>NC_133362.1:67456598-67786273 GCF_049309525.1 Garra rufa
AATGTTTATCAGTACAGTACAGAAAATAATTAACTTTATCACAATATGCAAATTTTTTGAAAAGGACCTGTAATGGGAACCGTACATTTCACTAAACTTAATCTAACCTGACGAACAATCTCAATAATTCATACGCTTTGTCATGTCTTTCTCTCCCCTGTGGCACATGCTGTCAGCTTCTGACAGTACCGAGACCGCCGTTGAAGCTGGCAGCACCAGTTTACCATTTGGACCCCTCCAAATTCCCTCCCCATCTTTTATAGCCCCTTTACCCAACCAGGAAGTACGTTCCTCTGGAGATGCAGCCAATTGCTGTGCTTTCACATATTGAACCGTTATTTCTGGAGCCAATGAGGTCTGCTCATCGCTCGTTGTTAAAAGCATTTGAATGTCAGTGTAGCCAGCAGCCCCTTTAGCTGCTGCATCAGCTGCAGCATTACCCAACGCTACAAAGTCCCATCCCCCTGTGTGCTCCGCACACTTTATGATAGCCAGTTCATTTGGAAAATGTATGTTCTGCAATAGCTCAGTGGCTTCTTGGGCATGTTTAATCGGCTTCCCTGTTGACGTTACTAATCCACATCTTGCCCACCCTGGCAGCTCAGTAAGTGCTACTGATACTGCATATGCTGAGTCATAATAAATGTTGACCCTCTGGCCTATTGCCATTTTTAGAGCACATATCAACGCCTGCAATTCAGCTCTTTGTGCTGAGGGGTGGTCACTCATGGCTTCACTTATGCTAGCCATGCGTGACCAACACCCTAATAGTTCTTTTTGCCTTCCCTTAATCTCTTTTGGCTGTTTGGGCCATCCCTTGTGACTGTTTTTTTTTTTTTTTTAATCAGGGGTTACAACATTTCCCATGTTATTATCTTTTAATTAAAACTAATGCTTATTAAAATAATTTACAAGGCTTAATTAAAAAATATTAAACTGTTGCCTTTGCAACAAAATGAAATAAATCAGAAATTGCTCAATATGTATTTTATTTAGTTATCTATTTATTTATTGTTTGTTGTATTTATTTTAACTTACTTTAACATTCATTCATTGAAACCTGATACTGGTAAAGTATTTACTAATATTTATTTATGTTTCTTCCTAATTACCATTTCCGCAATTTTCGCCAACTTTCCTTATAAGTCGCCATTCTAACTAGTGTGTTTCTCTACCCTTTCTTTATTAATGGTCGAGTTTCACAATTTGGGTCACACCGTCTGCAATCTGGAAAATGTCCAAATAATCGACACAACCAATTTCTTGGATTGTTTTTCGTTCTTTGAATTCTTATAGTACCCCTCAACTCAACTATTATAGTTCTCTTTCTGTATTCTCTATTCATATATTCACACAATTATAGCTGCAGTATAAAACATTTTTTTTTTATTTACCCCCTTATAGTCTTTTTCTACTTCACAAACACATATGACATACACACATTAAAATTACAGCAAAATCAATTTTGGAGGTCCTTGGGAAAATCACCACTTGGGACCGCCCACAGTGGCTATTTACGAAATTCCTTCACCTCGAGGTCCTTCAGAATATCACCATTCGGGACCGCCGGAAATGGCTATTTACGAAGTTCTTTCACCTCTTAAATTTTATGAACTTTAACGGGACCTCCCGGATTAACTTTAACTTTCACTCTTTGACTCTTTCTTAGTACATTTACCAAAATACGCAAAACTGATATTCACCTTCTTCCTCAACTCTCAATTTAGTAGTAGCCAAAATGCAGTTTTTTATGAAAAAGGTAACTGCTTACCTGTTAATTTCTTTTCTGCGCGCAGGAGTTGAGGTTGAAGTGTCCTTCAGTTTTTTATTCCTCGTCTCGGGTGAATCCGGGTGCCCCCTCCAAATTGTTGGAAGTTACCGGTATTGTAAAAATACCTACTTCCCCCCAGTCCGTTTATCCGCCCTTTAAATAAAACAGTTTGAGTCCGCGTCAAAGTTTAAAGCCAATTTGATAGTAAAGTCAAAGAGTGCTGAGCTCAGGATTCCAGAACAGCCAATATCAAATCTGACATTCTGGGCAGTCCAGGAATGTCTCACAAAACTAAATGCAAGTATTTATATTCTTGATCTGCAGGTCTCTCCTCCTGATATCGTTCGACCATTCTCCTCCAATCAGGGCCTGTTATCGCCAACCGCTCCTGCACAGAAAAGACAATACAGCCCCATCCCATTCTTCTTCTTAGAGTGACCAAAAGTCTAGTCTAAAGTGACCTTCAAATTGCTACTACTTTTGCAGGGCTTCTTTTCTCCTACGTGCCTGTAAACAAAGGTTTCTCAGAAATGACATAAATGTAGAGAGTTCGCAACTACACGCACACATTTTACTAAACAGTTTGTTACACAGTGTCTTCTTTGTCTTTTTCATTAAGCACAGAACATTCTGTCTTCTCATAAGCACAGAACAACCAAAACACAAATTTAAAAGCATTTAGAAAAAGTATTTTCTACAAGCTGCATTTAAACTGCATTTTAGAAGTTTAAACTCAGGGGCACCGTAGAAGTCCATTATATGGTATGAGGGGCCGTATAGGCCATAATTATTGAAAGGCCTCTTACAAACACTAGTGAAACGAAAAACATTGATAAACCTTAGTGAAATTCATTCATATGCATTACTGAAAACCTCTTACAAACACTAGTGAAACGAAAAACATTGATAAACCTTAGTGAAATTCATTCATATGCATTACTGAAAACCTCTTACAAACACTAGTGAAACGAAAAACATTGATAAACCTTAGTGAAATTCATTCATATGCATTACTGAAAACCTCTTACAAACACTAGTGAAAACCTTGATAAACCTTAGTGAAATTCATTTATACACATAACTGAAAAACATCTTACAAACACTAGTGAAAACATTGATAAACCTTAATGAAATTCATTCATATGCATTACTGAAAACCTCTTACAAACACTAGTGAAAACATTGATAAACCTTAGTGAAATTAATTTATACACATAACTGAAAAGCCTCTTACAAACACGAGTGAAAACATTGATCAACGTTACTGAAATTCTTTCATGTGCATAACTGAAATGAGTCGAGATTTCAGTAGATGATGAGAGCTAATTTCACTTGAAAAGGAAGCTGTGTCAACACTTCCGCTTAATTTGGCGCGTCTGCTTCATGGAGGTTAGTCCAATGTCCGAAGTTTTAAAAATTTTAAAACAACATTTTATCGTTTCAAGAACTATTTCGAATGTGGGAAGACACGCACGCACGATGTTACAGACATAGATATTTATACGTAGATACCCCATTGGACCGCTCCAAGCACGTAGATGCGTCTGCCATTTTGCAGCGATCAACTGGACGTCATTCGCCATACTATAGGTTCGCAGACCAACGGCTGTGCAGGACTGTGGCATTTCGAATATTCAGTGATTACTATGGTCAATTACATAGATCTATGGGTGAATGACGTCGAGTTGACCGCTACAATATGGCTGGCGGCTTACGCATAACGGCCCATAGAAACAGTCGCTAATGAGGAATCTATGTATATATACATCTATGGTTACAGAGCTCGCCCCCGACTGATCCGTCATGGCTCTGTTACCGACCGCGCAGCGAGGACGTGTTCATTTCGATTCGCTGACAGCGCGGGGCGGACATTTAGAGTTCATGTGTTCATTTTTTTATTTATTTTTTATTATTATCATTACTACATGTAAATAGTAGTGTTACCTGCTTTGGGCTGGAAAGCTGTAAAGCACTCGTAATTTTCTTCCAGGACATTATTCATTATTTTTTCATTGTGGAAATATGGAACATACTAAAGAGTACGTAGGTGTAAACATGTTTTTGGCAGATTAAATTAAATTAAAATAAACTAACTAAATAAAAAACAATAAAGTAGCCTACAAAAATAAACACTTGGACGTGCTAAACAATGTTGGACGCTCCTCCAGAGGACTAACTTACAGTAGCCTATTACGTCTCTGCTACGTGCAGTTCTTTGCTGTGGTAGAAAAATAATAAGTAAAAGAATTGTAATAATAAATAAATACTGATTTACAGTATGTTATGTGCAATGAAATCACAAATTACTGTGTAGTACGAAAAGAGGCTGACGCCAGCGCTATCAACTCGGTGGCGCTAGCGAAGTGAACATGTCCTCCCCGTGTGCCTGTGCTGGGAGTCGGTCACAGTCAGAGCCGCGCTTATGACAGGCCTGTGCGGTGCGAACTCTGTAACATCGTGCAGTGTCGTCCCACTTTCGAAATTGTACCTGACGATGATAAAATGTTGTTTAAAAATATTTAAAGCTTCGGACAATTTACGATTAACCTCCACGAAGCGGATGCGCCAAATTAAGCGGAAGTGTTGACACAACTTCCGTTTCAAGTGAAATTAGCTCTCTCATCCTCTACTAAAATCTTCACTTATTTCAGTAATGCATATTAATGACTTTCACTAAGGTTTATCAATGTTTTCACTAGTGTATGTAAGAGGTTTTTCAGCAATGCGTATAAATGAATTTCACTAGGGTTTATCAATGTTTTCACTCGTGTTTGTAAGAAGTTTTCAGTAATGCATATGAATGAATTTCACTAAGGTTTATCAATGTTTTCACTAGTGTTTGTAAGAGGTTTTCAGTAATGCATATGAATGAATTTCACTAAGGTTTATCAATGTTTTTCGTTTCACTAGTGTTTGTAAGAGGCCTTTCAATAATTATGGCCTATACGGCCCCTCATAATATGGAGAGAAATCCATATAAGAGAAATGTTTTCCTCAAAAAAAAAAAAAAAAACACCATTTCTTTATGACATTTTGGATGATAAGGGGGTGAGTACATTATCTGTAAATTTTTGTTCTGAAAGTGAACTGCTCCTTTAATATTTGTTTGCATTAAATTAAATTTTGCATTAATTGCAGCAGCACCTAGAAAGTGTATCAAAGAATATTCTAAATCTTCTTATTTCCAAGGTTAAACTAGATTTTGAGTCCAAGTTCCTTGTGTGCACATGCATACAGACACTCACAGCTCTCACACTGTAAAAAAAATCCAACTTGCGAATTAAATAACTTAAATCTATTAACTGGACAATAAAACTAAAAAGTTGGCTTAATAAGTGGAAGTGAGTTGGTTCAAAAATTGTCTGACCAACTTAAATTGAACTGTTGACTGAATATGCAAATGCAAGTTTACAAGCACAGAAGTTGCTTTGGTGAGCGGAGCATGCGCGCTGCTGCAGACGTTGGAGCTCAATTTGAATGAAAGCGCCTATTTGATCATCATGATTCAAATGTGCAGTATGAGATCACGACAAACTTCATCAACCTTTCAAACTTCATCGTTTGAAGTAAATCTTTATTCGTTTTATTATATTTACTATGTTGTTAACATGTTTGTAAAACATCGGTGTCAGCATTAAACATGGTTCGCGACATGCAAATATATCTACTGTTAGAACTTGTAATGCCAGTAAAATGTACAATTGTCTGTTTTGAAAGTCATGTAACGTTAGTTTTACTGGCCAAGCTTTTTTTATAAAGCATTTTTTTATAAAGTTTGCATGAACGGTTTCATCAAAGAGAAAATATGTCTCAATCCCGGTTTTAGCCTATATCATGCAAATCTAACTTCATGTTTTGCAATCCTGGCTTTATGTAACTTAAAGTTACCAGTTATCGTAAATAATGTGCGAGCCAAGATCACGACAAACTTAATCGTTTAACGGAAGTATCTTTATTCGTTTTATTATATATATATGTGTGTTGTTAAAGTGTTTGTAAAACATCAGAGTCATCATTAAGCATATAGATGCCAGTAAAATTTGTGTGTTTTCATCTGGTTTTAAAAAGTCATAATTAAGTAATGTAGTGTCTCTGGCCAAGTTTATTATTTTAAAGCAAGTTTGCATGAACGTCCTCATCAAGGAGAAAATATATCGTAATCCCGGTTTTATATCATGCAAATCTAACTAACGTTTTGCAATAATGGCTTAATTCACCACAGCACACGATCAGGACAAACTTCATCAACCTTTCAAACTTCATCTTTTAAAGTAAGTACCTTTTTTGTTTTATTATATTTATTACATTGTAAAAAATGTTTGTAAAACATAAGTGTCATCATTAAGCACTATGTACATGATACAAATATATGTACTTTTAGTGTCGTGATCCTGGCTCTGTCGGGGGTTTATCTGTCTGTGTGTTTGTTTTTGTTGTCAACACTCCACGTGCGTTGTCTACGTCACTCTCTCCGCCCCCTGTCTCCCCTTCAGCTGTTTGTTATCTCTCATCTTCCACTTACTCACCTGATTCTCATGCTGTTTAATTATTCTCCCCCTATTTATTCTCCTCTTCCTGTCTGTCCAGTGTCAGTCCGTTTGATCTAGTCCTGTCTTGTCCATGTATCTAACTAAATGCTTCTCTGCTATTCTTTGGTCTTTTGTTTTGTTTTTTCGTCTCTCACAGATCCCGCTGGCGTTCACTCTCCTCTGCTTCCTGAGAGCAGCCCCTCTCTTCGTGCTGTCATTCATCAGCGTGTATCACTCGGAGATCGCCTTTACTCTCCGGTCTCACCGTTGCGATTGCGCAACGCCGGGTCGAGCTGCTTTCCCCGTGCTTCTCCATCTGGGTTTCCTCGTGCTGGACTGAGATCGTTCTCCGAGGATATCCCTCTCTGATTGCAACGCCGGATCGAGCGCCTCCCCCGTTGTGGTTTTTGAACTGGTTTGTGTGGTGTGTGGGTGGGGTGTGTTGGGTTTTTTTTTTTTTTTTTTTTTTTTTTTTTTAAGGATCTGCTCTGCTTTCTTTTGGACTGAATTTTTCCCCAGCCATCTTTAAGGCTGTTGGCTGGGAGGTTATTTTTGTTGTTTCAGACCATCTTTCCTTTTTCTAATAAAGCTGATTTTTTTTTTTGCCCCGCTATTCAGTCTCCTTGTCGACCATGACATTTAGGGTTTTTAATGCCAGTAAAATGTACAGTTGTGTGTTTTGAAAGTCGTAAGTAATGTAGTGTCTCTGGCCAAGTTTATTATTTTAAAGCAAGTTTGCATTAACTTCTCATTAAGAAGAAAATATGTCATAATCCTGGTTTTATATTTTGCAAATCTAACTTCATGGTGTACAATCTTGATTTTATTTACCACAGTTATTGGAAAAATGTTTGAGCACAAGATAATGACAAACTTCATTGTTTGAAGTAAGCATCTTTATTAATTTTATTATATTGTTAAAATGTTTGTAAAACATTAGTGTGATCATTAACCATTGTTTGCTATCCTGGTTTGATTTACCACAGATATTAGAAATAATGCGCAATTTGTGATGTAGACTTAACATAAAATGTAATCGTGATGTTTATTACATTACATAAAAAGCATGATCAAGTGGACAATGTTGTCTGAGATGCTGGAACAATGGCCCACCCTGTCCTTTCCTAATGAGGTAAAAGTACTAGTCTTAACAGGAAGTATTTAACTATGGTACAGTTTTTATAATTGAGGTTACTTTTTGGTGATGTTTTTGTCTGAACAATTTTAATATATATTTTATATAGCTGAAACCTGTTTTTCTTTTTCATCAAATAGGTAATGAGTTCAAACGCATTACCAACGTGGACCTCCCACCTTCAGATCATCGTTACACCAACATACACCACAACTTCTGAGGTCGTACAGAGCAAGACAGTGGAAAGGAAATGGAAGATCTTGTTAAGCTTAATCAACAGGTAACATGTTAATGACAATCATGTGTAACCTCTAGACTGTATGATTTATCAGAGTCCTTTAATTGTAGAATATAGCATTGTCTCACTGTTTTCAGGAGGAAACTGATTGTGTATTTCTCAAGTGAACATGGGCTGATAAAACTAAATGCTGAATTTAGAGTAACACAATGCTAAAAGATCGTCAATTCATTGACTCATTAGTAGATGTTTTGTTACTTTACATATAATGTATACATTTTAACTCATAAGGTCTTGTGCTTTGGCACACAACAGTCATTAAGTTAAAGGGTTACTACTCCCCAAAATTAAAATTTTGTCAGTAATTGCTTCATTTGTCCTCGAACACAAATTAAAATTTTTTTTTAATTAAATCTGACGGCTCTCTGTGCTTCCTATCAGTGTCCAGAAACGTAGCAAGGAGATGGTTCAAATAATCCATGTGACATCAAGAGTTTTTACGAAGCTGTGAGAATACATTTTGTATGCAAAGAAAACAAAAATAACAAATTAATTCAACAATCCGTCTCCTCCGCATCATATTTTGGAGTGTGTCACCTGACCGCAAATGCTGATCTTTTGATCTTGTTAATTACATCTATGGAAGGGACAGAGAGCGGTCAGATTTCCTCAAAAATATCTTCTGAGGACGAACAAGACTTTTATGGGTTTGGAACAAAAGTGTAAGCGATTAATGACAATTTTCATTTCGGGGTGGAGTAACCCTTTGAAGGTCAAATAAATAACACTACCTGACATCTCTTAATTCTTATTTGGTACCCATTTTTCAGACCTCAAATATTGTGAATCACAGACAGCAAGCTGTTCTTGAATGTCCCCCTTTGTTTCTCTGTGAAGATTCTCCTGCACTGTCTAAAAAATGTTTGGTGAGTAGGTTTCATTAATTCTTCGTTCTTTTATTCAATGTAGGTCAGTAGGATTTAAAACTTATTAACATACAAAATAAAAATGCTGTTCCACATGTAGGATAAGCTAAATGTTTACACTGAATATATATATATATATATATATATATATATATATAACAACTTCATTAACCACTCACACTAAAATTATTTTATTTGGTTTTCATATAATCGTTTTTCAGAAAAAAACAAAAAACACTTAACTTAGATCAGCTGATAATGATGTATTTGTTGTTTCATTAGGACACATCTCCAGCAGAAAGACAGACCAGGGGGATGAAGATTAGAATTCTTGTTATAATTGAGGATGTCGCCCCTAGCACACTGCTTACCTTTACCAACTTTGCTGTTGTTTTGAAGGAGGAGCTTCAGACCTACATTCTGCTGTTTCTTACCAGTTTGACCTTATCTTCGCCTTGGATTTTAAATACTCTAAAGAACTCAGATATACTTTTGAGGTAATTGAGAAGGTGTTTATTGAAATGGGAACTCTCTGCTCTACAAAGGTACTAAACTGAACTCTGGAATCTTGCTTGTGCTTTTAAGTTTAATGTATCTTAGCATCTTAATGTTAAAATCAGAAACATTCAAAGGGATTGTTGTACTGTGAATAGAATGTTTGAAAATGTATTAAGACGGTTTCATGTCACTGTTATTAATGTTTTAGCGTTATGAAAGTGGGCACTCGCTGCTCTACAAAGGTGAAGTCCCTTAAAAGTAAACTCTTGCTGTGAACAATGAAAACTTGGTGTGAGCATATTTTAAATTAAACAAATATTAGCATCTTAATGTCAATGTTAAAGGATTATTAAACTGAATTGTTGCAATGTGAATATAATTTTTTACAATGTCACTTGTATTTATTTATTTTGGTTAATTGTGTGTTAATTTTTTCATCTGTTCAGAATCTTTATAAATTGTGACAATTAATTTGTATTTTGTTTTATTTGTATTTCATTTGAATTTGTACTTTCTTTTTTTTTTTTTATTGTTTGTTTAAAAATGTTAATGCTGATTTGCATCTTCAGTTTTTTTATTGATTTTGACATTTATTTTTCCAGGATTTTTATTTTATTTTTGACTCAATTTTTTCTGTTAGGAAGCAATGCTGTTATTTTATCTTGTTTGTATTTCTTTCTGCATTCAAGATAATAAACTAAATTTGATGCCTGCAGTTACAGTTGTATTTTATAACATTGTGCAGGTGCTAACTAGGACAAAACCTCTTTGTCTATAAAACTCACAGAAAAAAGTTCAGACCATAATTCATTAAGAGACATTAAAAAAGCATAAGTCTTTTTAACTAAGAAAAATGTGTTAGCTAAACAAAAAAGAGTCATGTGACTTTACTCAATGACTTGAGTTGAGTGAACAACTCAACTCCAAAGTTGAGTAAACTCAAAAAAGCTGTGCAGCGAGTTGTCTTGAAATTTTAAGTTAAGTCAACTTTTCATTTTTTACAGTGCACCTACACGTGTGTTTTTGGTGTTTCTAGCTGTTAAACATGGTCCCGGCGGAGGAACAGTGGAGAGACGTGTCACGTTCATGACCTTGAAGGGCTCTCTTTAATGTGGGAAACCTTGGCTAGAGCAGAACAGAGCTCAAGTATTTCATTACAAATAATGATTTCCATTAATTGTGCACTAAGATGCAAAGATTACCTACTGGGGGGAAATACTCTGCACTTTTGTCTTGCAGAAGCAGATGTTTTGTAGTCTCTTGTTATGTTTTTTAATATCTTTTTTCTTTCTGTCTAAAAGGGTTTATGTTTTTCAGTTGTAGGCCAGTCAGGAAGTTGTAATTCACAGGTTCCACCTCCTGCTGCTAATGAAAATTGGTTGCATAGAGGTTGACAATAGCAATTGTGTAATAATCATATAGACTGTTTTCACAAAGCGCCATCAGTCGGCCATATTGATGGCACTGAATGTAAACAACGCCACTGAAACAGAATGAAACTTGCATCTTTTGCTGATTATTGCCGCTGAAATGATCAATTTTTGTCATGTTTTGGGCTGTACTAATCTGCCAGACCAGGAAAAACATCTGTAGACTGACAAAAGTTATAACAAATCAAGGACAAGAGTGCAAAAATCTGTCTGAGGAACAAAAGGCGTTTGTGGTTGGCCAAACTGAACCAGGATTTCCAGGGCAAGAATCTTGACAACATTTATGTTCGATTTTATAATTTCTGGTCAGGTAGGTAGGTAAAATATTAGGCTAATATCTTAATTGATACTGCTTGTACACACAGGTGCAAACCCTCTATAGTTATTTTGTTATAAATAAGAACATTGATCAGTAACACACACTAGGACAATTACAATATAAGAAAGATACATAATAAATAGTGCTTTAATAAGTTATTCAGACAAGAGCAATTGAGTGGTTTTGTCAGCAGCAGGTTATTTTAGGCCGCTGTCACTTTAAGACAACAAACTATCACTAGCATCAAATATAATTAGATTAGAATTCTAGCGTTCGAAAAGATCACGTGACGCATTCTATTCAGTGCGAACCTGTATGACGTAACCGCTCGGTTATTTTAGAGTTCTAGAAGGCACTAAAGTCACTTGCTCATTTTTGTGAGCTGAAGTTTCGGAGTGTTTGATAGCAACTTTTGGCGACAAACGGTGTTATTATGCTTTCAAGACTTAAAAAGGCGACTGGTTCAGAAAGTGTACATAAACCCAGTGTAATGTTACCACCGAAAGACACGCCTATCATGTTGGAGAATTCGCCCGTTGAGGCACCTATTGGTGCTGTTGAGACCGGTGGAGGGATGAAAAAGGCAGTGAAAGAGAAGAAGAAGAAGCGCGCTTTTCACTTTCCTTGCCTTAGAAGAGGAACATATGACCTGGACAAGGCTGAGAAGAAATACGGGATAGTGTCGGGAAATTCCTGGAGACATAGCGATGGTACAATCACGTCAACATGCCATGGTAATGCAAATATTTATGAATGACTTATTTAAAGAAAACAAAACACCAAGCAAACAAAAACGGTTCCATCACTGTCCCAAAACACTATTGTCATGATCACACCAAGCATTTATGCTTAACAATGGTTTAAATATGAGAAACAGAATGAAAGATTTTTGATCTGAACATTATGTGAGAATCTGAACATTATTAGATGTCATAACCAGAGACAAACTGATTAACATTGTGTAGAGAAGTATAATTTATAGGATATCAGCTCTGCCAAAATGAACAACCACAATAATTTGAATGTCATATTTTACACATTTATGTTAATTGTTTGTCTTGGACAAGGGTAACAATAAGAAATTCATGAAAATATAATTAGAAAATGTTATTATAAATCATTTTATAAACAGTATAATATAAAATTGCATTTCATACTATCCACAATTGTTTGTCTGTTAATAGGCCAGATTGTACATGAACCCTGTGTACAACCCAAAGACACCCCTACCAGGTCAGAGAACCGTCAGTCTAATCCACCTGATGGAGCACCTGTTGGTGCTGCTGAGACTGAAGGAGGGAGAGATGAGAAGAAGAAGAAGACAAAGCACTTCTGGAAGTGGCTCTCTCTTCACTTTCCTTGCCTCAGAACTGGAGAATATAACCTGGACGAGGCTGAGGCGAAATACGGAATAGGGTCGGGAACACATAACGATGGTACAATCACACCAACTTGATAAATGTCGTCTGTTCTTGTTCTTATGTACAAGTGGGCTTTTTCCTAACAAAGAATCACTTTTCTGTCATTATCACACAAAGCATTTTACAGTGACAGTTTAAAGATCAAAAATGAAATGAAGGATTTTTGATCAGAGCATAATTTGAGACTAGCTTTATTGTGTGTCATTGCCAAACTGGTCAGTATGTGAGAACTTTAATTCAGAAACAAATTTATTTAAATTGTTTAGAGATGTCAAGTCAAACTTTCTCCTAAAAGAAGAACCATTCTAATATGAATATGTAATATTTTATTAATTATGTTTATTTAATTTGATTCATATTATAGCTCCAGCTCCTGAAGTCCTCCTCAATGCTGAGGAACAGCTCGTGCAAGACATTCTGGACAAGGGTAAGAATAGGAAATCTATGCGAATTAGAAAATGTTATTATAAATCATTATATAAACAGTATGATATAAAATTTCATTTCATACTAACCACAACTGTTTGTCTGGTAATAGGTCAGAGTGTACATGAACCCTCTGTACAACCCAAAGACACCCCCACCAGATTGGAAAACAGTTATTCTAATCCTCCTGATGGTGCTGTCGAGACTGATGGAGGGGGTAAGGAGGCAGGGAGAGAGGAGAAAAAGATTAAGAAGAATAAGAATCGCTTCTGGAAGTTGCCCTCTCTTTACTTTCCTTGCCTCGAAACTGGAACATATGACCTGGACGAGGCTGAAAACAAATATGAGATAGAGTCAGGAACACATAGCGAAGGTACAATAACATCAACATGTCAACATTTTCATTAAAAAAACTCTGTCATTACCATTTTAGAGTAACAGTTTACATATTTTAAGTTTAATATTTAGGATATCAAGAACCGTTCTAATATGAGTATTCAATATTTTAATTATAATATTTATTTGATTTGATTCATATTATAGCTTCAGTTCCTGAAGTCTCCCTTACTGATGAGGAACAGCTTGTGCAGAACATCCTGGACAAGGGTAAGAATAAGAAATCAATGAGAATTAGAAAATGTTATTATAAATCGTTATATATATATATATATATATATATATACAGTATAACATAAAAGTGCATTTTTATACTAACCACAATTGTTTGTCTGTTAATAGGCCACACTCGCAAGCAGTATAAAATCGGCCGCAAGCTGGGTGAAGGAGGATGTGGCAGCGTTTATGAAGGGACTCGCTGCAGAGATGGACTTAAGGTTTAATTTTTTTTTTACTCAAAATCTTTGCATATCTGTTCAGAATACATGACTGGAGTGATCTCAAATATCTGCACATGCTAATTGTTATTGCTTTGTTTTGTTGATTAGGTGGCTGTGAAATATTCAGTGAAGGTACCAGGCATGCCATCTATGAAAGTGGTGAGTAGACTGCACTCTGCCTCTTAGTTCCTGTTTTCAATTTATAACATCTTATATAGTTAATTAAGGACTACAAATTAGTTTTCAGTAAGTTGATTTGTGAAGTAAGTCATTATTTGGGAAACCACCTCCCTCTAAGCATCATATTTTCTTTTCTTTTAGCCTGGTCATCCCAAACGTCTCCCCATTGAGATTGGCCTGATGCTCAAGGTCAATAAGGGTCCCACTGTTCCCCAGATCATTAAGCTGCTTGACTGGGTGGATGACATAGACCACTACGTGATGGTTATAGAGCGGTCCATGCCTTGCATGGACTTGTTTAGTTTTGTGTTTCTGCAAGGAGGAACTCTTGATGAGGGGACGGCACAAAATATTATGCGGCAAGCCATTGATGCTGCTAAATTTTGCTGTGAGCGTGGCGTCTTCCATCGTGATATAAAACTGGAGAACGTGCTGGTGAACCAAGACACCATGGAGGTCAAATTAATTGACTTTGGGTGCGGAGCACTCATGAAGAAATCTGCCTTCAAAGTCTTCCAAGGTATGTGTTATGAACTGCTCTGTTAATTATCACACAGAAACACGTCCTATATTTACTCAGCGTGCTGCGATTGTGTATTAAACATCAGACATTTTTCCTGCAGGCACAAGAATGTACTGTCCACCCGAGTTCAACATGAATGGCAAATACCACGCTAAACCGACGACAGTGTGGACACTAGGGTTCATGCTGTATGAAATGCTGTGCGGGGAATGTCCTACATCCTATGACCGGCACATGATCAGTGTGAACCTCTGGACCAGACCTGGCTTGTCAAAAGGTGAGATCAAACAACAAAAAACTCCAAATCATACAAAAAGGACCAGTAGCTTGAGAGAGCAGGTGTAAAGTATAAGTTTATAATCAAATGTCTTTCTTGTTTTTTTTGCCCAGAATGCTGCCAGATGATTTGTGATTGCCTGCAGCCCAAGCCAAAGAAAAGACTCAGTCTGGATGAGATGCATCTCCATGACTGGATTAAGGTACAACGTCTAAGATTAGCTTTTGTTGGTTTGGTTTGATCACCAGCTATTATTAACTCAGTCAATTTTTCTGTAAATACGATGTATTTAGATGAACATCGCTGATTTATCTTTTTGTTTCAGGTCACAGAGTAAGACAAAGAACTTCAGAAAACAACTTCTGTCATGACTATGCTGCTGTTTTCTGTCTTCAGTCAGCTTTGCGTCTGGTGGGCTGACAAGAGTGGCCTTTCCATCAGTCCACTCAGGCCATAGCGTCTTGCAGGGCTGAAGTCCTGGTAAGAAAATGTATACAAATTGATAAGAAAATGTATACATGTTTATAAGAAATTTAGTAAGAAAATGTATAAGAAAAAGCATACAAATTTATAAAAACTCATAAATTACATACAAAAAAATTGATAAGAAATATATAAGAAAACATACAAATTTATAAGAAAATTAATACAAATGTATATGCCTAGTTCTGCCATGAAACTTCAGATGGCGCAGGCTGTTAACATAACTGATGATATCACGCAACCAATGAGCTTGCAGCTTACATATAAATGGCTGGTAGCATTCATTTGGGCATTTCGCAGCGCGCTTTCAGAGTTCCTTAAATTCAACAGCTACTAGATAAGTAAACGGTGTCACTTTTATTTCAGTGCATTTTGCATTCATATAACAGCAGCAGCAGCGGCTTATCTAGCTCGTGTTTGTGAGAATGCAACGTAAAAGCGTCGCAGATTTAAGAACAGTAAAGTGAATTGGAGTTTACCTTATTTGCCCAAAACCTTTATAGCTTTTAATATTTTATTGGGCATTCACGTCTACATTAAGTGCAAATGGGTTGATTTCAGAGAATGCATGCCCTAGTGGGATCGGTTTTCAGTGGCGTTTCACAGTTTTAAGTCAAAGCAAACCCGTACAACTGTCTTCCGTAAATGTCCTACTGCTGTTACTGTCGCCCTACTCGTTAAACCAAACCAAATAAAAGCAGCAGAAAATAATATGCACGATACATGTTTACTTTGGGCGCACATGCAATGCACTCAGAGAGAGCGCTCACTCTTAAAGGGGCCACATCTCTATTTCTGTCGTTATATTTGGGTAGCCATAGTGAAGAGTTTATTATGAAAGTTATGTTAGTGATAGTTAGGGTTGGGTATCATTTAAATTTTATCGATTCCGATTCTGATTCTGCTTATCGATTCCGATTCTTATCAATTCCTAATTTCAATTCCAATAAGATAAAAAATCCATAAAACATTTTGAGTCAAACATTTAGATGTCAAACATATTTATTCTGTCTTTTACCTGTGGTTTTACCAAAAAAATACCAAAAAACAAAAAACAACTAGACTAATATAAATTTCAAACATTAAATTGTTAAAGACAAGTAATAAAATAGGAACAAACAAATCAATTAGCAATAGCATAAATAAATAAAACTGAACAAATGTCATGTACAGAAATTGAAATCAAAAGTTTAAAAAGACTGCATAGTTTAAATAAAATATTGATTAATCCTTATTAAATTTATAAAAGATATTCAGTCAGTTAATGGTTTTCTTTTGTTTTTAATTAACATTAATGACAGGCGGCACGTTTATTAGATGGCTGTCTCTTTAACACCGAACAAAGATCTAAAAATTCTGTTACACATGCTTTTTCTTTCTTATCTGTTTACGTTCACTCCAGACAAAAAAAACTCTGTGTTTATGAGAATATGCTGACGTATTTCGTGCATACGGGCCAATAAATGTGAAAAAGAAGTCAGTTCCAGGTGGGAACAACCTTTTCTGCTGTGGAAATGCACGGAACTGTTCGAGAACGGACACAGGTCGGGACCGCTGTTCTCCGTGCTCGTGCTTCAGATGTGTTTGCTGCATGCAAACAGTGCGCAAGTTCTTTTCCTTCCTGCACCAAAATAGTTTAAAATCACATTCAAATGCGAACGCGGGAATCGTTAAGTGAATCAAAATGCACGTGTCTTATCGAATACCCGGTTATTGGACATTTGGAACCGTTTCTAAAATGGAACCGGTTCTCGATACCCAACCCTATTGATAGTTTAAAGATAATGATTCATTAATTTGTTTAAAATATAAAGATGGTACTACTACTAATAAATCAGTTCAGATTTGTACATTGCAGCATAATAGTAGGGCACTTTTAAACTTGGAAATTACTTGTTTATTCAGCTGGGTTCATACAGTAATTCTAATACTGTAGCTGCAGTATATATAGAATTTCAGACTAATTAATAGCAGTATGCATAACAATTAAATTATGTTTTTGGAAGCAGCAGCAGCAGTAGGTAGGTGTAGTTGCTGGAATTTTAGTGACTAAGCATGGATGGTACGCAAACTTTTCAAAGTATAGGCATTTTTGCATTTTATTTCAAGGGGCTTACAGCAATTCTAACTACTTTTGTGCAGCTGAAGCACAGCATAGTTATTCAGGTCGCATATAGCAAAATTTAATAGCAGCAGCATGCATAGCAAATTTAGATGCAAGTGATAATGCATGGGTAACTCTTTAAATATGAAATTGGCATTTTATTTTATTTTGCTTATTTAACATGGCTACAGTAGATTTTGTGAACTCATCAAGCGAAATAGACATTGGATTGTGTTTGCTTTTTAATAAGAGGCTTAGCAATTATAAGTAGTTTTGTGCAGCTCTAGCAGCAGTATGCATAGCTATTCAGATAGCAATTTTAGCTAATTTTAATTTAGCAGCATGCATGGCAAATTCAGATGCAGTGTCAGAAATAATAATAAAAGCAGTCTGCATAGCAAATCAATTATTATTTTGTAATAATGCAGCAGCGACATTAAGTATTTTAGTCGCATTAAATTTCATTGATAACGCATAAGTAAGTGTAATAGGTATTTTATTACTTTTGCTTGTTCAGTTGGCCTTATAGCAGATTTGAGGAATTCCTTATAGAAATTCTTTGTACTTTGTGCAGCTGTAGCAGCAGTAGTATTCAGATAGCATGTAGCGAATTTTAATAGCAGCAGTATTCTTAGCAAGTCAAATTATTGTTAATATAGCAGTGGCAGCGGCATAAAATTTCAGTGATAATGCATGGGGTAAGTAACACTTTAAACGTGAGATGCATTTTATTACTTTTACTATTTAACAGGACTACAGTAGATATTGCGAACTCTTCAAAGCAAAATAAGCATTATTTGATTACGCTTGCTTGTTTAATAAAGAGGCTTATAGCAATTCTAAGTACTTCTGTGCAGCTGTAGCAGCAGTGTGCTTAGTTATTCAGATTTCATTTAGTGAAATTTAATAGCAGCAGCATGCATAGCAAACCAATAGACCTTTCTCACAACTTCCGTATTTTGCGCCGGAAATACGTAATTGCTGTGTAAACCTATTTCCGCCCCGGTATGCCGGTAACCAGTTAAACAACGTGAAAAACGCTTAACGTGGCTTAATGTATGTAAAAAACGACCAGGAAACCGCAAGTTTCTGTCAGACCTTACGTGGAACAAACATTAACTACTATCAAAAGAACGAGCCCTTATTCCACAGATAAAGTGAATAATATCACGTTAAGCGTTTTTTCCCCCATAGAAGCCCATTATAAGGAAACAGCTTAACGTGGTTTACGTACCTCAACAGCGACCAGGGAAAACCAAACGTATGTTAAATTTGACTTATAATAAATACTTGCTGCTGTCAAAAGAACGAGCTCTCATTCAGCATATAAAGTGCGCGCCCCATAGAAGTCCATTATAACAAACAATGTTAAGCTTTTTCCTTAATGGAGTTCTATAGGGAGAAAAGCGTGATATTATTCACTTTATATTATTCACTTTATATGCTCAATAAGAGCTAATTATTTTGACAGCAGAAAGTGTTTATTATAAGTAAAATTTTAAGCCACGTTAAGCTTTTTTTTTTTTTTTTTTGTATAATAGACTTCTATGGGGCGCGATCACTTTATATGCTGAATGAGAGCTCGTTCTTTTGAGAGCAGCAAGTGTTTATTTTAAGTGAAATTTAACAGAAGTTTGGTTTTCCCTGGTCGCTGTTAAGGTAAGTTAATAAACCAAGCTGTTTCCTTATAATGGGCTTATATGGGGGAGAAAACGCTTAACGTGATATTATGCACTTTATCTGTGGAATAAGGGCTCGTTCTTTTGATAGTAGTTAGTGTTTGTTCCAAGTAAGGTATGACAGAAATTTGGGGTTTTCTGGTCATTTTTTACGTACGTTAAGCGTGTATAAACGCGGTTAAACTCTTAGTGGAAAAATGTATATCCTTTATCCAATTTGTTCCTCTTTGTGACGGAGTTTTCCTACACGACTCTTATGGGGTCTGCAAAAGTTATCTTTGACAAACCAGCGAGGGAAGTTGTGTAGACTCTCTCCATTTTAATTTTAAATTACCCGGCTTTCTGCTGTGTTGACATTACACAGGAAGTCTGCATACCCTGCGATTGCGTATTTCCGGTTTCTGTGAAAAAGGTCTATTATGTTGTTAATTTAGCAGAGGCAGAAGAAAGTACTTTAGTCACATGAAATTTCAGTGATAAGGTAACGCATGGATGGTAAGCGAACTTTTAGTTGAATAGGCATTTTGTTACTTTGTTCATTCAACTCTCCAAAGTGAAATAAGCATTTTGATTGCATTTCTCTCATGACAACTCTCAGAAAAGTTTAGCATGGTAATGGATATGACAATGTTAATGTGTTTGGTCTTGGCGGAAAAGATCTGCTACGCTGCTGCTGCTGCTGAATTGCTGCTGCTTTTGGTTTTTGCTGTAGTTGTAGATTATTGCTGCTGCTGCAAGCAAGTACAGAACTTGCTACTGCCAAAGCATATGACGATACGTTGCTGTGAGTATTTAAGACATACTGCTGCTGCACAAATAGCATAAAATAACTCATAGCAGATCTATACAGGTGGAGCTGGAGGAGGTGGAGGGTTTCAGAGGAACTCTAAAGTGTGCTGCGAAATGCACAAGTGGAATGCTACCAGCCATTTAAATAGCTGTTAACGGCAAGCTTGTGCCAATTCGTATAACTCTGTGATATTATCAGTTATGTTAACAACCCGTCAGCCTGCGTCCTCTAGGGTTTCATGGCAGAACTAGGTATTTATTTTAAAAAAAAGGGGCTATATAGCCTGTATTCATATTTTTCTTTCTAGGAGCACTTGTGCTCCTAACTTAAATTTTCAGGAGCACATTCTAAACAATAATAAAAAAAATCTGATAAAAAAATGTGCCTTCCTATTACGAGATGATATTTGACTCCTTAAAGTGATTTACAGGGAAATTTAGATTTTAGCTGTGTAATGGCATTTTTCTAACTTTATTATCATCTTTAATGTAAAAAAAAAAAATTATAAATACATTTTACGCTTTTTAAAATGTATAATTAAAACAACTAAAAATAAGAACAAGTCGGATAAGAATAAGTTACCACTACAGAGGTGACACTGAAGAACACAAAGGTGACTTGTAGGTGTATTTTTATATGTTTAATGAGGCTCAGATCTATATGGCATGAGTGCAATCAAATTCATAAATTCATGTTGAGACAAATGTTTTAAATCTAAAATTTTGAATACAAAAATATTAAATGATTTAAATAACTGAAAAGATACTTTAAAAATTAAACTAAATCAGCCAATAGGTGGCAGAAAGACACTGATTTAATTACTTATTTATATAATTCATTTGATTGGTTCAAACGGCTGATTTATTCAGGAATAAAGCAAGTGACTGTCTTTATGAATGGGAAATTGAATCATTACTAGATTAGTTTAAAAACACGTTCATTCATAAACAAACCTCTGTGTTTGAATGGAGATGCGCAGCGGCTCAGTTGTGACTTGTTTCAGACTATTTATGACGGCAAAATCAAGCAATAGTGTTATAGTCAGATATTGTAAGTCATTTAATAATAACTTGTTTATTTAACTGTTGTATTAAATCAATATCTGATTTACAAACTCAAACTAAAATGTCATTAAAAGCTGTCTCTCATCTTAGTTCATCGCGACCTCACAAAGTTCCATTATAATCAACGCAGCTCTCTACACTGCATAATGAATCTCTTATTTACACACTCTCTCTCTGTTTATGAAATGATTCATTAGAAATGTCTGTGATACATTACTCAACATTGCAAAAATACATATAAACCTTAGAAGCTCCCCTCAGCGCAAACACAAATATGCTGATCCGGTCAGTTGCACATAGTGCTTTTAAATATTTTTTTATGGCTGGGTGGCATTTAAATTTTTTTTTAACCTTTACTGTATGGCTGAAACAGTCTGCTCAAAGATGCCGTGACCTTGTTTGGTCGGTAAGCTGAAAACTGACAAGGGGAGGGAAATGGGAGCTGAACAGTTGAAGGCACAACTGTTGGTCCTGTGGACAAAGCAGTGACAGATCCAGCAACCGAACCCATCAGTCCAGCAGTCGGTCCAGTCAGACCAGCAGTCGCTTGTGCATTCTGTAGAGCAGGTATGCTTGAGGGTGCTGTTAATGGTCCATCTTGGACTCCTGTTTGGTCCCTGGAAGTTGACCCAGCTCAATTATAAGTGCTGATGCCCTGTGACAATGGATAAATAAAAAGAAAATACAAAAATCAAAAATAGTTCAAGTTCACAGCAATGCAGTGTGAGAGGCTAGTGATGTCCAGCAGCCGCAGATGTGCTAAAGTCCTTCAAAAATAGAGATGAAATAGGGGCATGCACTTGGACACATCCATTTTCAAAATGACCCTGGTATAACTAGCCAAAAGCTTAAGTCCAACTCTTTTTTGATAATTATTTACCGACACAGTCCAGAAAAGTATACTGTCTGGCATATTGGGGTGATATTCTGCCAACCTCTCCCCAATGTGAGACTTAAATCTGTAGATTCCCAAAATGTTTGGCAGCTCTTCTCGGCAAACAATGTAGCCTATGGCTTCCACATTAACAGAGATAATATTAAATTCACTAGATTTTAATGATGTTATAATATATTTTGTCATAATCTGTCATTTCAATAGTTTATCAATAGTATTATCAACAGGTTTTAGCACCTAAAATCATGCCGTTTTAAGTAAACATTTTTGTCAAAATTGCGTTATTTACATATTGTTATTCTGTGACCACTCATTTACATTATGTGATATTTCTTTTGTAAGCTGAGTACATTTTGGGACTTTTTTTTTTTTTTTAAACAAATGGTTTTATCTACAGAAGTTCATGGAACGCAAAAACTTTGAAGCTCAATATCTCAAAAGTGCTCGGAAAGCAGATAAAACCTTATAATTCTAAGGTAATGAGGCAGTCGTTGAAAAACACATCCAATCTGAGTTTTTAAAAAACAGGTTCAATGGGAGAATTATAGCTGGAATAATCATTCCATCTCCCAATTCAATACTATCATAGTACTTAAAAAAAGAAACAAGTACACCATGGAGAACCGTTTAATCATGCACTTAGCTAGACTGTACATGATGCATAAGATGAGTCATATTTACCAAAACAATTCTTTCCTATTTTTTCCATAAGTATCATCCATAACTATTGTATTCTCTTGAAAGAATCAAAAATCAATAAAAAAACTAATTTTCATTCATTTTGTGGCGAAATAATATAAAATTATACAAGAAATACTACAAACAAAAGTATTAAAAATAGCAGTAGTAGTAATAATAATAATAAACATTAAAAAAAAACTTTTTAATCTAATGTAGAAGAATCTAACTCTTTTGCTGTGTTAGTAATAACTCTGTAAGTTCTGCGGCAGCAGAATAAACACTGGAAGTGTCGTGGGTTTTAAAAAACAGGAATATCTGTTTTGTTTATTTAGCATACCTCTGCAGACTAAAGCAGGTACAGAAAAGAAAAAAAAATTAACTACTCATTATAAAATACATTTTATGTATTTGCTAATTTTATCCTAAAATCTCAATCCTGTTACTATAAATCCTGTTATTCATATACTCATATCCTATTGCAGTTACAGAAATTAGTGATTTATTGATGTAAATAGTAGGCTACATTCATATCAATTAAGATAAATTTGAAAATGCACCTTTTTCTCAATGTTTTGGCCTTTTATCTAAACTTTTATCTAAAAAATAAAATTTAGGTTGTTCCTGCATTGTTGTTTTATATAATGACAGAAAATGTACAGAAAACTGCCGTCTTCATTTTAACAAAAAACTGGCCTAAATTTGCCAACACCAATTTTTTATTAAATTTCTGGACCAAATGGGAAGGGATAAATGATAAGCCTTTATTTAGAACAGAAAACTGAACAGGGGACAACTTAAACCTCTTTGATAAATTGACTACAGTCCCCTTCCATAATGGAGCCTTCTCCGGGGGCCCGTTCATTTGAAGTTTAAATGGGCCATCCAGTGGTCCCTCATCGCACCTGCTGTGCGCGGTGCCCAGTGAAGTTTATCCATCTCGGTGTAGAATAATTCCCAGGGTAAGAGTGGGACACTATGGCCCGCCTCTTGGATGCAGTCATTCAAATTCTGCAGGTTATCCAACTGCCGCCTAAGCAGCTTCTTGTGGAAATTGACCTTCGGAATGTGGATCACTGCATTAGGGAAGGGTTGCTTGGCTGCCCCCAACAATCTCTCCAAAATCTTTTTTAAGAGGGTGGGATTCCCCTGGTCCCTATTGTTTATCCCAAAGATAACACGTTTAGCCTCCGCCCATACTGGGGTCCTATGTTTGATGATGTTATAACCAAGAGAACATGTTCTAGTGCATCCCAAAACAAACAGCACCCCAAGTTCCCATGGCTATGTATAAAAGTAACATTAACATAGCATCATGGGAAAATGCAAGGCCACTACAAAGAGCATGTTATCCAGAATAAAATGTCCCAGAGCACTAAAATGGTTTGATGCTCAAGTCTGCAGCACCAGTGGACATTAGAGAACCCCAGGAATCATGGATAAGGAAACAGACAAGGTTCTTGGCAAAAAAATCCAAATTCTACTCTGCGCCAAACAGAGTGCCAGTTTCACCAAAGGCTATGAAGAGAGAGGTCCAAGAGACAGCATGTGATCCCGCTGCTAAAATATCATTACAAAGCAGAAAACGTATCTGAAGTTACTGGTGCCTCTGGAGTCCCACAAACCTCAAGGTGTAGGATCCTCCAGAGGCTTGCAGTTGTGCATAAACCTACTATTCGGCCACCCCTAACCATTGCTCACAAGCAGAAATGGTTGCAGTGCAGACATACATGAAGACTAAATTTCAAACAGTCTTGTTTACTGATGAGTGTCGTGCATCCCTGAATGGTACAAATGGATGGAGTAGTGGATGGACCATGTCCCAACAAGGCTGTGATGTCAACAAGGAGGTGGTGGAGTCATGTTTTGGGCCGTAATCATGGGAAGGGAGCTGGTAGGCCCCTTTAGGGACCCTGAAGATGTGAATATGACCTCAGCAAAGTATGTAGAGTTTTTAACTGACCACTTTGTTCCATGTTAAAAAAAAAAATTAGCCATGCCTTCCGCAGCAAAATCATCTTCATGCATGATAAAGAATATCTCTGTGTCATTGGCTGCTTTGGACATAAAAGATGAGAAGCTCATGGTGTGGCCCCCTCCCCTGACCCTATTGAGAACAATTTGGAGTGTCCTCAAGCAAAATATCTATGAGGGTGGGAGGCAGTTCACATCAAAACAGGAGCTCTGGGAGGCTATTCTGACATCCTGCAAACAAATTCAAGCAGAAACTCTCCAAAAACTCTCAAGTTCAATGGATGCAAAAATTGTGAAGGTAATATCAAAGAAGGGTGTATTTTCCACTCTCTGCTTTAAACCACTACCCAATAGCATAATAGTCCCTTCCTGTCTATCAGTCTGTCTAAACTTCATTATTAACTGCATTAGTTTTTGGCTCAAGCGTCGTTACTAGGTCTAAAATTATGTTTTTGGAATTAGCAACGAAGGGCTGGATGAGCTACGTAAGAAATTAATCCTACTTACAATAGCATTTTAAGGACAAAAAAACGGATGAATGTTTTGAAATATAGCATCTGATCAATGTCTCGAGGTGTGCTCTGCTGGAAAAAAAAACTGCTAAAACCAGTCTAGGCTGGTTGGCTGGTCTTAGCATGTTTAAACTGGAAGTAGTCAAGTCAAGTTTATTTGTATAGTGCTTTTCACAATGCAAATCGTTGCAAAGCAGCTGTACAAAAAATTTAGACTACTACAATATATTTAGTAGCTTATTAGTGGTGACTACTCTATGTTAAGTCGATGTACATATGATATAAATACTAAAAACAGTAAAGGTGTAATCAAAAACAGATGATGAACACTAATAGTAATGATTATGTGTTGCAATCAAGTAGCTGGTTTTACCTGGTCTCCCAGCCTGGCCAGGCTGGTCAGGCTGGGAAAGGGGCAAAAAACCCTCTAAAACCAGCCTTCTGAACAGGTATAACCAGCTAAAACCAGGCTGGTTGACCAGATAAAACCAGGGTGGTAACTGTAGTATAAGCGGAATAATTGACTTCGGTCCGTTGAATTTTTATGAAAATAATTCACACCCGACTTCACATTGTGGCCTCATCACCACCTCGGGTGTGCATTATTTTCTAAGAATTCACAGCCCGTCGCCAATTATTCCTTACAAATGTGGCAGCTGCATATGTTATTAATAATCCACAAGGATCTCTTTATTCATACACAAACCACTGAAATGTGCACTTCTGGACATTTACCAGAGTAAATCATGTTCTGACTGCTATTTATAAGCTCATAAGGTTTGCAACTGTCAAACGAGACAATCAACGAATCCCTGTGTGATTCTATTAATATATCTATTTAATCTTTTTTTGTGAATTATGTTGCATAGCATGCTGTATGCTGTATGCATCTGTCTCTAAGCAGTGCATACAGTCGGCTTATATTTTTGCAAGTTTTTTGCCTTTATTAAAAAATGAATCAAATCTTTAAATGAATCATAACTATTAGCATTAAAATATACAATTGTGTGTCTAGGTACTCTTCTGGGATTACCAGGTTCAGCATATAAAATTATATGTTGTTAAATAACATGAAGATGTAAGTTAATGCTGCAGTCATACTGCAGAGAGGTTTCTATGAGGGTCTCAAAGAGTCTCATATACCACATCATTGAATGATTTTTCACCAGAGGTTTTCGAGCTGGCTTATCTATATGCGGAAGTTTTAAAGAAAGAAAGATCCATGCATATAGTCCATTGTCACGTATTTGTGTATCATCAGATGGACCAGCGAGAGAAAGTTTCTCCAGGACCACTGCTACTCAACATTCAAATGGCAGACAGAGCACCCATATGCTTGTTCAGGTGCAAAGTGGGAGAAGGACTTGGGCCCTATTCAAGATGAACTGGTAAGTATTCTTTATTTAGTGGCACTTCAGAAGAGCTGATCATAAAGCATGGGCACATTTGCCTCACACGAGAAGACTTCTGGAGCTTGGGTTTAAGCCAGTACATGGAATCTAATGTGCGTATGTTTAGTGTCTTAATTTATTGCACGAAAAAAAAATTCATAGTTCATAGTCATCATTAATTCTTAAAGTGTGGTAGTCAGGTTCCCTAGTGGTATGCAGAGAAATCACTAAATTAAATATTAATTGTTAAAACACAATACAATTTAATTTAAGCTTTATTTGAGTAATGGTTTTTAATTGTATTATTTTTTTTTACATGTACAGTACATTTTTTATAGGTACAACACATTTTAATTTAATCATTATTTAGTTTTTTTTTTTATTTACCTGTTTACCTGTGCAGTGTTCAAACTGTATTTACAATGTTAAAGTGCCTGACAACATTAAAGGAACACTCCACTTTTTTTGGAAATAGGCTCATTCTCCAACTCCCCCCGAGTTAATAAGTTGAGTTTTACCGTTTTGAAATCCATTCAGCCGTTCTCCTGTTCTGGCGATATCACTTTTAGCATAGCTTAGCATAGATCATTGAATCCTATTAGACCAATAGCATCACGTTCAAAAATGACCAACGAGTTTCCATATTTGTTGTATTTAAAACTTGACTCTTCTGTAGTTATATCGTGTACTAAGACCGGTGGAAATACAAAGCTGTGAGTTTCTAGGCTGATAAGATTAGGAACTACACTTCCATTCCGGCGTAATAGTCAAGGAAGTTTGCTGCTGTAATATGGCCGAAGCGGAGTATTATCAGAAATGAGTTCCCAGCTAGTTTAGCATTTGCACATGTGCTGCGTGGTATTACTGCTCCTGCTTCAGCCTTATTACGGCAGCAAACTTCCTGGACTATTACGCCGGAATGGGAGTGTAGTTCCTAATCTATCAGCCTAGAAAATTGAAGCTTTGCATTTCCACCGGTCTTAGTACACGATATAACTACAGAAGAGTCAAGTTATAAATAGGACAAATATGGAAACTCATTGGTCATTTTTGAACGCGATGCTATTGGTCTAATAGGATTGGACGAACGGCTGAATGGATTTCAAAACGGTAAAACTCAACTTATTAACTCAGGGGGAGTTGGAGAATGAGCCTATTTCCAAAAAAAAGTGGAGTGTTCCTTTAAAGGTGCCATAGATTGGAAAACTGAATTTACCTTGGCATAGTTAAATAATAACAGTTCAGTACATGGACGTGACATACCATGAGTCTCAAACACCATCATTTCCTCCTTCTTATATAAATATAGTGTTTGCAAAAGACCACCGAAAAATAGGTCAATTCCAACATAACACTGACTGTTACGAAACTTTCCTGGGATCATTAATAGTTAAACCCTTAACATATGCGTCATCTGTAACATCAGCACATCACTAAAACAAGGCAAGCCACTGAAGGGACATGGTTAGCTTAATTCTAGCGCTAGCCTGTTACATTGCAATACAAAGGATTTCACTTACCACATAAACAAAGAGATGACTGCGCTGATGATGGTGAATGATGGAGAAATAACTGCGCTGATGATGGTAAGGAAGCACTCCCTCTGCATTGTAACTTTACACAGATCGATCACAGTAATGAGACTAAAATTTCGGTGATTCAAAACGGCAGATTCCACAAACCGCATATTAAAAGCGGCTAGAGCTCCTAATTAAATATATATTTTTATCCATGTGTGAGCTATAGATGAGCAGCTCTGTGAAACATCCAATCAGAGCAGAGCTCATTAATATTCATGAAGCTTCCAAATAAGGGCGTGTTCACACTTGCCGTCCTTTTTCAAACTGCCAGCGTCTGTTTACATTCTAATCCTATGGAGTAAACCGTGTTTTCAAAAAGTCCAGAGCGTTTTTTTAAACGCCACAGCCGGCGTCTTTTTCTGCAGCTCAGAGCGTCTTTTCAAGTTGAAAAAAGTTTAACTTTTCTGAAGAAAACGCCCTACGTCAAGCGCTTTTTTGACAGCTGACCAATGACAAGCGAGTAGCTAGACCTGTCGTTTCCATAACAACATAGAAAAATGGGAAAGGTGCCGTTATATAGACTTATTTTACTGTTGTGAATCGGATTCGCCTCCCCGTTCACTTCAAAAACCGACGTGCAACATTGCTAGCTTCTTGAGCCGCACATCGACATGTACAGTAGCGTCGTTGAGCTTCGGGCGTCCCTTTTTCGAGTCCCGGCTCGCAGACCTTTCCCGTCCCTCGCTCTCTCTCTCTCACTTGTCTGTCTAAATAACTGTCCTATCAAATAAAAGGCAAAAATGTCAACAACAAAAAAAAGAACCAGCTTCCTTTTTTATCGAGATTTCTGCACCACACATAGGCAACTGTTGCAGATGTAGTTATAGCAACAAAAAGACGCCCTCTGCTGCAACGCGTCCAGATTTTTTTGTAACTAAAAAAGCGCGCTTGTCAACTTTTTCTTGTCAAAAAAGACACCAAGTGTGAACACGGCCTAAGGCAATAACAGAGCATTTCATTCTGGGGATAAATCCTAGGGTTGTCAAATGGACCTGTAAAACCATTTCTGGAGATTTGCCCTTTCCTATGCCATATAACTTCTATGTAGATATCAGAGAACAATTTTAAATATTCTCTCAATGCATTTTATGGCACCTTTAACTACAACACGACAAACCACCATAGAACCTCTGAAGACACCTCTTTTGCCTTTAACATCAACCAATATCATTCAAACAATCTGACTCAACCACCTGACTGCATCAGTGGAAGGTGCTGCAGTACACATCATGAAACTTTGCTCAAAGTGCCACACACCTCTACAAAACTTATGTCCAAAGCAATCATTTCACAGATGTCAAAGTTGTAAAATCCTGAGGAAAGGACAAAGCTACCTAACAAAATGCAACGGCACTCTTACATTCACATAAGGGTAAAAAGAACTGGCATTTTCAATCTCCAACTCACTCCTCGCTACATTCATCAAAAGTTAATGCAACCTTAACCTCATGGACCATCAAGAAATCGAAGAATTCCTTCTCACCTCAGGACCTTTAACAATTCAGTACACTTCTGAGAACTAAATCAGCTCACTTTCAAAACTAAAAAAACCAGACGAGCAACGAAAAACAGACGAAGACCATTACAGTGATGAAGAACTTTGTGCTATAGCCAGTGACCAGACTCCACAAAGACCACAAAAACAAGAAACAATACCAGACTATCCAACACTAAAACAACGTGAAGTTTCAAACGCCACTGTTGTCCCACCACCAGTTCCAGTCAACAAAAAAAACAAAGACCACAGAAAAGACAAAAAACACCAGAAACAAGCTACTCCACCATCAACAGAAATAGAAAAAATCACACAACCCAACAAAAGACAAAGCCAAAGAAACAAATGTTGCAGACAATGAGGACTTCGAGGACATTACTGAACTGTTGCTCTAACAGTAAACCTCTTTACAAAATTCACAATATAGCACATTTAATATGTGAGACTGTAAAAGGCAAAACAGGCATGTTTGATATTGAACTTTCAAGCTGACTAAACAAATAAACAGTCAAACAAATTCATACTTATTTCCTATGTTATAAAATACATCTTTTTTGACATGCATTAATTAATTTATTCATTAATCTATTTCCCTGTCCCAGCAGGCAAACAAAAGGCATGCCAAAGTTGATATTTGGTAAAATTTTGGTTGCAACGTTGGCCAACCAAAATCCAATGTCAATTTGATGTCTAATATCAATATTAATTTGCTTATTTCGTTTACAGATTAAAAAAAATAAAATGTTTATTCAGGTTACAGGGCAGCAATTGAAATAAAAACATAAGTCTTGGTATATATCCATTTTTGTTACATTGATTCTTCCAAGCAATGAAATAGGAAGCAAATTCCAGTGTTCCATGTCATCCTTGATCTTTTAAGAAGTGGGGGATAGTTATAAATAAATCTTTGAGTTTTGGAGATACATTCAGACCCCAGTCTGAGCCCAGGTGAAGGGCATTGGACTTAGATAAATTAATTCTGTTACCTGATATTCTCCCAAATTTGTTTATGAGGTCTAACACAACAGGTATTGAGTAATGCAATTTTTTTTTACTTTATTAAAAGTATGAAGACACCCACTACAAACAAGAAGGAAAGAGAAAGGAAAATAAGTGTAATCAGAAAAAAACACAATTTAAATAAATTTGAATTAGAAAATTAGAATAAATCTAACCTATTGGTTTTAAGCCTAGGAAATCTTTTTCTAATTTGTGCACTAAACTTGGAAACATGTCCGGAACAACCTTTTTTTTTTTTTTTTTTTTTTTTTTTATTATTATATGCAAGGTGTACATAAATTGGGATCACAAACAGGGAAAACAAGTAAACAAACAAACAGACAAGACAGGCAAAACAAAACCAATACAGTCAGGAACTAACAGATGTGTGCGTTTGTGTGTGTGCGTGTGTGCATGTAAAGGTAACTGGGTGGACGTGTCACAGTACATACTTTGGAAAACAAGTGATAAAGGGGAGAAAAAAAAAAAAAAAATATATATATATATATATATATATATATGCAAATAATCATACATACATAAACATGTATAAATCAGTATAAGAAAACAAATAACAGATATAAATAAAACAAATGTAAAGAAATCAATCAGTGGTAAGGAGTGACTACGAATACTACTACTACAACATCTACTACTACAACTACTACTTCAACAACCACAACTACTACTACAATAACTGCTACAACTACAACCACAACTACTACTACAATCTCTACTACAACGATAACTGCTACCACATCAGCAACTTGAATAATGACAATGGTAGAAATACTTGATAATGATGATAGGATAACAGAAGGACAAATCAGAACAGTAATAATAGTAATGATAACAAAAGTATAAGTAATGATAGTAATGAAGAGGTGAGGGGAGGTTGGGAAATCAGGAAGAGGACAAATGATAATAATAATAATAATAATAATAATAATAATAACAAAAGTATAAGTAATGATAGTAATGAAGAGGTGAGGGGAGGTTGGGAAATCAGGAAGAGGACAAATGATAATAATAATAATAATAATAATAATAATAACAAAAGTATAAGTAATGATAGTAATGAAGAGGTGAGGGGAGGTTGGGAAATCAGGAAGAGGACAAATGATAATAATAATAATAATAATAATAACAAAAGTATAAGTAATGATAGTAATGAAGAGGTGGGGGGAGGTTGGGAAATCAGGAAGAGGACAAATGATAATAATAATAATAATAATAATAATAATAATAACAAAAGTATAAGTAATGATAGTAATGAAGAGGTGAGGGGAGGTTGGGAAATCAGGAAGAGGACAAATGATAATAATAATAATAATAATAATAATAATAACAAAAGTATAAGTAATGATAGTAATGAAGAGGTGAGGGGAGGTTGGGAAATCAGGAAGAGGACAAATGATAATAATAATAATAATAATAATAACAAAAGTATAAGTAATGATAGTAATGAAGAGGTGGGGGGAGGTTGGGAAATCAGGAAGAGGACAGATGATAATAATAATAATAATAATAATAATAATAATAATAATAATAATAATAGTAATAAGAGGAAAAAGGAAAGAGCAGCAAAAAATAAATAAATAAATAAATAAAATAAAAAAAAAATAGAAAAAAAGGAACAAAGAGTAGAAAAAGAAGTAGAAGAGGAGGAAGGGGAAAAAAACAGAGATAAGACGCTAAAGGAAAATAATATTAATAATGATATTAATAATATTAAATAAAAAAAAAAAAAAAAAAAAGAATGGAAAGAAATATTACAATGATAATAATAATAGTGGTGATAATAAGATTGAAAGAGGTAAATAGTGATAATTATAATATACTCATATTGATAATAATAATAAAACAACATTAATAATTATATGAGGAGGTGGAAGTTATATGATCAGCATTGAAGTGCATAGTGTGTGTCAGTTGCTTTGTGATGCATTAAAAAGGTATGATGTTCAGCATGGATCAGTCCAGTGCAATGCCCAGGCTGCCGTGCCAACATCTCCCTTGCCCTGCGAATGTTTTTTTTTTTTTTTTTTTTTTTTTTTTCCCTTCTCACCTCCCTCCTATATATATATATATATTTTTCCCTCTTTCAATGTTTTTTTTCCTTCCCTTCTTTCCCTTCTTTTCTTTTTTTTTTTTCCTCTCTTTTCTTTCTTCCTTTCTCCTTCCTTCACTTATAAACTAAATAAAAAAAAATAAAAAAATTAAAAAAAAAAGATAATAGATATACAAATTAAGAGAAACAGCAGAAATAGAACGAAGAGTAAATAGAACAAGAGGGGAAATAAAGCAGTACGTAAAGGTTTCTCTTTTTTTTCTTTTCCCTCTCCCTCTCCCTCCTCTTTTTCTTCTTCCTCTTCCCCTTCCTTTTTCTCCTTTTCTTTCCCCCTTCCTTTCCTTCTCCCCTCCCTCCCCTCTCCCTTCCCTTGGATATTTAATTTGATTAAGTATTAGACACCGTTTCTATCTCTTCCTAACCCCCTCTCCCCCCCCACCTCTTGTTTAAGTACTGATGAAGGTGTTGTTGGGGAATGACTCCAGACAAAGAGGATCTTCAATAGAGATGTATTCTGTTAATAAGTTTTTCCAGGATGAAATATAAATGGTATTTCTTGATTTCCAGTTCATGAGGATAGTTTTCTTGGCAATAGTTAGGAACACCAACAGCAGTTGACCATTTGAATTATTTATATCTATTGTGGATATGTCACCTAGTATGCAGAGGGAGGGAGACAGTGGGATGCGACATCCCATAAGGTTGGAGAGTGAGTCGGTAACCTTTTCCCAGAATGTTTTAATTGAAGTGCAATGCCATAAGGCGTGAAGATAAGTGTCAGGAGTGTTTTGCGTGCAATGTGAACATGTCTCTGATGTGAAACCCATTTTAAATAATTTCTGCCCAGTTAGATGAGTTCTGTGAAGTACTTTATACTGTATGAGTTGTAAGTTAGCATTTTTAGTCATGGAGTATATGTTTTTGCAAATTTGAGTCCAGAAATCAGCATTGGGAGTAATGGATAGGTCTGATTCCCATTTGGTGGTTGGTAAAACTAATGCGTTGTTTGATTTTGAGATCATTTTGTATATTTTGGAGAGTAATTTTTTGGAGGAAGATATATTAATAAACTCGGAGATTTGAGGGGAAAGGTCTAGATTGATTGGTTGGTTAAGTAATTTTGATTTAATTGATGATTTGATTTGTAAATATTCTAAGAAGCAATTACTCCCAATGCTGTATGTCTGGGCTATATGGGAAAATGGTGCCAGGTTGTTGTTATTAATAATATGCTGTAGTTGTGTGATTCCCTTATCTGCCCATGTGCGGAAGTTAAGTGGCTTCTTGTTAGCTAAAAAATCAGGGTTATTCCAAATTGGGGTGTATTTACATGGTATGAGTAGGGATGGGAATCGAAAACCGGTTCTTGTTGAGAACCGGTTCCCAGTGTTTCAATTCCTTTGAATCGTTTGCAAAATTTGCAAACGATTCCCTTAACGATTCCAGTGGGCACGAATGACGTCATCACGCGCATTGCGTAACGTACGCACGTTGCGTAGCTTACGCTCAGTCAATAGTAAGCATGGCTCCTAAGCGGAACAAACGCTCAAAAGTCTGGTTGTATTTCACCAAAAAAGACGAAAATAGGGCAACTTGCAATACTTGCAGCGTAGATATTTCCTCAAAGGGAGGAAATACCACTAACATGCTAAAACATTTGCGCACACAGCATGCAATAACAATAAAAGAATGTTGCGTTTTCGATCCGCTCCGGACTAACAGTTCTCAACCCAGCAGCGGCAGCAGCAGCAACAACGTTATTTCCTCGGTTAATAAAACTGATATTTAATAACTAATAACTAATTAACTAACAAACACTGCCATCATATTAGCTGTGTAAAACTTGCTGTTAGTAACGGTTAAAGTTAAATGAACGCCTTCTCATGCATTACATTTTGATGACCATCACATAAGTCCAGAAAGATCACGTATCGTTCCTGAAAAAGCAGATATGCTTATTTTTTTGCAAAATAATTGTTAAATCTTCATAGCAAGCTGATGGTTGCAGATTTGCAAAATGCACAGTTCAGCTGCATTTTACACTGTATTGTATTTGTCACTGGCTGACAGTTCTATTTTTGAGTTCATATATATCCTTTTAAAAAGGAGAATTTTAATTTCTATTAGAAAATGTTGGACATTCTTGTAGAATTGCCACAAAATAATTTATGTTGTATTTTGTAAATTTTACAGAAGAATATTTATTTTATTATTTAATAAATTTTCTCATTGGTGATGGTGATGCTAATCAACAATTTGTTGTCCCTTTTCTTCTAAATGAGAATCGATAAGGGAATCGATAAAGAATCGAATCGTTAAGCAGAATCGAAAATGGAATTGGAATCGTAAAAATCTTATCAATTCCCATCCCTAGGTATGAGTGGGGAATTTGTGATCTGATGGAACTTCCACCAGGCTGTCAGAGTTGATTCTATTGTTGGCATTTTAAAACAGTGATGTTTTTTGATTGTTTGACTGTGAAAAGGTAATTCTGAGATGCTAATGTCTTTGCAGATTGATTGTTCAATATCTTGCCATGTGTATTCTGATGAGTTAGGTTGAATCCATTTGTATATGTTTTGGAGTTGATTTGCCAGAAAATAATTATAAAAATGTGGTGCTTCTAATCCACCTTGTGATTTTGGTTTCTGTAGGGTTGTTAATTTAATTCTTGGGGTCTTGTTTTTCCAGTAGAATTTTGTAATAATTGAATCTAAAGATTTGAACCAGATACGAGTGGGCTGTGTTGGAATCATTGAAAATAAGTAGTTTATTTTTGGGAGTATAGACATTTTTATTACTGATATTCTGCCCATGATTGATAATGGTAATTTCATCCAACGTTGAAGATCATCATCTATTCTTTTTAGTAATGGGGTATAATTGAGTGCAAACAACTCTGACAGCTTGGCGGAAACATTGATACCCAAATATGTGATGTAATTGGTGCACAAAGGGATTTGTGATGTTTGGGATGTCGCATCCACACTGGTGGAATTTAATGGAAGTATAGCCGATTTATTCCAGTTAATTGAGTATTCAGAAATGTTTGAAAAGTTATCAATGAGTTTTATTGTTTCTTGTAATGATTTTTGGGGGTTTTGTAAGTATAATAATATATCATCAGCATAAAGACTTATTTTATGGTGTATGTTTAATGTTTGAATTCCTTCGATGTAGTTGTTTTGACGGATAGCTGCTGCAAGCGGTTCGATGAATATGGTGAATAGAGATGGAGAGAGTGGGCATCCTTGTCTAGTTCCCCGGTGTAGAGTGAAGCTGCGTGATGTTAGTCCGTTAGTAATGACAGTGGCTGAGGGTGATGTGTAGAGAATTTTAATCCAGTTAATAAATGACTCCCCAAAACCAAACCTCTCTAATGTGGAAAACAGGAATTTCCAGTTTACTTTATCAAATGCTTTTTCCGCATCAAGAGTGATTATAACAGATTTGTTTTTGTTTATTGATGAGTGGTGAATTAGGTTTATGAGTCTGCGGGTATTGTTTGATGCTTGTCTACCTTTAATGAAACCGGTTTGGTCGGGATGGATTATAGTTGGCATGATTCTTTCTATTCTATGGGAAAGAGCTTTAGCAATTATTTTAGTGTCTACGTTAATTAGTGAGATTGGGCGATAGCTTGACGGTAATGTTGGGTCTTTATTGGGCTTGAGGAGGAGTGCAATTGTGGCTGTGTTCATGGTGTCTGGAAGTTTTGATTTTTGTTTTGATTCGCATATCAACCGGATGAAAAGTGGTGATAAGATGGACCAAAAGTGTTTGTAGAACTCAGCAGGGAAGCCATCAGGACCTGGTGATTTATTGTTGGGCATGTGTTTGAGAGCATTAGATAGTTCTTGTTCTGATAAAGGCGATTCTAGAGTATCTATTTGCTGTTTGTTAAGTTGGGGTAAGTTAATATTGCTAAGAAACAGATTTATGTCATCCTGGGATGGATTCTTTTCAGGGGAATATAGTTTACTGTAAAATTTTTGAAAGATTTGGTTTATTTCTTCTGGTGAGTTGGTGGGTGTCCCTGCTGAGTCCTTAATGACTGATATAGTTGTTTTTTCTTTGTTGTGTTTGATTTGATTAGCCAGGTATTTACCAGATTTATTACTATGATGGAAGTGTTCTTGTCGTAGTCTGTGAATAAGGAATTGAGTATGCATATTAATTAGTTTATTTAATTGTGATTTATATTTTCTTAGCATATCCTGTGTTTCTTCTGTTGGGTTATTTATGTTGATGTCTTCTAGTTCTTTAATTTTCTGTTCTAGTTCATCTTGTTGTTCTTTCTCTTTCTTTTTTTTTGTAAGTGGAATATGAAATTATTTTGCCTCTTAATACTGCCTTTCCTGTTTCCCACAGAAGAGATGGGGATATTTCCGGGGAGTCATTTATCTCTAGAAAGCATGCCCACTCTCTTTCAAAGTAACTGTTGAAATCGTGGTCTTGTAGAAGTGAGGTATTAAATCGCCATCTAGAGATGGGTTTATGTGCAGTGGTTATATTCAATCTTAATGTTAATGGAGCATGATCACTAATGATTATTGGGTGTATCTTTGATTCGGAAATATTGGATATAATAGAATTACTGGTGAGAAAAAAATCAATGCGAGAATATGAATGATGAACTGGTGAAAAAAATGAGAATGCTTTAATGTCCGGATGCTGGAGGCGCCAACTATCGCCAAGACCAAGATCACACATGAACTGTTTTATGGTTTCTGCAGATTTCCAGATGCGTTTATTGTCAGTGTTGTTACATCTATCTGTAGTTGGATCTAAAACTGTGTTGAAATCACCTGCTATTATGATTGGACAATTAGAAATATTTGAAATGGAAGAAAAAAAATTCTGAAAAAAGGATGGGTCATCTGTATTTGGGCCATATACGTTTCCTATTGTGAGTGAGTTATTGTTAATTGAAATATTAATTATGATAAAACGTCCCTCTGGGTCTGTAATTGTGCTGTTATGAACAAATGATATTTTTTTATTTATTAAAATACATACTCCTCTCTGTTTCGTGTTGTAGTGGGCAGAATATAAATGATACTGTGATGATTTGATTTTGTTTTGATCGGATTCAGATAAATGTGTTTCTTGGAGAAGACATATGTCTGCTTGTAATTTGTTTAAATGATTAAAAATTTTGATCCTCTTTGTCTGGGAGCCAAGCCCACGGACATTCCAGGATAAAAAAGTGATTGGTGACATTTCTCAGAAAAATACAAAATGAATAAGTAAATGATATGTATGTATATTAATATATGGGCTTGTTAGTACTACATATGTATATATGTGAGTGTATGTATTTGAAAAGGTGTGGTAGTGTACCTGTATGTGTGTGTATGACAACGCAATGTTATTGTTATACTGAAAGACGTACAATTTAGACATGGAGTTAACAAAACGTACATAATAGAACAATGACCAAACAAAAAAAGACTTGAAGACCAACATAATGTTTAAAGAGGGGGGAGGATGAGACCTAAGTGCAATTGCAAAAACATAACTCAGTTATATGAGGGAGATGAGTAAAGAGATAATGTGGAATAATGTGTTCAAAAAAGCCAGGGGGTAATGTCCTTGTCACGATATAATTGTCCATCTATGTATAATTTGTCCACTGTTATGATTGCACGTTTTCCTTCATTCATTTTCTGTTTTCGGATTGGGAAGAGTTGTTTTCGACGTTCGAGGATGACCTTTGGATATTGTTCGTTGAGACCGTAAGCTGTACCTTTAAGTTGTCTGCCTTGTTTTTGAACCAGTTCTTTGTGTTTGTAGTGTTCAAATTTTGCGATGATGGGTTGCGGTCGGTTGTTGTTTTGTTGAGAACGGATGCGATGGACACGGTGAAAGGTAATGCTTTGTACAGTTTCAGCTGGTAGTTTGAGTTGTCTTGTCATAAAGTCCTTGATTAATTTTTCGGGGTCGTCTGGCGTTTGATCCGGGATGCCTGTGAACACTAGATTGTCTCTCATACTGCGTGCTTGTAAATCCAGAATGTTTTCTTTCATCGATTTGTTTTCTGTGACAACGGAGGTGAGCTGAGCGGAAAGTGTGTGAACTGAGTCCTTTAGAAAGTTATTTTCTTTGGTGAGCGTGTCTATCTGTTCTTGGCTGAACTCTAAACTGTGACGTAATTCTTGGAATTCCTGGTGAATAACTTCTATTATTGCGATTCTTGCGTCGAGTCCGGAAAGTTTGTTTTCAATTGAGCGTAATATATCGCTTACCTCGGTACAGCAAGATGGTGAGGATGGTGTTGAAGGTGAATCAGAACGGGGTCTCTTGGAGATTGAAGCGGGATTACCTTTGTTATTTGACGTGTTCATGTTGCAGCAGAGTGTGTTGTAGTGAGCGTTGATGTATTCTTCGATTTGATCCAGGGTGAACAATGGAGAGCAAATAGTCCAGTTGTATTGATTTAGTCCAATTTTCGATGCGTGGAAGAAGAGAAAACGGTAGAAAAAAAGATAACACTGAAGTTGTTTGTTTCTAGCAGACGAACGCCGCCATTTTACGTCTCGCACTCGGTCTCGTGGGTTCTCGCGTTACTCAGCCATGAGCCTCGCCTCAGCCATGAGCCTCCTCGGAACAACCATTTGATTTAAACGCTTTGAACAATGTAACATGTAAACTGAAAACAGTTCAGGCATGATAAAAACAACACAATGATTAATATTTCCCACCCTGCTCATGCCAGTCATTGTAACATTCCAATTTTGGTAGAAAACACAGTGGCAAAGTTTGCACCTTCACTGCCCAGCAGTGCTGTCATCTGTGACGTGCTTTGGATTATGGCAATCGACTTTTGTTGCCTGAGGAGCAGCTGTGCTTGATTCCAAGCCTGTAAGTTCCAGAACAAGTGTTTCCCTGAATACTTTCTGGGTCTTTCCTTTTTTGCTCTGGCCAGATGCTGATTCAAAATGAAGGCATTGACAGGAGCAATATCTACAAAGTGGTGAAAGAAGGATCGATACCACTTCTGTGTCTTGTGGAGTACTTCTTAGTTTCCAATGAGGACATCAGACAGGTCTACTCCCCATGAACCCGTTGTAGTCCTTCAAAGCACTTGAGACCACTGCCCATCATTGTCCTTCACCCTCCATTGCACTGTCTCCTTCATATGCTTTGTGAAAAGTGGAGCATATGGGTGCCTTTCCATTTCACAAACAGCTGCTCATCGCATGGACCCTCGTGGAGCATTCCGTGGCAGTCTGTTGGTGGTTGTCTTTGGGAAACCAATCCTGTTTGGACAAATGGTGTCACATGCCCAAATCTGCTTGGAGAGGAGGTCTCTGAAAAGCATGGGACTGATGTAAAAGTTGTCAACATACAGCTGGTAAGCAGTACCCAACATCTTTTCATCTATATGTGACATGACATACTTATAGCTCAGCCCATTCTGAGATGGCCTTACCCTCATACACGAAGAACTTACAGGTCTGTAACCACTCAGTGAGTCTGCCAAGACAAAAAGCTTGTATCCCCATTTAGTGGGTTTGTTCCTCATGTTCTGCTTGAGTCCAGACCTCGCCTTGGATGAAACCATCCTCTTATCTATGGAGATGTTCTGATTTGGATGAAAATATTGTTCTGCAGGCATCCCTAATGTTGTCATAGAGAGGCTTGATCTTCCCCAAGAGGTTGTAGGCCGCTGTTCCCCTCTTCTTTTCATTTTCTTCATCATCCCAAGGATCGCTAAGATGAAGAGCATTTGTTATATTCAGAAACGGTCTACAGGACATGATCTTAGAAGGAAGGGGACTATACACTATAGGTTTGAGACCTCCTCCAGTAGTCAGTCACAGCAGAGACCTCACAACACCCATGTAAACAACATGTGCCAGGTAAGACTTCAAGTCTTCTACGGAGATGTTATGCCATGGCTTGTCTCTTCCCTGCTGATTTTTGGATCCATAGGTATTTATGTGCTGAACGATGGTCTGCAGCACAGATGTTGAAAAGAAAAGTTGAAATAACTGCAATGCTGTGTAGGATGCAGTTGTCACCAACTGTAGCCCAGGTTCGCGAGCAGGCCTAAACACAGGCTTTAAAGGCCTAATGTCATCCTCATCCACACTGTGCAATCTTTCCTGTGAGGTGCTAGGGGACACAGCATGGACTGACTGGCTCCGTCTTCCTTTACCTCTACCTTTTGTAGCTGCAGTAGACTCAGATGGAGACTCAGACGCAGATAATGACTATGACTCCCATGCTCTCTTCCGTTGCTCAGGACTGGAATCCGGTGTCCAGTCCTCATCTGTGTCAGTTGATGGCCTATTTCACAGCACAGTGAAACGTACTCATCCTAGACAGACTGATCTCTAAACTAGCTGACTTAGGCCTTTCCCAACCCATATCTTACTGGATCAAGGACTTACTTACTAACTGCCCCCAGACAGTTAAACTAGGCCCCCACCTCTCCTCCACCATCACCATCACACTCAGCACTGGCACCCCACAGGGCTGTGTGCTTAGGCCCCTTCTTTACACCCTTTACACACACAACTGTGCTCTTACTTACCCCACTATCACCATAATTAAGTTTGCGGATAATAAAAAAACTTAGGCTCGGGATGAGTAGACCTACAGGGATGAAGTCCAAAGAATGACAGGGTGGTGTTCAGAAAAAAGTCTTATCCTGAACTCCTCAAAAACAAAAGAACTCATAATAAACTCCAGTAAGAGCAGTGCAGTCCCCAAACCACTATACATCAATGGAGAGGGTTCAAAAAGGGTCCATGTTCCTGGGCACATATATCTCTTCAGATTGCTCATGAACTGCCAACACCACCACAGTGATTAAGAAGGCACAGCAGAGACTCCAAATCCTCAGAATCCTCAAGCAGAACCACCTGCAAGATAAACTGCTGGTGTGCCGATGAACTGCATCTCTGTTAGAATCAAGACAGCCCAAAGATCATTGACTACCTTTTGCCCTCTCTGGAGGTTTTATTCAGCTCTCGATGCCTCAGCAGAGCTGCCAACATACTGAAAGACCCATCCCACCCTGGACATCAGCTGTTTGAATGGCTGCCCTCTGGTAAACACTTTAGGTCTATCAAACAGACTCAAAAACATCTATCCCAGAGCCATTTGTGTACTGAACCCTGCCAAACAATCTACTGTGGTGGGAGGAGCAAACAACAGAGACAGTTGGTGTAGCGTCAGGCCTTTGGAGAGGCTTTTATTAAACATGAAATAAACAAGTGTCCAAAGGGGTTAAGGTGTTGAAAATAAACAGGGGATCTAGTGTCCTCATCATGCTGGGAGTTCTGTGAAGGAGGGACAGTGTTCGAGAAGTAAGGGTCCAGGTAAGGGGCAGAGTCCAGAGGCAGCACACGCTCCCCTCTCAGGTTTACGGCACTACGGACAGCGGCTTCCTCCAGTGGCTTTGTCCTTCTTTGGCCCACTGCACTTCTCGGGGATTCAACGGCCCGGCATCCTGGCCTGTCAGCCGTCTCATGGGTGCGGTACTTGTCCAGACCACGTAGCTCCCCCAGCAATCGTTCCCTAAACGCTGCTTTTCTGGACCCACATTGACACCAGCGTGCATGCACGAGGAACAACTGTACTCCTGCACTACTGTGTACATTTCAGCTGCACTATTGCACTACACGTTCACATTTTTATTGCAATCTTGCACTACTCTTTATATTTCCATTGCACTACTTGTACATAGGGTCACTGCAATTCAGAGATGTGCAACAATACCTCACCTCAGCTGCTATGACATCATATATGACATCATTTCATATTGTATTATTTGTTGCACATGAATAAGGATGACTCTCGTTTTGATCACTCTGTAACTAAAACAAATGTAATTATGTGTAATTATTATTTTTATACAAGTTTAAAGTTAGCATGTAGCAGTGACATTTTGGACACAATATGCTATTGCCAGTTTTTGCTTAATTTTGCTCAATTTTAACTATTTTTTCATGTTTTCAATCATTAAAGTATCAGTATTCAACATTTTATGTTTTAAACAAAGCAGTATTAAATGCATCTATGTCCCCTCTGAGCTACATTAAACTGTGTAAATATATCTTAATACCACTTCAGATGCAGATTGCTCCTTTTCCATTTATTTGGAATTTTACAATCAATTCTTAAGTTTAATACTTAAAAATATTATATACGTTATGATTTAAACCTTTTGTAAAGTTATATTCTAAATGGTGACTTTAGCTTCTACTAAAGTAATTTTGTGGGAAGATGTCTGGGCCCGTATCCCTAAAGAATTTTTGTCATGACGTTTTCTTAGAATTTCCCCTTAAAGTGACACGAAAATCCCAGTTAATATAAAAGCTATTCCTCAAGATTCCTAGCGCTTAAAAGGGCTCCTAAGGCGAGATCTGCTAAGAGCAGGGAAGAGGACTTTTAGTGGCTTAGGAGTACCCCTAAGCAGCTACACAATATGGCCAACAGAGGAGGCAAAAGAGAGATGTCCTGCAAACACTGGATGACAGGGAATTATTGAGACGATACAGATTGGATCATGCAGGAATCATGTTTGTGAGCCGTGTTACCCTCGTTAAGACCACACTGAGTTGTAACGTTGCAATTTCTACTTCATTAAGGACAGCCCTTTGAGATAGGCCATTTTGTTTTCAGTGGGATCCATATGGGAGTGAAAGTACAAAATATGCCAGCTAGGATATTATAAGACATGAATCATGATTTGAACAGGGTGTAATGAGCTTAAGTTTTCACATATTTTAGATAATGTTAGGCTATAACCCCTACAGCTTACTATTCGTTTTCCAGATATATTCTTGAATGTGAAATATTATTTACAATTACTGTCTGCATAAGATTAGAGTGTATAATTATGTTTATTGCTTTGAGGGTACATCCTTTGCTCATTATCACCATTATCATTTTCATCAAACTTGGAGCCCTTTTAAGCTCTAGGAATCTTGAGGAATAGCTTTTATATTGCAAAAAGTGGCTCCTAGCGGCCAAATTCTAAGAAAATTCTCAGAGTCATGACGTTTTCTTAGAATTTCCCCTAAAAGTGACACGAAAATCCCAGTTAATATAAAAGCTATTCCTCAAGATTCCCAGCGCTTAAAAGGGCTCCTAAGGCAAGATCTGCTAAGAGCAGGGAAGAGGACTTTTAATGGCTTAGGAGTTCCCCTAAGCAGCTGCACACAATGGCCATTTTCTGTGTTTGTAGGATATTTGTTAACAAGCCTTCATAAATAGACCAGCCAGCAATCACAGACATTGATAAAAGCTGAGCCGTGTTACCCTCGTTAAGACCACACTGAGTTGTAACGTTGCAATTTCTACTTCATTAAGGACAGCCCATCTTGTTTTCAATGGGGTCCATATGGGAGTGAAAGTACAAAATATGCCAGCTAGGATATTAATATGAGCAAATAAGACATGAATCATTATTTGAACAGGGTGTGATGAGCTTAAGTTTTCACATGTTTTAGATTCTAATGTTAGGCTATAACCCCTACAGCTTACTATTCATTTTCCAGATATTTCCAGATATTTTCAATAATTCCAGATATTATTGATTTGAGGGTACATCCTTTGCTCATTATCACCAAAAGTTCATTTTCATCAAACTTGTAGGATCAACCAATCACAGCTTTTGAAATGGGGTCAACCACACCTCCTCACTAAGATAGGATTTTCCATCCATTCCTTACTCAGAGTTCACTGAAAATGTTCTGGAATCCCTTTTAAAGGTTGTATCAGCGATTTCTAGCCTGAAACATAAAGTGTCAAATTCAGCTGACCTTTCATCACGATCCGCTCGCTGCCTGCCCAGTAAATTGTCTGTGAAAAACCCGCGTCTCTCTGGTCAGCCTAGGGTCCGAGATATGCAACACCAAACCCCTGTCGCTGATTGGTTGGAACACTGTTTGTTTTTGTGTGGAAAGGTTGGTAGTGCCGATTGTTTTTTTGGCATATCTCGGACCCTAGGCTGACCAGAGAGACGCGTTTTTTTCACAGACAGTTTATGGGGCAGGCAGCGAGCGAATCATGAAGAAAGGTCAGCTGAAATTGACACTTTATGTTTTAGGCTAGAAATCGCTGATACAACCTTTAAGCTAAAACTCCTGGCAAGGAATTTTTAGGTTTAGTTAGGAGCTCTCTGAGAGGATTCTCAGAATCTTTAGGGATACGGGCCCTGGCAAGTTAGGAGCTCTCTGAGAGGATTCTGTACTTTAACTTAAATGTGGCTTTTAGCTACTTCATCCACTGTTGTTTTTTTTTTACTGTATTATCTTTACAGGAGAATCACCAATCCTGCAGCTGCTTATCAAAAAGAATAAATGGCCACAAAACTAATAGCAGCCAGTTGAGTGTGACATCATCTGGAAGCACAACCAGAAAACTAGAGAGATACCTAAAAACTAAATATATATATATATTTTGTGCAAGGTTCTAAAGAAAAAAGATTACTTTATGTCCTTATTTTGTAATTACAAATGGGCCAACTTGCAGAGAGCAACCAGGACATGGGAGGATGGAGCCATGATAGAAACTTAACAGACGACACCCTGGGGACAAGCGATGGTGGTGGAGACCAAAGTGGAGCCGAGCAGATTGAGACCTAGGCTAACAACCTCAGATGGGGACCAGGAAGACTCCAACAGAGCTGGACCGACTGAGGACAAAGGCGAAGCCAGACGTCATAACTTTGTTTTTGCTGAGTTTATTTCATTAATATTGGGTATTAATTGATGTCAAAATAAACCAACTAAACTTGCAGAGAAAGTTGTTGTGCGTTCTCTCCGTACACGTTCATTCAGCAGAAAGGGGTGTTTTGTTCCACCCACGTGTACAAATCAAATATTCAAGCTGTTAATTAATTTTTCCACCTCTGACAGAAATAAGGAAAAAAAATAAAGCTGAATTCTTGTTTTTAGTTTTTTCTGGAATTTTTTTTAAAATGAGCTATTTTCTCATGTTTCTTCTTTCAATAAAAAAAAAAAACTAATGGACGAATGATACATGGATTAGTCTACATTTTCAAACAGCCCTAGCAAACAATACAAAAACCCACCAACCTGTTTTTTTTGTGAAATATATAATGTATAATATTAATTAATGCATTAGTTCATTTAAGGCCATCAGACTGACTCCATTAGCAGTGTGCTGACTACTGAACTAGGGAACTGATTGTCATGCACCCTTTTCTTTCGGTTCATTTTTTCTCATTTTAATCATTACACTAAACAGAAAAATCTCCTGGTGAAGCAACTCAGATCCACGTGACTCTATTATAGAGATGGCGTTCATTAAAGAGGAGAGTGAGGACACAAGGATTGACGACATAAGGATTGCAGAAGTGTTCAGTCTGAAACAAGAAGATACAGAGGAACAAACAGGTTGGTTTTCATTCTCATTTGATTGTTATTAAAATGTCTATATTCACAGGGTTCGTACGGGTGCTTGAATTCCTTGAAAATGCTTGAATTTTAATGTAGTGTTTTCAAGGTTTGAAAAAATGCTTGGATTTTGGATGAAGTGCTTGAAAGTGCTTGAATATGCAGTTGTATCGGTTTCATATTAATTCGCTTTCATACTAAATAGTTATTTTTTGTTATGCTTATAATATGTAAAAGAAAGAAAAGAAAAGAAAAAAACAGCTCCGCTCGAGTGTGCACGTGAGGCTGTAGTCTATGAGTGTGATCCGCCGGTCTTTCTTGCTGCGCGCCCTCTGATGGAACAGAGCGGTAGATAAAACAGTTATCAGGAGGTTGTTGCATCAGTCCTCGATGGCTTGAAAACGACAAATAAGATAAATATTTAAAACGAGAATTTGGGGATCGCAAAATTGCCAGCCCGATGTCCCGGGGCTATTGTGTTTTCCAGTCGGGCTACTAAAATGTTTCACCGGACTATCTTAAAGTAGAGGGCTCGTGCGGGTCATTACAAACTCATCAATTTAGCCGTATCAAAGTTAAGGCCATACAAAGTTTTAAATGTATTAAATAGTATAAAAAAAGGCTTGATTATAAGTTTAAGAGTTAGGGACGGATATACGAGAATCGCGATAGGGCTGGATAAAACTTCGAAAGGCAATTATATCATATTGAATAAAAATACACACTGCACGTTTCAAAGTCAAAACGCGGCACGGATGTCTTTATATGAATGTATCTGAAGGGAACCGACTGTCCTCAGAAACGTGTCGTTGGCATTTTCATTTCATGTCTGATAAAACGGCGGTGCTGATTTGTATACAGCCGTTACTAGGAAACCGTAATATTTCAGCACTCCTAAAGCGCCCCCTCGTGACAGGGAATGAATTTGCGAATATTCAGCTGTTTAGTAAGATTACCAATTTTGGCCCATGTTTTTATGCAGCAAACACATAAGAGTTGTAAATGTAAAAGTTATGTGCTTTCTAAAAATCTAAACAATTAAGACAGTAATATTTATGTTTTAAATAAATTATACTTGATATATCAATTTTAAAGGTATAAAGGCTGAAATGCCATTGTATAAGATGTTGTTTTTGTGAAAATCTGAATTATAAATCATGTCATTTTATGGCTAAATGTTACTGTACATTGTTCAACCCCACTACGGCATTCATTTTACTTAAAATGCAGCTCTTAAAAAGGGTCATAAATTGCCTTAAATTGATATTTAAAAATTCTGCAGATACACTGTAAATAGTGAAAAAAATACCTTGACATTTGTGAATAGGAAATCAGGTAGGAGTCTAAATGTCAATCAAAAATATTTTCAATGTTTAAAAAATTGTCTTTTTTCATTTGGGCCAGTTCAATTTTATTATTAATTTTATAGTGTCTTTTTGACTACCTTTTAGTACTTTTAGGCTGGAATGTGAAATGTATTTGTGAAAATCCTTCAAGTTTTAGAAAGTTTTAGAATTTTAGTTTATCATATTTTTTTACAGTCATTTTATACCAGTCATTAATATGTTACCATAGACATTGCCCTACTCCACTCATACAGTATTACTTTTATTTGTGCAGGTCTTAAAAAGCCTTTAAATTGTATTTTTAAAATAATACAGATACTCAGTAAATTATATTAATTATATATTTTAAATTGTATAATTTGTATACTGAATGTTGACTATTTATATGGGGCAATGTTATATGCAATCTAGACAGTTGTTTTTTAATAGCACAATAACATCTGATTTAAAATTAAGAACTCATGTATGTGAATATGTAATTTACCACAGTGCTGGAAAATCTTGAAAATGCACCTTGAAAGTGCTTGAAAAGTGCTTGAATTTTACTTTGGAAAAGGTGTAAGAACCCTGCATTTATTAATATTTGTAAAATAGGCCTAAAATAAATTCACCATATTTTCTTAATCTGCTTGGGATCATAATTTTTTTAATCCATAAATTAGTCATTTAAATACGTTCTTATAACAGCGACATCCCTTTAATCTTGATCAACAACAACTAATAATAAACGAATTGGAGGTCCGTTATCATTTTGTCAATATTTAGTTTTAGACTATAACTGCATCTGTCTTGCATTTAGACCAGATTTGGTGAAGAATAGGACAGGACAGTCGCTACAGTTGTTATAATGAGTGCAGATATTTTGTTTTCTCTTCAGGAGTAATTCTCAGTGCTGCTGACTTGCATTTCTTTGGTAAATGTTTTATTTAATCTATAAAACTGTTTTTTTTTTGTATGTTTAAAATTTTATTTAATACAAAGCAAATTAAAGAGATGTGATGTCAGTCACCTAAACAAGACACATTGTTTTTTTTTTACTACGATTATATATTTAATTTTTACTTCTAAAATTTTTGTTTAAATGTAAGAAATATTGTATACATGTTAAAATGGTAATATATGTTGTATTAAGAACTGTATTTAACGAAAATAAAGGCAATTAGGCAAAGAAAAAAAAAGAAATGTGGAAAAATGAAATGTCCAAATGAAAAAAAAAAACGAAACAAAAATAACAAAATTTAGGAAAACCTAACTGAAATAAAATAATTATCAAAAATAAATAATCGTTTTCGTTATCATTTGTTCTAATCCGGTGCACTGTGAAAAGAAATAAGGGACCATCAATGCATCTGAGGTTGAGAGGGAAATTTATTTACCATATGCATTAATTTTGCGTTGCAGTTTAACTTGTACTAAAACTGAAAAAATAAATAAATAAATAAATACAACTGGAAACTAGAAATGTGTCTAAAATTAAGAAAAAAATGAAACTAATAAAACCGCAATTTTATCTCAAAACTGAAAACGACATTAAAATAAAAGCTTATTTAAAATGGCAAAAATAGCATATAGGCACAAATTGGTGCGTGATAAGGAGGCGCCGGTGTGATCGCTTGCAAATTTTTTTCTGATTATGAAACAAATAAACTCATAATAGGCCTAACTCATAACAATAAATAATTACAATGTAAATTTTTTTCGTACACATTTATAATCATTAGGCAACTTGCCTGTGCCCTGTTAAATACGCTGGATGTCTGTTACAATTTTTAGCATTTTATTCGCGTTAGACGATAGACACATGAATTGTGGTTTCAGAAATGTCAAGCCCTAATGGAGAAATCCGTACCATTGATTTTTCATCTGAAACAAAAAACGAAAATGGACATAAAAAAGATAATTTATGTTTTATGATTTTTATGAATCGATCTTTCTGCATCCTTCAGATATTGCTGCTTATAGCTTGTGCATTGTAAATTGTAGAAAGTCTACAAAGTTGTCTCCCCAAAAACTCGTTTTTTTGTCATGTCAATATAAAACACATTTATTGACTTATGTTTTTTTTAAGTCTGCATTAAGAGATGGTTTAATATAGCCGTATGTTTTTGAATTTGCATGCGAATGTTATGTCCATAATGCTTTTACATAATTGAAAAAAAGAAGAAATAAAAAATATAAAAGCACAATTTAAATTTTGTGAACTTCATAAAATATTGGGCTCCAAATTTTCGTTGTTTGTTTCATTTACTGTTTTTGTTTGTTTTATTTTGTTATAGTTTTGTTTTATTATTTTTAATAAGAAATATAATTTAAATTTAAAGAAAAATACATAAAGAAATAAAATATATCGGGCAGTAGGGGTATTAATCCGGCCTTCTACAAAAAGAAAAAAAGAAAAAGAAAAGATAAAAATAATAAATAATAAATTAATAATAAAAATATTACATAAAAATAAACTATTAAATAAAACTATTAAATCTATAAAACTTAAACTTCTTAAACGATAAAAGTGCTTATCTGACTATCAGGTGCAGGGCATTTTGCACCTGTAAATGGGTCACAGAACTGCAAAACAAAAACTTAAATGTATGATTTAATAGCAGTTTAATTAAAATTAAAATTGTTTATTTATGTACATTTTGCGTGACTGACGTGTGCGTGCACGCTGAACAGTCGCGTAGCTTTCAAACACTAGCTGCGTTCCGATCGACAGGGTCCCTACGCAGTGTTCACTGCTCCCTACTCCCTTAGCACGGTATATCCGTTGAAGTGGACTTCGCTGACAATAATCGCTCATTTGGAATGCCCTGGAACGTCATCAAAGCAAATCGACGGCAGGGTCACGCAGATTATGATTTAACATACATAAATATTGTAATTTATTTTACTTTCAAATTTAAATACATATAAAATACATATAAACGTATGTATCTAAAAAATATAGTCCAAATGTATATGTTTAGACCGTTAACAGATTAACAGATTTTTGTGGTCTTATCTCACGCACCCCCCCCCCCCCCACACACACACACACAGCCTATAGAGCTTGGCCAACTACGTCACTGCGCGTAGAATTATGGGTAGTTGCCGCCATGTTTTATGTAACGTCGTCAGCCGTCAGTATTACAACATGCAGTATTATACTATTAAAAAGAAAGAAAAAACAATGCACAGATCCAAGGAAAAGCTAAATCTTCCATACCGAGAAAAGCTTAATGAAGTGTCAAAGCTGAGGTATTTAGAAAAACTAAAAATAATCAACGGCTCGATCCTTACGAGCATATAGAGTGGTGGACGATCTAAATGAGTTACCGCCTTACCGCACGTAACATTCCCAGGTGGTGTTTTCCTACTTTGTAGTGTTATTTGCCGTTTTACCTACTTCATTGTTACCTGTGTTCTTGAGACTTAAAGTTTACAGCACTGTTACATCTTACACCTGTTGTGTTTGCACTATAGTAGTGGAACTGAACTTTTCAATTTAGTTGATTCTTATGTTACTGTGAACTGTGCACATTTACCTCAGTGTGTTATTCACAAATAAAGGGATATAGAAATGTTCGTGTTTTTTTCAATTTATTGCTGCAACGTGGTATGCAATTTGCAAAACAGATAATGCATGTTTAATGCTGCGTTCCAGGCAGATTTTAAAGCCCGTAAATCACGACTTCAAACCACCAGTCACGCGTTCCAGGCAAGTCGTGCAAAACTGTCTGAGCGCATTTATTATTACTAATTTGAATGCAACGTTATATTGTCCTAAAGTCTATTTTTCCACCATGTACCACTTGCATAAACAACGCACCGTATATCAGAGCTCGGAACTGGGAGTACGTTGATCTAACGTTAGTACGTACATATAAATACACGCAATACATGAACATATTTACACAGAAAAGTTTATGTTGGATGACATTCCTTGAGAGCAACTGATTTGACAGCATTAATTTCTTAATTCATGGTTTCATAACAACGCTGGGGCACATATTAGTCAACTAATGCTTTTCCGTCTAACTGCTTGTACCCACGCCATGCAACGCCGTTTTGTTAACTCGGACACTTGGGATCCACGGTGATTGTCCAAGCTGGAAAGCTGGAAAATCAAACATTTGACAGTCGGCGTACATGCTGGTAATCGGTGCGATTGTGGCAATTAACAACACAACAATATTTCACCAAAAATTATTATTTATGCAGAATAAAGTAGACTAAAACTTCACGATCACAATCAAACACAGTGTTCACCGCAGCTCCGTTACCTAAATTCCCAACATGCATTGCGTTGCTGACGTCACGTTCCCAGACTCTATATTTAACTATCCTGTGGTAACGTTAAATGAAACAAAATAAAACATGACAGAGCCTCACCTTGCCGGTTTTACTTTCATTCATAAAATACAATATGCAAATGTAACATGAATCGCCATAACCATTCATAAACATTCAAATTTGTATAATAACAACAACATTTATTGCAACCGCTCCATTTCAGAGCCTTTTAAAAAACTTCAACGGCTCTGCTCCATCATAGATATATATAATGACCTCGACATAACACATCTAGTCATTCTATATATATCTATGTGCTCCATCATTACTTCTAACTGGTGACGCGGTGCGCAATGACAGTTGGGTAGTTTTCCCCGTCCACTTCCTGTGAAGTGAAGTACCGATGTTCCCTTATTCCCTATGCCGTTCGCAGTCATAGATATATATACATAGATACCGCATTGGACCGCTCCAAGCACGTAGATGCGTCCGCCATTTTGGAACGGTCCACTTGACGTCATTCACCATACTGTAGGTTCGCAGACCAACGGCTGTGCAGGACTGTGGCTTTTCGAATTTTCAGTGATTACTATGAGATCTATGGGTGAATGACGTCAAGTAGACCGCAGTGAAATGGCGGATGGCTTACGTATAACGGCCCATAGAAACAGTCGCTAATGAGGCATCTATGTATATATATCTATGTTCGCAGTGCCCTTCGAACTGAACATGTTCGCTCCCTTCGGTTTGGAATCTCACTTAAGATGGCGGAATACCCTGTGAAGTCCACTTCGCAGTCCACTTACGGTCGAATGGAACGCACCTACTGGAGCGAGGGAGTTGTCATGGAAACGGGCTGCAACACAACGGCTGACAAGCTGGAAACTGCGTTTCTCCCTGTTGTTTGTATTGCTTTCGGTAAGTTTAGTACCTAAAATCACACAAATATTACATATAGCTGTTCCTGACACTAATTTTATGTGTTTATTTTTTGTAACTTCTGCTGACATGTTTTAATGAGTGCGCAAACGATCGAGTCCCATTCAAACACTACAGCGGAGGGAGTTGTCATGGAAACGGGGCGACAACACAGCAACTGACAAGCAAGAAACTCGGGTCTCTCGCTGTTGTTTTCACTATTTTCGGTAAGGTCAGTTCCTAAAATCATACAAATATTACATATAGCTGTCTCTGACACTTCTCTTGCTTGTATTTGACTCGCTTCTGTTGACTTTAGTTCATAGAGATGGTTTAGTGTCTTCGAAAAAGTCCGTTAGCATCTTAACTGGTGTAAGAGGAGGTAACTTAACGTTATGCTAACTCCATAAACTGAGCAGTTTATGAGAGTTTCTGATTTTAATCACGTATTTATGTGTAGACAAGAAGTTTTGACAGGTCTGTTGTAGTTTTACTGGTATTTTATCAATGGGTGATTGGAAATAGGCTCAGATAACCTAAACATATACATGGTATCGTTAATCGGTGACGTCACTGACGTAACATAATCTAGTTCAAAAGCAGTTTGATCTCTCATGGTAAACAAATATTGATATTGCGAAGTAAGAAATATAAACAATATCAAAAAAGTAAACCTAGAAGCAAATTATTGTATGTTAAGAATTTATTTTCAGTATATTCTTTATCTTTTCTACATATCACATGTGCTAAATATTGTTGGCTCTGTGACAAATTGCTTCTTATGTTCTTATTTTTTTCCATGATGATGGCCTGCACCCCAGAGTTGGAGCAAACCTCCTGTCAGACAACAACTCTAAGGCACAGTAAACCATATGGCTAGTAAGTTAACCTCAAACAAACACTAATGTTCAAATTTCAGTAAGATAGATATATATATATATATATATATATTTTTTTTTTTAGTTTTCTATATAAGTTCCTTTTGTGTACCAAGACTGGATTTATTTAAAAATTCAAGATTAAAAAACAGCAAAAACGGTGATATTGTAAAGTATTATTACCATTTTAAAGTTGTTTACTTTGTGAATATATTGTAAAATGTAATTTATTTCTGTGAACAAAGCAGAATTTTCAGCATTATTACTCCAGTCTTCAGTGTCATGATCCTTCAGAAATTATGCTGATTTGATGCTTAACATACATTTTTGATTATTATCAATGTTGAAAACTGTTGTGTTGCTATTTTTTCTTTCAGGATTCCTTGATTGAACAGAAAATTCAAAAGAACAGCATTTATTTGAAACAAATCTTTACACTCACTTTGATCAATTTAATACATCTTTGCTGAATAACAAAATTAATTTCTTTAAAAAATCATGATAAAAATAAATTTCACAACATTAAGAAGGTTCACACAAAAAATATAAATCAGCACAGCTGTTTTTTTGTGTGCAAAATCAGCATATTAAAATGATTTCTGAATGATCATGTGACACTGAAGACTGTAATGATGCTAAAAATTACAGCTTTGATCACAGCAATCAATTACATTTTTACATATATTAACACAAAAAAACATCTTGTGACCTTGCACTTTAGTTGTATGTTATGAAATGAATAATCGTTTGTCTGAAATAATATGAACAGCAGTTATACTAATCTTTCTCTTTTTGCTTTCCTGTTTCAATCTCGGGATGCCCATCCCAAGGTTGCTAGAGATTACACCAGTTCCAGTTTGGATCCAGCTTCACTTGTGAAGACTTCAGAAGATGCCAGCAGGCCCAGCACTTACAAAGACTTGAGATGATGTCAACTATACAAACCTGACAAATATTATCCTTATATTGTAATCATTGCCCAAAAAGGTAAGTTTGCAGATTTTCAACGTTGTATTGTTACAGTGTGGGTAATATATGTAAATGAACAATGTTTTGCATATTTGTAATTTTTTATATACTACTACTATTAAATTATTTAGCAGTTTGGACATCTTTTACTACATTTACTAAACAGCAGTTTGGGACAGAGTATGTATTTTTGATGCAGATGTAAATGACTGTAAATGAACCTAAAAAGGTGTTATATGCCTTTGTCATAAGCTCTAAAAATATTGTTAAGCAAAGGTATTAATGAGATCTTTTAAAAAGTAATATAGTGACTTTATTAAATTACACACTATGACAATACAGTTACTGTGTTGTTGATCTACTTTTAGGGAGGAACTTGTCAAGAAATCTACTTCACAGCACGTCAGTGGAAGGCTTTCCTATGTAACAAACATGGACTCAAGATTTCCACTGTTGTATTTATCCATATCAGGTTTGTAAATGCATGGGGGTTTTATATTTTGCATCATTAGTCTTTTATGAAAACACATGAAAAAAAAAAAAAAACATAACAAGGTCACTGGACTTCTCACAAAACACCAGTATTATGCCACAAATATTTTCTAATTAGTTAAACTAAAATTAAGCTTACATTGATAATTTGTAATACCAGATACAAAATGTGATACTTTATAATGCAGGGTACCCAGTCCAGTTCCTGGAAATCTACCTTCCTGCAAAGTTGAGAATTACAGACGGTTGTGTTGGATCAGGTTTAGATCACAATTCTACAAGTAGGTGGATCTCCAGGAATGGGCAGTCCTGTTATATCAGTTATGTATGATGGATTTTGAACTGTAACATTTTTATTGCAGATTTTCTGGGATTCCAGTTGAATACATCAGTACACCAGATGTTGGCCTGGACAGATGTACCTACAGTACACCACACTGACCTCTCTGCTTTTGCATATATGCTGACTACTAACATGTTCTGTGAAGGTATTATTATAGCAAAACTGAACACCTGTGATAGTGGAATTTGTAGTTGTAAAGAATAGTCACGCATGTGTATCAGTAAATTTAAAGCCACAGAGAATACATTTTATAGGAGTTATTTTTTTTTGTACTCTTTCTCACAAACATAACACAACAGTTATACCATTTCAAATTCAGGTGCACAGATCCTAATCTACAATTCACAAATTAAGTACCTTATATGCTCACAGTTAGGCTAGAGTTGCTGCAGTGAATGAAGGGCAAAACACTCACACACTTGAATAAAAATCTCAAGTCATGAACAAAATTTGCACATTTGCATATACAGTTGTAGTCAGAATTATTGGCACCCTTGGTAAATATGAAGCCTGTGAAAATAAAACTGTATTGTTAAAGGGTTACTCCACCCCAAAATGAACTTTTTACTTTTTACTTTTCCCCATGTCATTTCAAACCCATAAATGCTTTGTTTGTCTTCCGAACACAATTTAAGATCACACATCCGTGTGTTGCGGCTGACATGGAACAGCTTACTCTATTAGCGCCCAGTGGATACTCTCCAAAATGCCGCTACGGTGGCTAAAGTCACTATTTTTCTTTTCTTTGTGTACAAAAAGTTTTCTCGTAGCTTTGTAAAATTATGGTTGAACCTCTGATGGCAGATTGACTATTTTGACGACATCTTTCATACTTTTCTGGGCCTTGACAGTGTTATCTACTTGGCAGTCAAAGGGACAGCCACAAAGCCCCCGGTTTTCATCCAAAATGGGGGTAATGACAAAATTTTCATTTTAGGGTGGAGTAAGCCTTTCATCTTTTTTGATAAGTACTTTTTTTTTACAGGCTTCTTTGATCATATTTACTGAGGGTGCTAAAAATTGTGACCACGACTGTAAATGAGAACTGGTATCTCACATGACAAATCAGTATGTGACATCCCACTCACACACTTGCGCTCTCTCCGTTGATAAATACAACATGTGGCCTTTGACCCACTTCTGCTAGCACAGTACACTCAGCAAGTTTTTCTTTATTTATTTTTTTAATAAATTGGAGCGAATAGCAATAGGTAAGTGCTAGATTCTATGCTAAATTCTAATAAAGTCTGTAAATATGTAAAGTTCTAATAAATACACATTTGAAAAAATGAAATATAGTCCTGCATAAATCTGGTATAACGGAGCGTGTGAATTTTTTTCATTTGTGGAACAGGATTTTTGCTCCTGCAAAAAAAAAAATATATATTTTGAGAAGGTTTTGTTGTGTTTGTGAAAGAAACAAAAAATACAAGTTTGCAACTCCTAAAACATACTTATATATTCTCTACAAATACAAATTCCACTGTCACAGCCAGGTGCTCAGTTTTGCTAATAATAATACCACATACAATAGATGTATGGTATGCAAATATAACAAAGGGACATAAACAACTAAACAATATCTAGGGATGCAAATTATCATAATTATACATCTAAAAGAAAAGCATGTAAAACTTAAGGGAGTGAAAATGGTAAATGAGCTCATGAGTGTTCTACTGCTGCCATTGAAAGTGGTAATTTCAGGTCATTTTCATTCATTTCATTTACTCAAGCATTTGTTTTCCACCAAGTGACAGAAACACATAGCATATTTTACTTATTATTTCCATTAATAATGATTAGAAATGTACATTTTAAATAAAATGCTGCCGTTTTATATGAATACTGTATATACACATGATAATATTTTTAGGCAAATGCTAAAAAAATCCTCTAAAAATGTGTATATGGAGTGATATTACATAAAACGGCAATTAGAAATTAACTTTGTCTATGCCTTATATTGTGGGTTATGTCTGGATCACCCTTTTCAAACCTGACCTGATTAGTTCACACCCCTGATATCACAAGGAACCTAAATTTTAATTGCAAAAGAAAATCGATTTATCTGCTATGTACCTCTGTCTTCTGTTTTCAAGGGTCGGAAATCTTTATAAATCATCTTTTCACCAATATGTCTTTATTTTGTGGAACACAAAAGGAGAGAGTGGCATAGTCTCAGTAATTAGAATGATAGCAATGATAGTGAATAGTGACTGTGGCTGTCTGCCTTACATCTCCTTTTGTGCCCCACTAAACAAAAACATTTGACATTTTTTTATTCTGAAGTGAATAAAGCTTTTAATTTGTAACTTCTTTATTAGCCTGTAAATTACTTTCTTTGTGTTTACTTCCAGTAATTTGATTTCTTTGTGTGTATTTGAGTGTCAAACATGTATTTGTGAATTTTGTGTAAATAATAAATAAATTATGACTGAATTTGATGTGTGTTCAATAAATTATTGCATATACAGGCTAATTTATCTATTAAAATGTATGTAAGAAACAAGCAGAAAATATTTATTGTGTAACATCGTTTTACCCCCCTGAAATCAACATCGTTTCAACGTTAGGTAAGCCAACCAATTAGATCGATTTTATGTCGAATATGTGTTGATTCTATAACGTCGTTTCAACCAACTGAAAATCAACGTCGATTCAACGTTGGGTAAGTGAACCAATTGCGTCGATTTTACGTTAGTTTTGAATGGCGTGCCTGACGTCGATTCAACATTACCCCGATGAGCAAAACTGATATTGGATCGACGTCGGAGATCAACGTCGTTTCGATGTCACGGGAGACGTCGATTCTACGTTGATTCTATGTCAGTTTGCTATCTGGGTTGTCATGTCTTCATTACAGTAAAACATCATTAATGTAACTTTAAGGTAAAAAAATTACTTCAGAAACTACATTTTCCTGTCAGAAATACTCCTTTCAGAACAAATCCTGTCATAATATAGTTTACTGAAATCATTAATGTAACTTAAATTAAGGTAAATTACTTCAGAAACTACATTTTCCTGTCAGAAATACTCCTTTCAGAACAAATCCTGTCATAATATAGTTTACTGAAATCATTAATGTAACTTAAATTAAGGTAAATTACTTCAGAAACTACATTTTCCTGTGTAGAAAATACTTTTTGTTAATGCTTTTAAATTTGTGTTTTGGTTGTTCTGTGCTTATGAGAAGACAGAATGTTCTGTGCATATGAAAAGACAAAGTGTACACTATGTAACAGAATCTGTTTAGTAAAATGTGTGTGTGTAGTTGCGAACTCTCTACATTTATGTCATTTCTGAGAAACCTTTGTTTACAGGCACGTAGGAGAGAAGAAGCCCTGCAAAAGTAGTAGCAATTTGAAGGTCACTTTAGACTAGACTTTTGGTCACTCTAAGAAGAAGAATGGGATGGGGCTGTTTTTCTTCTCTGTGCAGGAACGGGTTGGCGATAACAGGCCCTGATTGGAGGAGGATGGTTAAACGATATCAGGAGGAGAGGCCTGCAGAATCAAGAATATAAATGCATATTTTAGTTTTGTGAGACATTCCTGGACTGCCCAGAATGTCAGATTTGATATTGGCTGTTCTGGAATCCTGAGCTCAGCACTCTTTGACTTTACTATCAAATTGGCTTTAAACTTTGACGCGGACTCGAACTGTTTTATTTAAAGGGCGGATAAACGGACTGGGGGGAAGTAGGTATTCTTAGAATACCGGTAAATTCCAACAAATGGAGGGGGCACCCGGATTCGCCCGAGACGAGGAATCAGAAACTGAAGGACATCTCCATTTCAACTCCTCTGCGCAGAGAAATAAATAACAGGTAAGCAGTTACCTTTTTCATAAAAAACTGCAGTTTGGCTACTACTAAATTGAAGAGTTGAATAGGAAGTGAATATCAGTTTTGCGTTTTGTACAAAATTGGGTAAAGTCAAAGAGTAAGAAAGTAAAATAAGGTAAAGGATATCCAGTGATCTCAAATAAAGGAATTAAATTAGTAAATGAAAGAGAACTCCTAAAACATAAGGTTTTCCTGACGAGGTTGAGTTTTCCCAAGGATTTCCAACAAATTAGAAAGGACATAACAGAAAATTCGTAAAAACGTTTCCCGGCGAGGTTGAATTTTCTTTTGACTTTGAAGGTGTCCAATAAAATAAATTAGGGTGTGACAGAAAACTTGTAAAGGTATGCCCGTCGAGGTTAAGTTTTCCTAAGGATTCCCTGACATATTGGTAGAAAGGTGAAAGAAACATCGTAAAACCCGGCGGGGTCGAAGCCTAATAAGGTTGATTTTCTTAAGAACCTCCTAAATTTGAGATCAAGTGCATGTGGCATATGCGTTTTGTGAAGTGAAAGAAGTGTGTATGTGTATCGTTTATGTCAGTTGATGTTAAATAAAACTAATATATGAAGAGAGAGTACATATAGAAAACTATAATAGTTGAATTGAGGGGTACGATAAGAATTCAAAGAACAAAAAAATATTCCAAGAAATTGGTTGTGTCAATTGTTTGGACATCGTCCAGACTGCAGATGGTGTGATCCAATTGTGAAACTCAACTGTTGATAGAGAAAGGATAAAAGTATAAAAGTTAGAATGGCGACATATAAGGAAAGTTGGCGAAAATTGTGGAAATGGTAATTAGGAAGAAACATAAATAAATATTAGTAAATACTTTACCAGTATCAGGTTTCAATGAATGAATGTTAAAGTAAGTTAAAATAAATATAACAAACAATAAATAAATAAGTAAATAAATAGATAACTAAATAAAATACATATTGAGCAATTTCTGATTTATTTCATTTTGTTGCAAAGGCAACAGTTTAATATTTTTAATTAAGCCTTGTAAATTATTTTAATAAGCATTAGTTTTAATTAAAATATAATAACATGGGAAATGTTGTAACCCTTGATTAAAAAAAGAAACAGTCACAAGGGATGGCCCAAACAGAGCCAAAAGAGATTAAGGGAAGGCAAAAAGAATTATTAGGGTGTTGGTCACGCATGGCTAGCATAAGTGAAGGCATGAGTGACCACCCCTCAGCACAAAGAGCTGAATTGCAGGCGTTGATATGTGCTCTAAAAATGGCAATAGGCCAGAGGGTCAACATTTATTATGACTCAACATATGCAGTATCAGCAGCACTTACTGAGCTGCCAGGGTGGGCAAGATGTGGTTTAGTAATGTCAACAGGGAAGCCGATTAAACATGCCCAAGAAGCCACTGAGCTATTGCAGGCCATACATTTTCATTGGCTATCCAAAAGTGTGTGAAGCACACACAGGGGGTGGGACTTTGTAGCGTTGGGTAACGCTGTAGCTAATGCAGCAGCTTGAGGGGCTGCTGGTTATACTGACAGTCAAATGCTTCCAACAACCAGTGACAAATTGACTTCTTTAGCTCCCGAAATTACTGTCCGATATGTAAAATTACAACAATTGACTGCGTCTCCTGAAGAACGCATATCCTGGTTAAACTTGGGAGCAGTGAGGGATGGGAAGGGAATTTGGAGGGGTCCAAATGGCAAACTGGTGCTGCCAGCTTCAACGGCGGTCTCGGTACTGTCAGAAGCTGACAGCATGTGCCACAGGGGAGAGAAAGACATGACAAAGCGTATGAATTTGACTTTGAAACAAAAATTGACTGAAATATGTTCTGATACAGTGACGAATTGGCTTACTGTTATTTCAATTGGTTTGATGTCTGTACGTTGCACTATTAATAGCACAACTGGTTTAACACCTTTTGTGCTGTTAAAAGGGTGACAATTTCCTGGGCCTTGGGCCCCTTTCAGTAAGGAAGCTGGCCTGTTGCCACATGGGGACTACTATGACAAAGTAAGGGCGGTTATTAACATATTCTCTCCCCAGAACCCCACCTTTTCACAGGACTGGCAGCAGGTGACTGAAGCCCCCAGAATCAGTGGGTAAGACTGAAATTGATGAAAAGAAAATGGCTGTCTCCTAGATGGTCTGAGCCCATGAAGGTCACTGCAAGGACCTCACATTGTGTTCGACTGGCAGGTAAGGGAAAAACTTGGTATAACACATCTTGTGTGAGCTGTGATCCTCCTTCCAGGTCGCTGCAGGCTACCAGAGTTGACCTGCGAGCAGGTCAAAGAGAGGGAGAACAGGAAGCAGAAAAGGACACAACAGAAGAATCAGCTCAACCCTCAGAAGCCAACACAGGGACACAAAATTACTGTTCTAGAGAGGGTGGGAGATTTGCTAAAAATTAGCGAAGACATTCCAATTGCACATTGCATTAGTGCTGACTATGCACTAGGGGCAGGTGTAGCAAAGCAAATAAGAGACAAATACGGGGTAGAGCAGTTGCAGAAACATATTAGCACCCCAGGTCAGTGCATTCTAACAACACATGACAAAAAAAAAAAAGATATTTCATTTAGTTACTAAAAAACAAAGTACAGGTAATGGCTATACCAAAACTAGGCTGCGGGTTAGACTGGTTGGACTACACAAAAGTCAAGGAAATAATTGAAAGTGTATTGGCAGACGGGGACATACAAATAGTTGTACTGAGCAGAGATGGGTTTTAGGAGACCACTAATAGTGGGAGGGGGTGGACCAGGGATGTACCCTTTAATGCAGATGGGACAACAACAAGAATATAAACCTTGGGGGCACTCAGATATGAACGCAGTTTTGCTGAAGTTTCCAGAACTACCTAGGGGAGGACAGAAACGGCTAAACAAGGACACATCGTTAACTCATGGGGTAACTTTAGCAGTGGGCGACATGAGGGTGTTACTAGGCAATAATGACTAGGACTAAGATGGATCAGATAGAGAAAGAAGCCTTAATGGATGATGCAGAAAATGGGGAGCCACTGAACAGATACTTAAATAGACTGAGTAAAGCCCTAGGTCAGATGTTCCCCACTCCAGCAATAACCTACCAAAGTATAAAATTCAAACTAAAAGCTGGTGAATCAGCAGCTGCCTATTTGCATAGATGTGAGGGGGAGTGGGAGGAGAAAACTGGAGAAAACCCTGATTCTAATAAACTATGTCAAGGATTTTACAGACAGGCTGTAGTAAAAGGGGTCCCACAAGCTGCTGTTTCTAGCATAGAAAACAGTCCTGACATGGCAGGGGGAGACAGCTACACATGGGTGAGACATTTTGTACATCATGTTGATAGAGCTGTAGAGAAAGCAGGAAACAAAGAGACAGAAATAGACGAACTGAAAACTCAATTGTTAAAGATGCAGATAGAAGCAGAAAAAGACAAATATAAGAGAAAGGGAAGGAAGTGCAGCAAATGTCAGTGCAGGAGCAATCCAGCCAGAGTGCTCCCCCACCACAGTTTCTACAGCCTGCCACACCACAGCCCTATTGGCAGAGTGTCAGTCAACAATATGATCCCTATGATCCATACACAGATTGGCCTCCCACCAACAGGGGCAGGGGATTAAAAAGGGGTATGAATATGAAAAATGATAAGGGAAGGGGTCTGTCTGCTCCACCATCGGGGGGTTGTTTCATTTGTGGAGACTTGAGTCACTGGAAGGGCGAATGCCCACGGAAGGGACAACCTCCTGCAGGGGGACGGGCTCCCTTTGGAGGAGGGGCTCTAAGGAGAGGGGGAGCTGTCCCAAATGCACTCTCATGGCCTGCCAACCAACAGGTGCCCGGTCAATGCCCAGTCTGGGACCAGGCAGGTGATGCAGAGTTTTACTGACAAGGTCAACAGAGAACCAGCAGGGGGGCAAAGGCTGAACCCTACCAACAGGTGCTGGTCAATAATAAGCCTATAACAGCCCTAGTGGACACTGGGGCTACTTTCTCCACTGTTACAGGGGGCACGGTGGAAGAAGGAGCACTTTCATCTGACACAGTGAGAGTGCGAGGGTTCTCTGGGGAGTCAGAAAGGTGGCCACTAACTAAGCCTATTGTTGTACTCCACAGGTGCACCATCACCCTTGTTGGGGAGAGACATTTAGTGAAATTGGGGGTAAGCATTTTTTGCTGTCCAGATGGCATATACATAAGATTTCTAGATGGCACAATTCATAATTGCTCCACTGGAGGGGGGCTGGTACAAGGGGACACAGGACAATGGGTTCTAGAAAAGGTGGTGGAAAAAGGGGCAGATATTTATTGGCTATTGCTAACTGCACCAGAAATGCCAGACGTTACTAAAATTGTACAAGAATGGACTTCATGGATGTCCTCAAAATTTTCACTGTCAGCCCCTGTTGATCCGTTGCATTGCACTGTATAATATGACAGGGAGGGAGATGAAATATATATGGAAGAATTTCAGAAAGAGGCAGGGATGAAAAATGCTAGGAGTGTCTTAAAATGGACTTTTGAGGTAGAACAGGAATCTATAACACTAAAAACTGATTTGGCCAAACCTGCTGAACTGCAGACCCTAGATTATTCTGTAACATTCCATTTGGATGTCAGTGAGCAAGGGGCTAGTGTGAGTGGGGTACTGTTAAAAAAAAAAAACAACACCAACAGTGCAGGGTTCTGTTGTATCTGAGCGCCCCTTTGGACCCAATTGAAAGAAAACAACCCCCTTGTGCGAGATTTGATGGGCCAGACAGGGTTGAAACATTTATAACATTAAGAGCAGATGCGTCAGGGAAGGACACGGTAGGACTTATACGAATACTGGTAGAGAGCAAAAACGCCACAACTGCAGTCCCGATGGTCAGGGATCTCACCAAGCCAGGTAAAGTCATTAGAAGTACTGATTACAGCACTCTCACCCCGCATGACAAAGTTACAATGGAAACAGGGTATAAAGATACAAATTTATGAATTGATTGGTTACATGGGAGTGCAGCTGAATTGAAACTGAGTGGCTGAATGGCTTGTGATGCGGCTAGACCTGAACTTAACACAGAACCAGCTCCTCTGCATCCTGAAGACAAATGGGGTTATGAGTATACATTGAGCATGAAAAAAAAAAAAAATGGCAGAACCAAAGAACTGTTTTGAACTAAGCAAAATTTATCCTGTTACCACTAATACTACTTCTGTGGGAGTTGCATATAAGGTAAGAGAAGGAAACTATACCTGTTTCAATTTCACATCCCCTAAAAACAATAAGCTGATAGTAGGGAACGTCAGAGTGTCATGGTGCAAGGTAATCCACCAGAGGGGGCAGGAAATGGTGGGGTCATGGGCTAGAGCAGGTCTGTATTGTGCATGTGGTACAGGTGTGATGATAGCTAGGCCCACAGAAATGACAGAAGGATTGTGCGCTATGGTGAGGATGGCTTTCCCTTTAACTTTGAATGGAAACAGGTGGAAGCAGGTTGAGAGCAATCTGGTTAGGAGAAAAGAGAACCTCCCCGGTAACAGATGCATTTGCTGACAGATGAGGGTGCATATGATGATGAGGATGAAGAAGTGTGATCTCTTTCAGAGATCAAGAGAGGGAATTGTAGAAAATACTTTTTGTTAATGCTTTTAAATTTGTGTTTTGGTTGTTCTGTGCTTATGAGAATACAGAATGTTCTGTGCATATGAAAAGACAAAGTGTACACTATGTAACAGAATCTGTTTAGTAAAATGTGTGTGTGTAGTTGCGAACTCTCTACATTTATGTCATTTCTGAGAAACCTTTGTTTACAGGCACGTAGGAGAGAAGAAGCCCTGCAAAAGTAGTAGCAATTTGAAGGTCACTTTAGACTAGACTTTTGGTCACTCTAAGAAGAAGAATGGGATGGGGCTGTTTTTCTTCTCTGTGCAGGAGCGGTTGGCGATAACAGGCCCTGATTGGAGGAGGATGGTTAAACGATATCAGGAGGAGAGGCCTGCAGAATCAAGAATATAAATGCATATTTTAGCTTTGTGAGACATTCCTGGACTGCCCAGAATGTCAGATTTGATATTGGCTGTTCTGGAATCCTGAGCTCAGCACTCTTTGACTTTACTATTAAATTGGCTTTAAACTTTGACGCGGACTCGAACTGTTTTATTTAAAGGGCGGATAAACGGACTGGGGGGAAGTAGGTATTCTTAGAATACCGGTAAATTCCAACACCTGTCAGAAATACTCCTTTCAGAACAAATCCTGTCATAATATAGTTTACTGAAATCATTAATGTAACTTAAATTAAGGTAAATTACTTCAGAAACTACATTTTCCTGTCAGAAATACTCCTTTCAGAACAAATCCTGTCATAATATAGTTTACTGTATTGTCATGTCTTCATTACAGTAAAAAATCATTAATGTAACTTTAAGGTAAAAAATTACTTCAGAAACTACATTTTCCTGTCAGAAATACTCCTCTCAGAACAAATCCTGTCAGTTAATTAATCCTCCATTGTCAGCCTGTCTTGTCACCATCATAGGCCTTATCACTTTCATTTTATTGAAATAATTATGTTTTTAGTTGTCAAGTTACAACTTTTAAGCAACATTTGTAGAAAAGTACAAAGTGACTTACCTCAGAAAATAGATGTAGTGCTTGATGAATGATCCTTGATGGGGGGGCAGGGGTCTTTTATTCTTGGCAGCAGTCCAATCAGACATATCACCAAGGCTCATGATGACCTTTTGGCCAATGGTTTTCTTTTTTTTTTTTTTTTTTTTTGTGCGTGTGTGCATGCCTTATGTAGCCCCGCCCTTTTTCAGCGCTGCTTGGGTCTGTTAACTGTAATTTGTTCTGTTTGTTTTTCTGCAGTACCTTGGACGCCTGTGGAATGATTTTTTTTTTTTTTTTTTAAGAAATGTTTTTATTGAAATGATTTTGATTATATTTATTATGTATGCATTAAAATAACTCGTTCTTAATGATTTGTATTTATTATAATAATGCATGTATTTAAATTAACTTTTTTTAATGAACTGTATTGTTTTTAAATTAACTTATTTTTATATATATAATTTTATGCTTTTAAATGAACATTATCAATTGTATTTATTTAAATGAACTTATTTTGAATGAACTTCATGTATTCTAATGTATTTAAATAAACTTATTTTTATGCACTAGTATGAGTATTCATTATAATGGATGTATTGAAATTAATCTTTTTCCATTTAAAACTAACCTCAGTTGACTTCATAATTTACTCATTTTATTATTGTTGGTGTTCTTTAGTGATTTATTCATAAATTAAATGTTTATACAATGGGGACAATTTATATAATTTCAAACGTACAAAATAAGATGACTTTCAGCACGTGATTGATTATAACCAATGAGATTGCTGGAGCTGCGCGTGGGAAATCATTCGGCTCTCTCTTGTGGAAGACGAACTCGTTGCTTCAGTCAGGTCAGTGTTTGTCTTTTAAAATTCGGAAAAAATTATCAAAATAGTGGTGAACTAATTAATTGGATTAAAAGTAAACTTATTTTAGCCTGATTATGACTGAGTATTATGACTTATGAGGAACGTTAGGTATTACTTTCATAAATGCTGTTCAAACTCAGAGACCTAATGCGGCCGACTAGCTACTAACGTTATTGTTAACTTATTATCCGAGGTAACGATAATTTCTGAGTTAATTTATGTTTTAAATGTTTATCTTAAACGTACAGAATTCATTTACGTCCGTTTTGTTCATTTTATTTATTGATATGAAGGGATGTTAATGGCCGAGCTATGGATGTAAAGGCCAGGCTAGGTCGATATTGTGTACATATTGCACATGTTTGAAGGCTTTACGTCTTAAATACAAACGTAAACGAAGCTTTATTCCATTTAAATGTAATACATAACCTTAAACCTACACTACTCTTCTCTATTGAGCGTTCGCAAAACCCGCCCCTTTAGTAACCGTTGCTATCGACGACGCACTCACTCACGCGACGCCACTCATGTTCTCATGCACTGAACAACACATCGCGGAGCTGAGGGGAGACTGACAGACAGGACACACCAGGGTACTTTTGATGACACTAAGGGTCTCACCTTTCAAATTTGGTCATTTTTTAAATAAATGTAAGCAATAAATACGGTTTTGTGGCTCTTTAGTGTGCCTGACAGACAGAGGTGGATAGTAACGAATTACATTTACTTCGTTACATTTACTTGAGTAAATTTTTGGGGTAACTAGTACTTTTAGAGTATATTTAAAGATAGGTACTTTTACTCTTACTCAAGTACATTTATAGTGAAAAAACTTTACTTTTACTTCGCTACATTTGATGGCGTTTCTCTGTTACTGTCTTCAGAAACGTGTCGTTGGCATTTCCATTTCATGTCTGATAAAACTGCGTTAATACTGCTGTGTATACAGCTGTTACTATGGAAACCGTAATATTTCAGCGCTCCTAAAGCGCCCCCTCGTGACAGATAATTAATTTTTCATTTCCAATACATTTTTTTCAGCTGTTTATGGTCAAATGATTGCAATTATCGACCCATGTTTTTATGCAGCAAACACAGAGTTGTAAATGTAAAAAGTTAAGGTGCCTTCTAAAAATCTAAACAAGTACAGTATAATATTTATGTTTCAAATAAATATAATAAATTATATACTCAATTTATCCCTTTTAATGTTATAAAGGATGAAATGCCATAGAGTAACATATTTTGTTTTTGTGTGAAACTGTATCTGAATTTTAAATCATGCCATTTTATGGCTTAATATTCTACTTTACATTGTCCAATCCCATTACTGTTTATTTTACTTTTGCAGATCTTAAAAATGGTTATGAATTGCTTTAAATTAATATTAAAAAATTCTGCAGATACACTAAATGAAATAAATATAATGAAATAAAATTACTTCCTTGATATTTGTTTATATTTGTGTATTCAAAACATTTTTGATTTGACTCCTATCTGATTTTCTATATTTAAAAAAAGGTCTTTTTTTATTTGGGCTAGTTAAATTAATTTTCGGGCTACCAAAAACTGAAGAGTACCTGCCCGAAGGGCTACCAGAAATTTTGCGAGCCCTGTGTGTATGTATATATATATATATATATATATATATATATATATATATATATAATACAAATATAATGTTTTCAAGGAGAGGTGTGCGGAAGCTTTCCAAACAGTTTGAAATTCAGGGTCTTCACTTCATATCAAGAAGTAACTATAGTAACTGGCTACTTGAGTACTTTTTTCATCGGATACTTTTTTACTCTTACTCAAGTAACTATTAAGATTGTTACTTTTACTCATACTTGAGTAAATATTTCCATAAGTACTTATACTTTTACTTGAGTACAGATTTTGGGTACTCTACCCACCTCTGCTGACAGATCGCTGTAAAGCCTCAGTTAAAGGCAGCTGCTCGTGAACCATATAATCTCTTCCTTCTAGTTCATTTATAGCATCAAGTAAACATAAATGAACAGCAGGAGGAATGTTGTTTTAACCGTGGAAAGAAGTCTGTACACCGTTTCTCAAGTTAAAACCCTCCAACGTTAATCTACTAACTGTTTTGTCGGAGAAAATGGCGGATTATGATTGGTCAGATCGCCTGTCAATCAAACTCCCTGCGAGGGGGTCAAATACGTATGATTCATGTTCCGGCCTTTCATTATTGATAACGGGCAGATTCAGCTTCACACACACACACGTGTAATGTTAATGTTACTTTCATTTGCTGTGAGCACGCTGGAGAGAGAGAAGATTTGCATTATAAGTAATAAATAGGCCTATATAATCAAAGTAAAACATTTAGGCCATGTTTACATCAGGAAAAGTTTCTAACTTTTTTCTGTGCCACATGGTGATTTTGTACAGTTACAGTGCCGTTAAATTTCTGTTAACTCCAATGGCTAAGTATAAATGATCACACTTGTGTATTACATTACAATAGTATAGCATTTTGATATAATGTCTCTGTAGATACTGTAGCCTGTACTGATATGGAACATACACATATTCTAGCACATATTGTCCACCCAATTCTTTTTCTTTCCATAATTTGTTGCAGTATAATCTACTTATGTTCATATTCATAACATATTGGTGTAATAAATTCTATTGACTGTATGAAGTTCATCAGTACACTCTATTTCTCACTATTCTATTCAGACTTACAGTATATAGTATTATGGACATTATATGATCATAGACATAGCAAATTGATTGGTTAGTGATGATTTCTCTTCAGATTGTGTGTAATTAATCTGCACATTGACTCAGATATTCAGTGATGTTTTTCTTCTTCCTTTTACACTTCAGTAACAGTCATTGCCTCTGCTATGTAAGTATTCTTTTATAATCACGCTTTCCAAATTCTCACACACCTATATAATAAGATGTTTTTTGATGATTGATTTTTCTTCTTTTCTGTATTTCTCACAGCATAAGCGAACCCAAAGGCTCTTTTAAGAGCCATCTCCCATAATCTGCCATCTCCCGCCTCTCATCGTCTGTAATCTCTCATCGTCTGCCATCTACCACAGGTGCGTATATATTTGTTGCTGTCATTTAAGTTACTTCAGTTCCACATGCCCTGCTCATCCATTCAGATGAATGCATCACATTCTGCTGGTTCCATGCAGTTTATTTTTATTATTGAATTGGATTTTTTTTATTTTTTCAAACTCCGGAGCCAGTGTTTCCCACACATAGACTAATTCGTGGCGATGCGCCACAGAATCAACACCGGCCGCCACATATTGCGTTTCGTTATAAAAAGAATTACAAAAAATACGCTATTTAAAACCCGCAGCGTATTCATTCAGCTGCATTTCCTTTCCCTGCTCTCCCTCCGTCTCTCTGTCACTCACGCGTCTCTCTCACAACACAAGCCATTTTTGTTGTCTCGCTAAGACCTTATTTGATCGGTGAGTGTTGTACATGATTACTGCGCTCGCGATAGGGCGCATATTACTAAAAAAACGAGCAGAGAGAGAGAGGCCCGGTCGTGCGCGCGCTCCCTCACTGTCTTCAAACTGTCTTGCTCTCTCTCACTCCCTCGCGCATATTAATACACATCAATTGAGAATTGACAAGATGGTAAAAGATCGGAAGACCGAAGTTTCACATGAAGCATTCGGGTATTTTTTTCCTGAATTACCGCTGGGGAAAAAAAATAAAATAAATTTACATTGCCTTATCTTCTCTGAAAAGCATTCCGTCCATTCAGCTGACATGAAAAACACTTTCAATAAACTAAACAAAACCTATCCAATGATGAAATGTTTTCTGTGTTGACAAATCTTGTGCTATGTCCTAACTGCCGTGATAATCGCACAATGCGTACAAGACCGCTAATGACACGTCCGATTGCCGAACTAATGACTCATTTGAACCGATTAAACCAAAACAATCTTTTAGTTTAGACTGTTTGCGGTAAATGCAGTTGGGTTGTCGAGGTCAAAACTCTAAATAAGCTGTGAATCAAATAATCTTGCTATAAATAATGTTGTCATTTTTTTTTACTCTTACACTGAATTTTTGGATTTTGTGAAGGTGTGAATCATTTTTTATAAATATTTAATATCATAAAGTTCTGTGTAACAGATTATTAACCCCGCCCCCGCCCGCCACTGAGAGCTATAACTAAATTACTCAAAATTATTGGTTGAGTATCATCATGAATTTGTTTTGAATATCTTCTAACAGATTTTTTCAAGTCTATTTATTTAATGAGTAATATTTTGTATAGTGCTTTTTAACATTGTTATGATTTTCTTTTAATGGAATGGAATTCTTTACACCTGTTTTCTTTTGTTTGCAGCATTGGTCATATCTGGTGACGCTCACCATGTAAGTACGACTGTAATGCTAATTTGTAATGCCATTTGCACTGTATGTTCACTTAATTTTGATTGGTAGAAAGTTTTAAAATCACTGCAGCATGTTAATGAATTATTATGGGACAACATAATATGTGACCTTGGACCACAAAACCAGTCTTAAGTCGCTGGGGTATATTTGTAGCAATAGCCAAAAATACATTGCATGGGTCAAAATTATTGATTTTTCTTTTATGTCAAAAATCATTAGGAAATTAAGTAAAGATCATGTTACATTAAGATTTTTTTTTAAATTCCCACTGTAAACCTATCAAAATGTAATTTTTGATTAGTAATATGCATTGTTAAGAACTTAATTCGGACAATTTAAAGGTGATTTTCTCAGTATTTTGATTTTTTTGCACCCTTGTATTCCAGATTTTCAAATAGATGTATCTCGGCCAAATATTGTCCTATCCTAACAAACTATACATCAATAGAAAGCTTATTTATTGTGCTTTCATATGATGTATATATCTCAGTTTTGTCAAATTTAACCTTATGACTGGTTTTGTGGTCCAGGGTCACATATATCTTGAAGAAGAGTGTATTACAATACAAACGTTTGATAAATGTGAACATGAGGACTTATTTGACCTGTGTGAACACATCTAAATTTTCTCTTTTCTTCTTTTTCTCTTGTTTACAGTGGATTGGAAGTCTTGTCTATCTAGGTGAGTAGAATTGTTAAACAGGTTTTTGCAACAACAACAAATATTTATAGTGAAATTTGGGAATGTTGATTACTAAGATTTAAAAAATAATAATAATAATAATTTCCATCTTCAGTAATAACAAAGTAAGTTACTTATTGATGTTATTATTGTATTAAAAATGATTCATGCAATAGCAATATAGTTCTTATTAGCATTTAATAATTCAATAATTCCTGTACTTTTCTTTTATATAGGCATGTTTGTCTGTGTTAACAATGTAACTAACTTGTTTCTTCTTCTGTGTGTATGTGTCTCTGCATGCATGTGTGTGTGTGTGTGTGTTATCTGTCCTGTCCTGTCCTGTCCTGTCCTATCAACACCTTTTATCCATTTTCACTCAAACCTTTATCCTGCTTATTTCTCAAACCTTTGCCATTTCTTCACTTTCTCTTCCCAAACTGACAAAAAATCTGGCCTGATCACTGAATGCCGCTGCTCTGCTTGCTGCTTGCTTGCTTGCTCGCAAACCAAAACGCACACAATGCAATCTCTTCTGCAATGCAAAACAAACCCAAACGCACTGAAGCTGCTTGCTAACGCATCTTTAAAATAGAGCCAGTAAACCCAGTTCTTGAACCGTATAACAAACCCAAACCTTGAACCAATATAACAAACCCAAATCTTGAACCAAAATAACCAACCCAAACTTTGAACCCAATAACCAATTGATTTACAGTGCCAGACAGCCTGAAAGAGGGACCAGCTCCAGTCTGCTCTTCCTGATCTCCAGTCTGCCCTGCTCTTCCTGATCTGAGGACTGCGTTGGAAGATCATCATCCAAGCACACACACACACAGCCATTTGTTTGACACCCAACTGTTTAACTTCATATTACATAGTGTTTTTCATTTTCTATAGTCTTATCAATAATTCAACTTTATTTAGCGTTTGTTTAATTGACTGCTTTGAATCGGCTCTTATCAATAAATCCCAGTTTCTGTTCAGTAAGTTCAGTCTTGGAACATCTATATTGTATAGTTGATTTCACAATTGTAATTCTACACACCAGTCTAATATTGTTTGGTGATATTGGTGGTTAGCAGTTTACAACCCTAAGTTACAGTTTTATACTTTTATCCTAACCCTTCCTGATCTCCAATCTTCCCAGCTGCTCTTCCTGATCTCCAGTCTTCCCAGTCTGCCCTGCTGCTCTGAGGACTGCGTTGGAAGATCATCCTCCAAGCACACACACACACACAGTCACTTTATTTAGCTGGTGTTTAGTTTTTGTGATTGCTTTTATTCGGCTCTTATTAATAAAGTCCAGTTTCTGTTTAGTAAGTTCAGTCTTGTAACATCTATATTGTATAGTTGATTTCACAATCTTTGGGTGTATTTTTATAAAACAGTTTAATATTGTTTGGTAACACATTTAACTATCGATTACAGACTGATTTTTTTTTTTGGTCAAATTTCCTATATTGGTCAAATACTTTGTCAAATACACGGTTTTCATATTCTCAAAGGAGCTCCGGTTTATTTGTAAGTATTCAATTGTCAGTTCAATACATTTTATTATATTTACTGCATTTATTTGTCAGCGTTAAAACATCATGCCGAGGAAAGGTAAGCGGAGTGCATCTCAGAAACAGCGCAGAATGCAAGAAGCTTCGGGTGGCTCCAGTAGCGGTAACTCCGTGTCACATAGCGTCGATGCAAACCCGTATGTTCTGTCTGTTACAGCATCGCACTTTCAAGGTGATACTAGGTACAAGATTTACTCCAGAGGCTATCAGTGTACGTGCAATGCTTTAATGTTCCTAGCTGTCCATAATGAACGCAATGATTTGCAAAGTTTCGAATTAGACCGTATTTTACAGAGCGGTGATGCAGTTTACACTAGTGTCAAACGAACACTGCAGAGCAAACGGCAATTTGTGGCTAATTTTTTAAACTTTGATGAGCTGCCAAGCACAGTTAAGACCACCTCAGCCTGCTACAACATCCTGAAACATCCTCAGAGAGTTGGATTTCTGAAAGATACACCTGTCCTAGGCGAGTATGAAAACCTTGAGAATACTCTGCAGTGCCTCAGAGCTGATGTGAGTGACGCGTTGCTGCTGTGTGGAACCACGTGTATCGCCGTATTCAGAGATCGCTCAGGGAGGTTTGGTTATTTTGACTCTCACTGCAGATCAGCATATGGAATGCCTGAGGAAGAAAGCACAGGTACAGCCGTGATGTTGACCTTTTTCCGTCTAGAAGACCTGATCGAGAGGCTGATGCTATTGTTTCAATGGTGTTTCGATTTGAGAGACCAGCAACAATTCGATCTGCTGCCTGTATCGTTCATTAACCAAATAACTGAAAGCAGTGCACGTCCTGAAGTCTCCCTGAACTGCTATGAGCTCGAGCGTGATGTACAACCATCTGTCTCTGCTCTGTCAAACAGTGAACAATGCAGGTCTGCTGAAGTCTCACAACAGTGTGTCCAAGATCCGGTTCAACAACCATCTGAGACTACCGTTAATAGAGCCGCGTCAAATAATGATAAAGCCCACTTGACATATCAAGACAAAATGGACCTTATAACTTCTGTCACTCAGAATCAAGACAGTAACACAATTTTGTCATTCAGTGAACTTTCTCACGGCATGCTGCAGGATCAGTTGCCATTGTCGGCTCCAAATCAAAATTATTCACAATCCACAAACAAGCAGACAGAAAAACTGAACAAGACTCGGAAGCGGAAGGCTTACAAAAAATTTCAGAAAAAAATGGTTCAGAGGCAAGGTGTATCTGACAAAAGACAGGCTGTACGTAAACTCTATGATTATAAAAGAAGCAGTGAATACAGGGAAAGACATAAACAAGCCATGAAGAACAAGTATTGGAACAGTATGTTTTACAGGGAAGAACACAGACAAGCAATGAAAAACAAATATAGAAATATTAATGAATACAGAGAGAAAAGAAAGGCTTATGTAATTAGCAAGTACAGAAATAATGAACAATACAGAGAGGAAAAAAAGAGCTACACAACCAACAAGTACAAAAATAATGAACAATACAGAGAGGAAAAAAAGAGCTACACAACCAACAAGTACAAAAATAATGAACAATACAGAGAGAAAAAAAAGAGTAAAATAACCTTTAATTACAGAAATGATGAACAATTCAAGGAGAGACAAAAAAAGTATATAATTCAAAATTACAAGAGCAATGATAAATATAAGAAACAACATATGCAATATCTTGTTGATAGATATTTCAATGATCCAATTTTTAGGCAAAGGCAAAAGGACCATTATAAAAACCAATGTATACATGATCCTAATTTCTATGAAAGAAGGAAGAACATTTTTAAACAACGTTATCACTGTGATGCACATTTTAGGGCTCGTCAGAAAGAATATAATTTATTCAAATCTAAAAACAAAATATCTGCCCTCAAGATACTTCACACAGTACAGTGTGCACAAGACATACAGCGCAAATACAAAAGCATGAATCTGATGCGCCAGCAGAGACACACTGTACAAAATACCCAGCCTGACGCAGTACAAGACCCGACTGTGTTAAGAGCCTTAAATGTTTTCAGAAACGTCATAAAACAGGGCCCAACTTATGTCTGCACATGCTGTGCCAGAGCGCTCTTCTCAAATCAAGTGAAATCATGTGATCGTGAGCGCTATCAGAAGAACCCGACAGTTGCTTCAGTTTGTTTGACTGGGAACTATGTTCACGTGTGCTCCGACTGCCCTGATGAATGTGCCTTGGAGAACAGGAAAACTGAGTGGATTTGTCATTGCTGCCATAACACACTATTGAGAGGTCTGATGCCAGACATTGCTTTAGCCAATAAACTTCAGTTCACTACCATTCCTCCAGAACTCTGCGATTTGAATGTTCTTGAAAGACACGTTATTGCAAAGTACATTCCTTTTGCTAAGATTGTTACACTACCAAAAGGCCAGCAAAGAGCTATCAAGGGAGCTGTCATTTCTGTTGCATCTGAAGTAGAAACAACAGTAAATTGTTTACCCAGACCAAGAAGTGAATCACAACTGCTTACAGTGAAACTGAAAAGACGTCTGTGTTACCAAGGCCACTATCAGTTTCAGACTTTGAACATGCAGAAGGTTTTGTCTGCTTTAAGAAAGCTAAAAGATATCCATTCAGAATATAAAGATATCTTCATTAATGCAGAACTCTCTGAAGAAGAAATGTTTAATGAACATGAACAGTGTACAAATGACATCAGTGCTCCTGATGAGGAAATGGATATTGATATAACTGAAGAACAGAGCAATGAGAATGAACACAATGATTGTAACGATGACACTGCAGAAGAGCAATCGAGAGGCCTTGCCTTGGACACATGTCTTCAGCCCCCAGATCTCGGCCAGCAGCTGTTGACTTATGATGACGGGATATTTTGCATTGCCCCAGCAGAGAGAAACACTCCTGTAAATACTTTCAAAATTCCTAAACTTGAGTCTATGGCGTTTCCAGTGCAGTTTCCAGATGGCACGAACACCTTTAATGAGCCTGGAAGAGCAAAACATGTTTCCCCCAGCAGATACTTTAACTCCAGACTATTCTCTATTGACAATCGTTGTGCGAAGGATACCAACTATATCTTCTTTGCGCAGTTTGTAACTGAAATGCACATGGCCACATCTAGTATGTCTATCCAACTACGGAAAGGAAAACCCATGACCCGTGATGGACGCAGAATAAACTGTTCAATGCTGCAGGACAGACAGGAGCTAGAAAAGCTTGTAATAAATAAGGAAGCTACACGATTCATGCAACCATTAAGAGGGACTCCAGCATACTGGGAGAAATCTCTCCGTGATCTGTTTGCTATGATGAGACAGCTGGGCACTCCCACATTTTTCTGTACGTTTAGTGCTGCTGAGATGAGATGGCCTGATGTGATTACTGCTATTAAAGCACAACAAGGTGAAACTGTGAACTTTGCTGATTTAGACTGGTCTGAAAAATGTGAAATCCTCAGAAGTAACCCTGTGACAGCGATGAGGATGTTTGAGAAACGAGTTGAAGCCTTGATGAGAGATTTGATCAATTCCCCTGCTCAACCTATCGGTGAAGTAATTGACTTTTTTTACAGAGTAGAGTTCCAGCTACGTGGCTCTCCACACATTCACTGCTTATTTTGGGTGAAAGATGCTCCAGAGTTTGAAAAAGATCAAGATCAGGATGTGTGTGATTTCATTGATAAATACATTGAATGCAAATTACCAGACCCAGACAGAGACCCAGAACTACATAGAATTGTGAGTGAAGTGCAGATGCACAGTCGTAACCACTCAAAATCCTGTAGAAAGAACAAGAAGCACTGCCGGTTTGGATTTCCTAAACCACCCATTTCTAGAACCATGATATCCCGACCCAGGCCTCCTCCTGCAGATCAGTCTGATGAAGGGAATAAAGCAGAGGAAATAAATAATGCCAGTTTTGCAAAAGAACAGCTACAGAAGGTGTGGGATCTACTGAATGACTCAACTCAGAGTTTTGATAGCGTTACACAGCTACTTAATCAAGTAAACATGACCTATGAAGAGTATGAGAAACATATCGATACTATTTCTACATCAAGTTCGATATTTATGGAGAGACGACCGCAGGACTGCTGGGTGAACGGCTATAATCCAATGCTGTTAAGAGCCTGGGATGCAAACATGGACATACAGTTCATTCTGAACCCCTACAGCTGCATCATGTATATTCTATCGTACATTTCAAAAGCTGAACATGAGATGAGTGACTACTTGAAGAGAGTGATAAAAGACTCAAGCAGTGATAACCTGTCTGAACGTGAGTGCATGAAGCAGGTCATGAATGCCTATTCAAAGAACAGAGAGGTCAGCGCTCAAGAGGCAGTCGCTCGCACATGCAGTCTGAAATTGAAATCATCATCACGAGCTGTCATATTCATACCTACTGATGACAACGCTGTAAAGATGAGTTTACCAATGAGCTGCTTGCAGACCATGGATGATGACGTAGAGAATGTGTGGATGACAGGATTGCCAGACAAGTACAAGGCCAGACCAAACAGACCTGAATTTGAGAACATGTGCATGGCTGAATTTGCAAGTGAATATCGCATTGTTTATGCAGGACAGAAAAAAGGTAAAAATGTTTTGCCACTTCAAAAAAACTTGGGACACATACAGAAAAGAACAAGAGGAAAACCTGCTGTCATCAGATTTGCCCGTTTTTCACAGCAGAAAAACCCAGAAAAGTTCTATGGAACGCTTCTAAAGCTTTACCTGCCATATCGCTCAGATGAGCAGCTGAAGTCGGCCAGATTCCAGACATACGAATCATTTTATGCATTTGCTTCAGTAAAACTACCAGGAACTGATGAACTGCAGCGTGTGTGCAATATTGTAAATGCAAACCGTGAGAAATATGAAAAGCATAACGAGGCTATTGAACAGGCTATTGAGGATTTTGAACAGAACGGTCCACTTGAAGATGCATGGACTACATTGGCTCCAGCAAATGAGATGGTCCGTTTGGAGAGCATATCAGACCGTGAACCCACTGATCCTAATGATGTGAACGAGCAGGACGATATTCCTGAATACACAGCATCTACCTCTGTCAGTAACACAGCTATGCCACTCGTAGAAGCTACCCAACAAAATCATGCACAGATTCGCAAAATGTACCAGAGTTTGAATCAAACACAAGCTTCCATATTCTATGCAGTCCGAGACTGGTGCAAAAGATGTGTCTCTGGTGAAAACCCACAACAATTTATGTATTTTTTGAATGGAGGAGCAGGAGTTGGTAAATCACACGTTATCAAATCTATTTATGCAGAAGCAACCAAGATTTTACGCAGACTTCCATGCATACGAGAGCATACTGACATTTCCAAGCCAACCGTTCTTTTAACAGCATTCACAGGAACTGCAGCCTTTAACATCTCTGGTAAAACACTGCACTGTCTTCTGAAACTCCCGAGAAGCTTGAAGCCTCCATACCAAGGCCTGGGAAACAGCTTGGATGAAATCAGGGCAGACCTTTCTAATGCACACATTTTAATTATCGATGAAATATCAATGGTGTCAAAACAGTTGTTTGCCTATGTGAACTGGAGACTGCAACAGATTAAAGGAAACCAGAAACCTTTTGGTGGATTATCTATACTTGCTGTTGGAGATTTTTTCCAGCTACCGCCTCTGGGAAGAGCAAAACCACTCTGTGTGTATGAGGACCATGTGCTGGACTTCTGGGCAGATCATTTTCAAATGACAACTATGACACAGATCATGAGACAGAGAGATGATCTTGCATACGCTGAGCTGCTCAACAGACTGAGAGTAAAAAATAAGCACGAGAAGCTGACTGATGCAGACAGGTGCATGTTAGAAACTGTCATAAGATCCTCCCCTGAAGAGTGTCCCACCGATGCATTACACATCTATGCAACCAATAAAGAGGTAGACAATCATAACAGTGAAGCCATATCCTCCCGCTTTTCAAATATCATTAACATCGATGCACATGATTACAAGAAAGATCCCAGAACAGGAGAAATGAAAAGGCAAGCGGCACCATTTAAAGGAGACAATCGTGACCTTATTGACACACTGCAGATTGCTATTGGTGCACGAGTGATGCTAACCAGAAATATTGATGTGTCAGACGGTTTGGTTAATGGCACCTTTGCCAAGGTCGCGACTATAACAACCCATCCCCGAGATGGATATGTTCAATTCATTGGTCTTCATTTAGACAATGTGACTGCTGGACAGAAACATCGCAACAAAGCACCTGGTGGAGATGACAACATTGTCTATATTGAGAGGTCAGAGGAACCACTGAAAAGAAAAGGAACAGTTCGAAGACAATTTCCCATGAAGCTTGCTTTCGCATGTACCATCCATAAAGTGCAAGGAATGACGGCTGATCGCGCTGTTGTATCTCTGAAGCACATATTCGAATCAGGCATGGCATACGTTGCACTCAGCAGAACAACATCACTCAGTGGACTGCACATTAATGACTTTGATGAAAAGAAAATTTTCTGTGATCCAGAAATAAGTGCCTCCTTGGAGAACATGCCAAAAACAGATTTTCACAGTATCCAGCCCATCCTACATATTGTACAGGACTCCAACCTGAATTCAGCTCTTAAAATCATTCATCATAACACAGAGGGACTGGAGTGTCATATGGAGGATTTAAAATGCCACCATGAGCTTCTCTTGGCTGATGTTTTGTGCCTCACTGAAACACACCTGTCAGGCTCAGCTGTTCCTGCTCATCTACATTTGGATGGATACACCATGTACAAACGCAACAGGCATGCATCCTACACAAACTATGCACATTTGGCAAACAAGAATGGTGGTGGAGTGGCAATTTATGTGAAGAACAGCTTTCAGGTTTGTCCTCTGATGTACATGCAGAATGTTACTGACTTGGAATATTTGGTTTTGAAGATACAAGCCCCCAAACAAGCACTTCTTGCTGTAATCTACAGACCACCAAGTTATAATTTGGCAGAGTTTTTGGCACATCTGAACGCCCTCTTGACATCTCTGGAGATCATCGATTTAAGGCCTCTAATCATCTGTGGTGACTTCAATGAAGATCAGCTTTCTCATTGCAACAAACCTATTCTCAATATGTTTGAAGATAAAGGATACACACAGCTAATCAGCACCGGAACAACAGAAAAAAACACTCTTCTAGATCCTGTGTTCATAAGCGGAGCAAACTCAAACGTCAGAGCTGGAGTTCTACAGACATATTACAGCTATCATGATCCGGTATATTGTGTTTTAGAATAGATACATCAAATATATCAAAATCTGCATCAAACATTCAACACTTCTGTAAGATGACATCTTTATTTTAAGGAAAAATAATGCTTAACCCTAACCATAACCTCTAATTAATTAACTGTTGACAGTTTGTCTACTTCTTGTGTGCACGTGTGTGAATGTGTTAGATATAAATTGTGTGTGTGTATGTGTGTGCGAGCATGCGTGCATGTGTGTGTGTGCGTGTGTGTGTGTGTGTGTGTGTGTGTGTGTGTGTGTGTGTGTGTTAGATAAGGAATGAATGGGGAGTGAATGTCCTTTCCAAGGATCGCCACCTTGACGTGGTGGAAAGGCTTGTGTGTTCCAGTGATCCCAAGAGTAAGTAATTCTGAGTTTTTTACTCCAGTTTGACTTGCTTAAGGGTGAGGTTCCAGACTAAGTGCGATCCAAATGGACATTAGCTGAATAAAATTATATTTTGAGTATAATAACTTTTATCTTTCTTTTGGCTTTCTTGATCCTTTTATAACGCTAAAATATTGTGTGGCCATTACATGCAAAATGATCCATTAGAAAAATACGCTGGACAAAAATATATATATTCTATCACTGTCTAATAAATTGACAAATTACCTACCATGGTAATGAAATATGAAACAAAAATCACATTGCTCAAAAATACTTATAATGCAAATAAAAATGTGCATATAATTTTTCTTTGTACTTCAGTATAGATTTTCATACTATAGAAACATGTATCTAAAAAGCTCAATAGCATTCAGTTAGACACAAACATTTAAAAAGCTCAAGAGCATTATTTTAGCATGACTAGCAAGTCGCTAGCATGATTTTAACATGACTAGCAAGTCCCTAGCATGATTTTAGCATTACTAGCAAGTCGCTAGCATGATTTTAGCATGACTATAGCATGACTAGCAAGTCGCTAGCATGATTTTAACATGACTAGCAAGTCCTTAGCATGATTTTAGCAAGACTAGCAAGTCGCTAGCATGATTGTAGTATGACTAGCAAGTCGTTAGCATGATTTTTAACATGACTAGCAAGTCGCTAGCATGATTTTAGCAAGACTAGCAAGTCGTTAGCATGATTTTAACATGACTAGAAAGTCGCTAGCATGATTTTAGCATGACTAGCAAGTCGCTAGCATGATTTTAGCACAACTATAGCACGACTAGCAAGTTGCTAGCATGATTTTAACATAACTAGCAAGTCGCTAGCATGATTTTAGCATTACTAGCAAGTCGCTAGCATGATTTTAGCACGACTATAGCATGACTAGCAAGTCGCTAGCGTGATTTTAGCTTTATTTTAGCATGACTAGCAAGTCGCTAGCATGATTTTAACATAACTAGCAAGTCGCTAGCATGATTTTAGCATTACTAGCAAGTTGCTAGCATGATTTTAACACGACTATAGCACGACTAGCAAGTTGCTAGCATGATTTTAGCACGACTAGCAAGTTGCTAGCATGGTTTTAGCAAGACTAGCAAGTCGCTAACATGATTTTTAGCATGACTAGCAAGTCGCTAGCATGATTTTACCATGACTAACAAGTCGGTAGCATGATTTTAGCATGACTAGCGAGTCGCAAGCATGATTTTAGCATGACTAGCAAGTCGCTAGCATGATTTTAGCATTATTTTAGCATGACTAGCAAGTCGCTAGCATGATTTTAGCATGACTAGCAAGTCGCTAGCATGATTCTAGCATGACTAGCAAGTCGCTAGCATGATATTAGCATGACTAGCAAGTCGCTAGCATGATTTTAGCAAGACTAGCAAGTCGCTAGCATTATTTTAGCAAGACTAGCAAGTCGCTGGCATTATTTTAGCATGACTAGCAAGTCGCTAGCATGATTTTAGCATTATTTTAGCATGACTAGCAAAGTCGCTAGCATGATTCTAGCATGACTAGCAAGTCGCTAGCATGATATTAGCATGACTAGCAAGTCGCTAGCATGATTTTAGCAAGACTAGCAAGTCGCTAGCATTATTTAAGCAAGACTAGCAAGTCGCTAACATGATTTTTAGCATGACTAGCAAGTCGCTAGCATGATTTTACCATGACTAACAAGTCGGTAGCATGATTTTAGCATGACTAGCGAGTCGCAAGCATGATTTTAGCATGACTAGCAAGTCGCTAGCATGATTTTAACACGACTAGCAAGTCGCTAGCATGATTTTAGCACGACTAGCAAGTCGCTAGCATGATTTTAGCATTATTTTAGCATGACTAGCAAAGTCGCTAGCATGATTCTAGCATGACTAGCAAGTCGCTAGCATGATTTTAGCATGACTAGCAAGTCGCTAGCATGATTTTAACATGACTAGCAAGTCGCTAGCATGATTTTAACATTATTTTAGCATGACTAGCAAGTCGCTAGCATGATTTTAGCATGACTAGCAAGTCGCTAGCATGATTTTAGCATTATTTTAGCATGACTAGCAAAGTCGCTAGCATGATTCTAGCATGACTAGCAAGTCGCTAGCATGATTCTAGCATGACTAGCAAGTCGCTAGCATGATTTTAACATTACTAGCAAGTCGCTTGCATGATTTTAGCAGATAGATAGATAGATAGATAGATAGATAAGGTTTGAAGATAGATAGATAGATAGATAGATAGATAGATAGATAGATAGATAGATAGATAGATAGATAGATAGATAGATAGATAAGGTTTGAAGATAGATAGATAGATAGATAGATAGATAGATAGATAGATAGATAGATAGATAGATAGATAAGGTTTGAAGATAGATAGATAGATAGATAGATAGATAGATAAGGTTTGAAGATAGATAGATAGATAGATAGATAGATAGATAGATAGATAGATAGATAGATAGATAGATAGATAGCTTAAAGCTTAATTGAGTATCAATGGCTTCTAGCAGTTTACATTAAACATAGTTCAAACAGACATGGACTTTTGGTCAATGAAAGTCTATGGGACCTTTTTATGATTTTTAATATTAATTTTTAAGAAAACCATAACTCAAACCAGTCTGAAAAGATATAGCACACTAAGTCTGAACAGTATGAAGATCTGACCCGAGTTTGGAGTATGTAGCTTGAACGGTCTAGGAGGAGTAGGTGTCCAAAATTTTTTCGGCCAGAAAAATAAGAAGAAGAATAATAACTAGATAAAAAGTTTGTTAGCAAACTTTAAGTTGGCTTGAGAAAGCCTAGCCAGTAAGTTTTAAGTAGTTTTAAAAGCTTTTAGTTTAAAGAAAGTTTAAATGTTTTCAGTTTGAAATAGTTTTAGTTTGATTAATAAAGTTTGAAGATAGATAGGCTAGATAGATATAAATAGTTTGAAAATAGATAGATTTATAGATATAAATAGTTAGAAGATATAAATAGTTTGAATGTGAATAGATGCTAAGGTGTTGCTATATGGTTGCTAAGGTACCCAGGGTGGTTGCTAAGGTGTTGCTATGCGGTTGCTAGCATTATTTAAGCAAGACTAGCAAGACGTTAACATGATTTTTAACATGACTAGCAAGTCGCTAGCATGATTTTAGCATGACTAGCAAGTCGCTAGCATGATTTTAGCATGACTAACAAGTCGCTAGCATGATTTTAGCATCGACTAGCAAGTCGCTACCATGATTTTAGCACGACTAGCAAGTCGTTAGCATGATTTTAGCATTATTTTAGCATGACTAGCAAAGTCGCTAGCATGATTCTAGCATGACTAGCAAGTCGCTAGTATGATATTAGCATGACTAGCAAGTCGCTAGCATGGTTTTAGCAAGACTAGCAAGTCGCTAGCATTATTTAAGCAAGACTAGCAAGTCGCTAACATGATTTTTAGCATGACTAGCAAGTCGCTAGCATGATTTTACCATGACTAACAAGTCGCTAGCATGACTTTAGCATGACTAGCAAGTCGCTAGCATGATTTTAACACGACTAGCAAGTCGCTAACATGATTTTAGCATGACTAGCAAGTCGCTAGCATGATTTTAGCATTATTTTAGCATGACTAGCATGATTGTAGCATGACTAGCAAGTCGCTAGCATGATATTAGCATGACTAGCAAGTCGCTAGCATGATTTTAGCAAGACTAGCAAATCGCTAGCATGATTTTAAACATGACTAGCAAGTCGCTAGCCTGATTTTAACATGACTAGCAAAGTCGCTAGCATGATTTTATCATTATTTTAGCATGACTAGCAAGTCGCTAGCATGATTTTAGCATTATTTTAGCATGACTAGCAAGTCGCTAGCATGATTTTAGCATGACTAGCAAGTCGCTAGCATGATTCTAGCATGACTAGCAAGTCGCTAGCATGATATTAACATGACTAGCAAGTCGCTAGCATGATTTTAGCAAGACTAGCAAGTCGCTAGCATTATTTTAGCAAGACTAGCAAGTCGCTGGCATTATTTTAGCATGACTAGCAAGTCGCTAGCATGATTTTAGCATTATTTTAGCATGACTAGCAAAGTCGCTAGCATGATTCTAGCATGACTAGCAAGTCGCTAGCATGATATTAGCATGACTAGCAAGTCGCTAGCATGATTTTAGCAAGACTAGCAAGTCGCTAGCATTATTTAAGCAAGACTAGCAAGTCGCTAACATGATTTTTAGCATGACTAGCAAGTCGCTAGCATGATTTTACCATGACTAACAAGTCGGTAGCATGATTTTAGCATGACTAGCGAGTCGCAAGCATGATTTTAGCATGACTAGCAAGTCGCTAGCATGATTTTAACACGACTAGCAAGTCGCTAGCATGATTTTAGCATGACTAGCAAGTCGCTAGCATGATTTTAGCATTATTTTAGCATGACTAGCAAAGTCGCTAGCATGATTCTAGCATGACTAGCAAGTCGCTAGCATGATTTTAGCATGACTAGCAAGTCGCTAGCATGATTTTAACATGACTAGCAAGTCGCTAGCATGATTTTAACATTATTTTAGCATGACTAGCAAGTCGCTAGCATGATTTTAGCATGACTAGCAAGTCGCTAGCATGATTTTAGCATTATTTTAGCATGACTAGCAAAGTCGCTAGCATGATTCTAGCATGACTAGCAAGTCGCTAGCATGATTTTAGCATTATTTAGCATGACTAGCAAGTCGCTAGCATGATTTTAACATTACTAGCAAGTCGCTTGCATGATTTTAGCAGATAGATAGATAGATAGATAGATAGATAGATAAGGTTTGAAGATAGATAGATAGATAGATAGATAGATAGATAGATAGATAGATAGATAGATAGATAAGGTTTGAAGATAGATAGATAGATAGATAAGGTTTGAAGATAGATAGATAGATAGATAGATAGATAGATAAGGTTTGAAGATAGATAGATAGATAGATAGATAGATAGATAGATAGATAGATAGATAGATAGATAGATAGATAGATAGATAGATAGATAGATAGATAGCTTAAAGCTTAATTGAGTATCAATGGCTTCTAGCAGTTTACATTAAACATAGTTCAAACAGACATGGACTTTTGGTCAATGAAAGTCTATGGGACCTTTTTATGATTTTTAATATTAATTTTTAAGAAAACCATAACTCAAACCAGTCTGAAAAGATATAGCACACTAAGTCTGAACAGTATGAAGATCTGACCCGAGTTTGGAGTATGTAGCTTGAACGGTCTAGGAGGAGTAGGTGTCCAAAATTTTTTCGGCCAGAAAAATAAGAAGAAGAATAATAACTAGATAAAAAGTTTGTTAGCAAACTTTAAGTTGGCTTGAGAAAGCCTAGCCAGTAAGTTTTAAGTAGTTTTAAAAGCTTTTAGTTTAAAGAAAGTTTAAATGTTTTCAGTTTGAAATAGTTTTAGTTTGATTAATAAAGTTTGAAGATAGATAGGCTAGATAGATATAAATAGTTTGAAAATAGATAGATTTATAGATATAAATAGTTAGAAGATATAAATAGTTTGAATGTGAATAGATGCTAAGGTGTTGCTATATGGTTGCTAAGGTACCCAGGGTGGTTGCTAAGGTGTTGCTATGCGGTTGCTAGCATTATTTAAGCAAGACTAGCAAGTCGTTAACATGATTTTTACCATGACTAACAAGTCACTAGCATGACTTTAGCATGACTAGCAAGTCGCTAGCATGATTTTAGCACGACTAGCAAGTCGCTAACATGATTTTAGCATGACTAGCAAGTCGCTAGCATGATTTTAGCATTATTTTAGCATGACTAGCATGATTGTAGCATGACTAGCAAGTCGCTAGCATGATATTAGCATGACTAGCAAGTCGCTAGCATGATTTTAGCAAGACTAGCAAATCGCTAGCATGATTTTAAACATGACTAGCAAGTCGCTAGCCTGATTTTAACATGACTAGCAAAGTCGCTAGCATGATTTTATCATTATTTTAGCATGACTAGCAAGTCGCTAGCATGATTTTAGCATTATTTTAGCATGACTAGCAAGTCGCTAGCATGATTTTAGCATGACTAGCAAGTCGCTAGCATGATTTTAGCATTATTTTAGCATGACTAGCAAAGTCGCTAGCATGATTCTAGCATGACTAGCAAGTCGCTAGCATGATTTTAGCATGACTAGCAAGTCGCTAGCATGATTTTAACATGACTAGCAAGTCGCTAGCATGATTTTAACATTATTTTAGCATGACTAGCAAGTCGCTAGCATGATTTTAGCATGACTAGCAAGTCGCTAGCATGATTTTAGCATTATTTTAGCATGACTAGCAAAGTCGCTAGCATGATTCTAGCATGACTAGCAAGTCGCTAGCATGATTTTAGCATTATTTAGCATGACTAGCAAGTCGCTAGCATGATTTTAACATTACTAGCAAGTCGCTTGCATGATTTTAGCAGATAGATAGATAGATAGATAGATAGATAGATAAGGTTTGAAGATAGATAGATAGATAGATAGATAGATAGATAGATAGATAGATAAGGTTTGAAGATAGATAGATAGATAGATAGATAGATAAGGTTTGAAGATAGATAGATAGATAGATAGATAGATAAGGTTTGAAGATAGATAGATAGATAGATAGATAGATAGATAGATAGATAGATAGATAGATAGATAGATAGATAGATAGATAGCTTAAAGCTTAATTGAGTATCAATGGCTTCTAGCAGTTTACATTAAACATAGTTCAAACAGACATGGACTTTTGGTCAATGAAAGTCTATGGGACCTTTTTATGATTTTTAATATTAATTTTTAAGAAAACCATAACTCAAACCAGTCTGAAAAGATATAGCACACTAAGTCTGAACAGTATGAAGATCTGACCCGAGTTTGGAGTATGTAGCTTGAACGGTCTAGGAGGAGTAGGTGTCCAAAATTTTTTCGGCCAGAAAAATAAGAAGAAGAATAATAACTAGATATGTACATTTCCTGAAGAAAATGTGAGTGGTGCTTGCAGTGGCAAAACTCGGCCCTCGGTTGCTAGGGTGATGTAATTGGTTGCTAGGGTGTGGCTATGAAAGTCACTACTTATAAGCCGAGTCAAAAGAGCCTATGTCTTTCTGATCCAAAGATATGATCTCACAAATTGAATGGCAATGTTAAGTCTATCGGAGATTTTGCCCAAATTTCTCGCCCGCTTTACGATAATCGTACGCCAGATCGCTTCAAAAATTCATAGCACACCTCTCCTCAATAAGCCGGTCGATTTGAGACGTCATTCATGGGTCTATGACAAACGGTGTGGGACGAGTTACACGCCGAATTTCCTATGGGCCTGCATGAACATTCTGCCAATGAAAGTCTATGGGATATTTTTGCCCGCTTTTTCGTGCGCTGTTTAAACATCGTAACTCCAATCGCCCCGAAAAGTCATAGCACACCTCTCCTCAATAAGCCGCAACATTTGACACCTCATTCATGGGTCTACGGCAAACGGTGCCGGACAAATTACGCACCGAAGTTCCTATGGGCCTGTATGTGTGTGTGAGAAAATGACAGTTGAGATTCAAATTCACAGACATTCTGCCATTGAAAATCAATGGGATATTTTTGCCCGCTTTTTCGTGCGCTGTTTGAAGATCGTATGTCCGATCGCTTAGAAAAGTCATAGCACACCTCTCCTCAATGAGCCGGTCGATTTGAGACCTCATTCATGGATCTACGCCAAACGGTGCGGGACGAGTTACGCGCCGAAGTTTTGTCAGGGCGAACAGTAATAGTAATACTAGATATGTACATTTCCTGAAGAAAATGTGAGTGGTGCTTGCGGTGGCAAAACTCGGCCCTCGGTTGCTAGGGTGATGTAATTGGTTACTAGGATGTGGCTGTGAAGATCATAGGTCACTACTTATAGGCCGAGTCAAAACCCACAAACCTCTATGACTTTCTGATCCAAAGATATGATCTCACAAATTGTATGGCAATATTAGTGTATCTGAGATTTTGCCCAAATTTCTCGCCTGCTTTACGATAATCGTACGCTCGATCGCTTAAAAAATTCATAGCACACCTCTCCTCAATGAGTCGGTCGATTTGACACCTCATTCATTAATCTACGACAAACGGTGTGGGAGGAGTAGCGCGCCGAAACTTTGTCAGGGCGAACAGTAATAGTAATACCCGGGGTGGTTGCTAGGGTGTTGCTATGTGGTTGCTAGGGTACATGGGGTGGTTGCTATGCGGTTGTTAGGGTACCCTGGGTGGTTGCTAAGGCCGTTGCTAGGTACCCAGAGTGGTTGCTAGGGCCGTTGCTAAGGTCCCAGGGGTGGTTGCTAGGGCCGTTGCTAGGGTACCCGGGGTGGTTGCTAGGGCCGTTGCTAGGGTACCCGGGGTGGTTGCTAGGGCCGTTGCTAGGGTACCCTGGGTGGTTGCTAGGGCCGTTGCTAGGTACCCAGAGTGGTTGCTAGGGCCGTTGCTAGGGTACACGGGGTGGTTGCTAGGGTACCCGGGGTGGTTGCTAGGGCCGTTGCTAAGGTCCCCGGGGTGGTTGCTAGGGCCGTTGCTAGGGTACACGGGGTGGTTGCTAGGGTATCAGGGGTGGTTGCTAGGGTGTTGCTATGCGGTTGCTAGGGTATCCGGGGTGGTTGCTTGGGTGTTGCTATGCGGTTGCTAGGGTATCCGGGGTGGTTGCTAGGGTCGTTGCTAGGGTACCTGGGGTGGTTGCTAGGGTGTTGCTATGTGGTTGCCAGGGTACCCGGGGTGGTTGCTAGGGTGTTGCTATGTGGTTGCTAGGGTATCCGAGGTGGTTGCTAGGGTGTTGCTATGCAGTTGCTAGGGTATCTGGGGTGGTTGCTAGGGCCGTTGCTAGGGTACCTGGAGTGGTTGCTAGGGTGTTGCTATGTGGTTGCTAGGGTACCCGGGGTGGTTGCTAGGGTGTTGCTATGCGGTTGCTAGGGTATCCGTGGTGGTTGCTAGGGTGTTGCTATGCGGTTGCTAGGGTACCCGGGGTGGTTGCTAGGGCCGTTGCTAGGGGACCCAGTGTGGTTGCTAAGGCATTGGTAGGCAGTTGCTACTTGTCAAATATCATTACTATGGAGTGTTATAGAGGTATTTGCATGATTAGCCCTTAGCTAATTGCTATTAGCATGTAGCTATTGAGTGCTAGCATGTGTAGCATGTTGAGAGTTTGCTAGCATGAGTCAAAAGCAGCAACTCCCATATCCATGCGTCATTCTGATACAAAGATATCGGTCTTGCTAATTGGTTGCTAGGGTACTCTGTTTGGTTGCTAAGGAGTGGCCAATAACGACACTGTAAAGTGTAGTTGCCAGTATGAGTGATGTAAACCAACCCCCATGTCTCTGTGACATTCAGGTCTGAAGATATGCCTGTGTGGCTTTGGGTTGCTAGGGTACTCTGTTTGGTTGCTAGGGAGTGTCAATGTTGATTGGTGATTGGGCGTTTGCTGCCCCGACTCAAAGGAGTCCGCCCCCATGTCTCTATGACACTCTGATCCAGAGATATGCATCTGGGCCCTTATAATGGAAGTCTATGGGATCAGTTGCTAGGGTGCCCTAAATGGTTGCTAGGGCGTGGCTTGACACCTTCATGATGATCCGGAGAGTCTGATTGGCCATCTGAGTAAAATGAGCCCGCCTCCATGTCTCTAGGCCAATGTGATGCTGAGTTATGCCCAATGCAAAACCCCTATGTAAATTACAATGGGTTTTCATGGGACGTCCCTTACCATAGAAAGCCAATGGGGCAAATTTGGAGAGCTCTTGCACCCCAGGGGTACAACTTTTACCCCATTGCGAGGAATCTTCTCGCACAGCTTGATAGCCTCTCCAGATGTGGCGAATCACGTGTTTCTACGAAATTGTTGCTTGGCGCTACGTTCCGTCAAAATTCGTCCCCATGCGTTGTCTATGGGATTTTGGGGCCGAATTTTTACCCCAGGTGACATCATCGTACCCCTGATCGCTTATAAAAGTCGGGGATCTACATTCCCATATTGGCCGCACAATTTGACACCCATTTTGAGGGTCTACGACAAAAATTGCGGGACGAGGGGCGCGCCAAAATTTGAATGAAAGAGGGGCATTTGCGCCCCAGGGGTACAACTTATACCCCATTGCGAGATGTGTTCTTGCACAGCTTGACAGCCTCTCCAGTTGTGGTGAATCACGTGTTTCTACGAAATTCTGGGTCTGCGCTACGTCCCGTTAAAGTTGGCCGTAATGCATTGTCGTTGTAAATTTTGGGGTGGTTTTTTGCCCCGTGTGACATCATCGTACCCCCGATCCCTTATAAAAGTCATAGCACACCGAGTCTATATAGGACGCACGATTTGACGCCCGTTTCGAGGGTCTACGACAAAAACTGCGGGACTAGTTACGCGCCGAAAAACGTACGGAAGAAGTAAGAAGAAGAAGAAGAAGAAGAAGAAGAAGAAGAATAACTAGATATGTACATTTCCTGAAGAAAATGTGAGTGGTGCTTGCAGTGGCAAAACTCGGCCCTCGGTTGCTAGGGTGATGTAATTGGTTGCTAGGGTGTGGCTATGAAGGTCACTACTTATAGGCCGAGTCCAATCCCACAAGCCTCTATGACTTTCTGATCCAAAGATATATCATAAATTGTATGGCAATGTCAGTCTATTAGAGATTTTGCCCAAATTTTTCACCCACTTTACGATAATCGTACACCCTATCGCTTCAAAAAATTCACAGCACAGCTCTCCTCAATAAGCCGGTCGATTTGAGACGTCATTCATGGGTCTATGACAAACGGTGAGGAACGAGTTACACGCCGAAGTACCTTTGGGCCTGCATAAACATTCTGCCAATGAAAGTCTATGGGATATTTTTGCCCACTTTTTTGTGGGCTGTTTGAACATCGTACCTCCAATCGCTCTGAAAAGTCATAGCACACCTCTCCTCAATGAGCCGGTCGATTTGACACCTCATTCATGGGTCTACGACAAACGGTGCCGGACGAGTTACGTGCCGAAGTTCCTATGGGCCTGTGTGTGTGTGTGTGTGAGAAAGTGACAGTTGAGATTCAAATTCGTAGACATTCTGCCATTGTAAATCAATGGGATTTTTTAGCCCGCTTTTTCCTCCGCTGTGTGAACATCTTAGGTCCGATCACTTAGAAAATTCATAGCATACCTCTCCTCAATAAGCCGGTCGATTTGAGACGTCATTCATGGGTCTATGACAAACGGTCTGGGACGAGATACACGCCAAAGTTCCTATGGGCCTGCATGAACATTCTGCCAATGAAAGTCTATGGGATACTTTTGCCCGCTTTTTCGTGGGCTGTTTGAACATCGTACCTCTGATCGCTCCGAAAAGTCATAGCACACCTCTCCTCAATAAGCCGCAACATCTGACACCTCATTCATGGGTCTACGGCAAACGGTGCCGGACAAATTACGCACCGAAGTTCCTATGGGCCTGTGTGTGTGTGTGTGTGTGTGTGTGTGTGTGTGTGTGTGTGTGTGTGTGTGTGTGTGTGTGTGTGTGTGTGTGTGTGTGTGTGTGTGAGAAAGTGACAGTTGAGATTCAAATTCACAGACATTCTGCCATTGTAAATCAATGGGATTATTTAGCCCGCTTTTTCCTCCACTGTGTGAACATCTTAGGTCCGATCACTTAGAAAATTCATAGCACACCTCTCCTCAATAAGCCGGTCGATTTGAGACGTCATTCATAGGTCTATGACAAACGGTCTGGGACGAGTTACACGCCGAAGTTCCTATGGGCCTGCATGAACATTCTGCCAATGAAAGTCTATGTGATATTTTTGCCTGCTTTTTCGTGCCCTTTCTCGGTTGCTAGGGCCATTGCTAGGGTACCCAGGATGCTCGATGGGCCATTGCTATGGTACCCAGGGTGGTTGCTAGGGTGTTGCTATGCGGTTGCTAGGGTACCTGGGGTGGTTGCTAGGGTGTTGCTATGTGGTTGCTAGGGTACCCGCGGTGGTTGCTAGGGTGTTGCTATGTGGTTGCTAGGGTACCTGGGGTGGTTGCTAGGGCCGTTGCTAGGGTATACAGGGTGGTTGCTAGGGTGTTGCTATGCGGTTGCTAGGGTACCTGGGGTGGTTGCTAGGGTGTTGCTATGCGGTTGCTAGGGTACCCGGGGTGGTTGCTAGGGCCGTTACTAGGGTACCCAGGTAGGTTGCTATGCGGTTGCTAGGGTACCCAGGGTGGTTGCTAGGGTGTTGCTATGCGGTTGCTAGGGTACCCAGGGTGGTTGCTAGGGTGTTGCTATGGTACCCAGGGTGGTTGCTAGGGTGTTGCTATGCGGTTGCTAGGGTACCCGGGGTGGTTGCTAGGGCCGTTGCTAGGGTACCCAGGGTGGTTGCTAAGGTGTAGCTATGCGGTTGCTAGGGTACCCAGGGTGGTTGCTAGGGTGTTGCTATGCAGTTGCTAGGGTAACCAGGGTGGTTGCTAGGGTGTTGCTATGAAGTTGCTAGGGTAACCAGGGTGGTTGCTAGGGTGTTGCTATGTGATTGCTAGGGTAACCAGGGTGGTTGCTAAGGTGTTGCTATGCGGTTGCTATGGTACTTGGGTGGTTGCTAGGGCCGTTGCTAAGGTACCCGGGGTAGTTGCTAGGGCATTGGTAGGCAGTTGCTATATGTCAAAGATCATTACTATGGAGAGTTATAGAGGTCTTTGATTGATTAGCCCTTAGCTAATTGCTATTAGCATGCAGCCATTGAGTGCTAGCATGTGTAGCATGTTGAGAGTTTGCTAGCATGAGTCAAAAGTAGCAACTCCCATGTCAATGCGACATTCTAATACAAAGATATAGGTCTTGCTAATTGGTTGCTAGGGTACCCTGTTTGGTTGCTAGGGAGTGGCCAATGACAACACTGTAAATTGTAGTTGCCAGTATGAGTGATATAAACCAACCCCCATGTCTCTGTGACATTCAGGTCTGAAGATATGCCTGTGTGGATTCGGGTTGCTAGGGTACTCTGTTTGGTTGCTAGGGAGTGTCAATAGTGATTGGTGATTGGCCGTTTGCTGCCCCGACTCAAAGGAGTCCGCCCCCATGTCTCTATGACACTCTGATCCAGAGATATACATATGGGTAATTATAATGGCAGTCTATGGGATCAGTTGCTAGGGTGCTCTAAATGGTTGCTAGGGCGTGGCTTGACTGCTTCACAGTGATCCAGAGAGTCTGATTGGTTGTCTGAGTAAAATGAGCCCGCCCCCATGTCTCTAGGCCAATGTGATGCTGAGTTATGCCCAATGCAAAATCCCTATGTAAATTACAATGGGTTTTCATGGGACGTCCCTTACCATAGAAAGTCAATGGGGCAAATTTGGAGAGCTCTTGCACCCCAGGGGTACAACTTTTACCCCATTGCGAGGAGTGTTCTCGCACAGCTTGATAGCCTCTCCAGATGTGGCGAATCACGTGTTTCTACGAAATTCTTGCTTGGCGCTACGTCCCGTCAAAATTCGTCCCAATGCGTTGTCTATGGGATTTTGGGGCCGAATTATTACCCCAGGTGACATCATCGTACCCCTGATCGCTTATAAAAGTCGGGGATCTACATTCCCGTATTGGCCGCACAATTTGACGCACATTTCGAGGGTCTACGAAAAAAATTGCGGGACGAGGGGCGCGCCAAAATTTGAACGAAAGAGGGACATTTGCGCCCCAGGGGTAAAACTTACACCCCATTGCGAAATGTGTTCTCGCACAGCTTGACAGCCTCTCCAGTTGTGGTGAATCACGTGTTTCTACGAAATTCTGGGTCTGCGCTACGTCCCGTTAAAGTTGGCCGTAATGCATTGTCGTTGTAAATTTTGGGGTGGTTTTTTGCCCCGTGTGACATCATCGTACCCCCGATCCCTTATAAAAGTCATAGCACACCGAGTCTATATAGGACGCACGATTTGACGCCCGTTTCGAGGGTCTACGACAAAAACTGCGGGACTAGTTACGCGCCGAAATGTGTACGGAATCTAGTATAATTATAATAATAATAATAAGTATGTGAGATAATAATAGTGATGCTTTGCCTATGGCAAGCACCACTAATAAGTATGAACAATAGTAATAGTGATGCTTTGCCTATGGCAAGCACCACTAACTAGAAGCTAAAGTTCGATGACAAACTTTAAATGTTGGCTTGGAGAGCCAAATTGGGCAGCCTTCGGGCAAAAGGGCCAGCCCAGAACACTTAGAGCTCTGTAATTGAATTGTTGCTAGTAAAAATGCTATAAGTAATGCTTAGTATATTTTAGGCTAAAACAGCTTGCCATAGTGGATTAATGTGTATTTTAGGTTAAAACGGCTTGCCATACTGGAATATGTGATGAGCGCCTGCTTCAAAGCCGCGTCGCGTTGCCGTGCGGTTGAGCCGAAAAGCAGAAATAAGCAAGCATTTAACCTTTTTATTATATGACTGTACTATTATTGTGTTGAATCGCTGGAGTGTTTGTATTAAAATACCTTTAAAAGACGTGCAAATGATGTCTTTGTTAACAGACACATAAATGCAGCCGTGCATCTCATGTTAGTTACTTAAGCCTATGAAAAATGTCATTTGCACCCAATGTAGGTCTTTAAAATATTCTTCTATATTTATTGTGTTGAATCGCTGGAGTGTTTTTATTTAAATGCCTATAAAAGACGTGCAGTCATGTATAATTCTCAGTCGGACATCTCGGAGCTCATGTCTAACACACTGCTGTACGCAGCGATCTCTGTATGAAAACAAAATGCTCACAAACAACTGCATTTAGCTGTTGATATTTTCTAATGGGTGGAATGAATTAAATCGATGCAATATTGTAATTTTAAAGGCGTTCTAATTCGTGCAAATTATGTCGTTCGTCTCCATGTAAACTCTTTGAAAGCAATCTGTACGAGGTGAAGGAAATGCTTAGGGGTTTCAATAAATTCGCTCAAACAGCTGAATTCAGGTCTTGATGTGTTCTAATGGGTATTTACAATTAAATGGCTGGAGTATTGTAATTTTAAAGGCGTTATTTATATGCATTTTCCACCGAAATCAAAGTGAAAGTAAGTCACAGCTCGGTAACGTTAGTGAAACCTATTGAACAGCTCATTTGCAGCTAATGTAGTTCTTTAAAATATTCTTGTATATTTATTGTGTTGGATCGCTGGAGTGTTTTTATTTAAATGCTTTTAAAAGACGTGCAGTCATGTTTAATTCTCAGTCGGGTAAGTTAGCTCCGATCCGTGAAAGCTTGTCTGTAGCCTATAACACATTTGCTGAAGACAGTGCTTTAACTTTGAAATAAAACAGATCACAAAAGGCTGATTTGTTGATGTGTTCTAATGGGTATTTACAAACAAATCGCTGAAATATATTTATTTTAAAGGCGTTCTAATTCGTGCAATTTATGTTGTTTGCGAGCACATGTAGAGAGAGAGTAGCCTAGTGCTGACGGCTTGTATAAGCGCTGAAGGGTGCGAGCTTTTCTTTTACAAGAACTAACGTTACTCACAAACCACTGAATTTAGCTGTTGATATGTTCTAATGGGTATTTAGAGTTAAATCGCTGTAATAATGACATTTTTAAGGCGATATTTATTTGTATTTCCACGGATTTCAGAGTGACTGACTGTAAGTAAGAGGTTTGAGTCCCGCCTCTTCAGTCGAGAGGTATTACTGTTAGAGGGCGCATTTTTTCTCAGCCCATGTAATTCATTGGGAAATTTGTCATATTCAAAAATTAATAATAAATCAACTGTACATCTGATCAGTCCAAATAGATATAGCAACTCTTTCGGGACAAGGGCCCAGGTCTCTGCCAAGTTTGGGCCTTGTGGCTTCAAAGGCCTCGGAGGAGTAGCTGTCAGAAATTTCTGTAGGTCATAAGAATAATAAAATATAACTAGAAGCTAAAGTTCGATGACAAACTTTAAATGTTGGCTTGGAGAAGCAAACCGGGCAGCCTTCGGGCAAAAGGTCCAGCCCAGAACACTTAGAGCTCTCTGATTGAATTGTTGCTAGTAAAAATGCTATTACGATAAGTAATGCTTAGTATATTTTAGGTTAAAACAGCTTGCCATAGTGGATTTATGTGTATTTTAGGTTAACACCGCTTGCCATACAACAAGTGTGCAGCGCGTGCTTGAAAGCGTTGCTGTGCGGTTGAGCCTAAAAGCATTAATAAGCAAGCATTTAAGCTGTGTAATATATTACTCTACTATTATTGTGTTTAATCGCTGGAGTGTTTGTATTTAAATACCTTTAAAAGACGTGCAAATGATGTCTTTGATGATGCAGATGAAGACTGAGCAGTGCATCTCATGTTAGTTAGTTAAGCCTATGAAAAAAGTAATTTGCACCCAATGCAGGTCTTTAAAATATTCTTCTATATTTATTGTGTTGAATCGCTGGAGTGTTTTTATTTAAATGCCTTTAAAAGACGTGCAGTCATGTATAATTCTCAGTCGGACATCTCGGAGCTCATGTCTAACACACTGCTGAACGCAGCGCTCTCTGTATGAAAACAAAATGCTCACAAACAACTGCATTTAGCTGTTGATATTTTCTAATGGGTGGACTAAATTAAATCGCTGCAATATTGTAATTTTAAAGGCGTTCTAATTCGTGCAAATTATGTCGTTCGTCTCCATGTATACTCGTTGAAAGCAATCTGTACGCGGTGAAGGAAATGCTTAGGGTTTTCAATAAATTCGCTCAAACAGCTGAATTCAGGTCTTGATGTGTTCTAATGGGTATTTACAATTAAATGGCTGGAATATTGTAATTTTAAAGGCATTATTTATATGCATTTTCCACCGAGTTCAAAGTGAAAGTAAGTCACATCTCGGTAACATGGTCGTTAGTGAAACTGAAAAGCTCATTTGCAGCTAATGTAGTTCTTTAAAATATTCTTGTATATTTATTGTGTTGGATCGCTGGAGTGTTTTTATTTAAATGCTTTTAAAAGACGTGCAGTCATAATTCTCAGTCTGGTAAGTTAGCTCCGAGCCTGAAAGCTCGTCTGTATAACACATTTGCTGAACACAGTGTTTTAACTTTGAAATAAAACAGATCACAAAAGGCTGATTTGTTGATGTGTTCTAATGGGTATTTACAAATAAATCGCTGAAATATATTAATTTTAAAGGCGTTCTAATTCGAGCAAGTTATGTTGTTTATGAGCACATACAGAGAGTTCGTGCTGACGGCATGTATGTATACTCGCTGAAGGGTGCGAGCTTTTCTTTTACAAGAACTAACGTTACTCACAAACCACTGAATTTAGCTGTTGATATGTTCTAATGGGTTTTTAGAGTTAAATCGCTGTAATATTTACATTTTTAAGGCGATATTTATTTGTATTTCCACCGATTTCAGAGTGACTGTAAGTAGGTATTACTTATGTAGTAGGTATTATTAGTAGGTATTATTATGTAAGAGGTATTACTGTTAGAGGGCGCATTTTTTCTCAGCCCATGTAATTCATTGGGAAATTTGTCATTTTCAAAAATTAATAATAAATCAACTGTACATCTGATCAGTCCAAATAGATATAGCAACTCTTTCGGGACAAGGGCCCAGGTCTCTGCCAAGTTTGGGCCTTGTGGCTTCAAAGGCCTCGGAGGAGTAGCTGTCAGAAATTTCTGTAGCTCATAAGAATAATAAAATATAATAATAACTAGAAGCTAAAGTTCGACAACAAACTTTAAATGTTGGCTTGGAGAGCCAAATTGGGCAGCCTTCGGGCAAAAGGGCCAGCCCAGAACACCATAGTGGATTAATATGTGTATTTTAGGTTAAAACGGCTTGCCATACTGGAATAAGTGATGAGCGCCTGCTTCAAAGCCGCGTCGCGTTGCCGTGCGGTTGAGCCGAAAAGCAGAAATAAGCAAGCATTTAAACTTTTTATTATATGACTGAACTATTATTGTGTTGAATCGCTGGAGTGTTTGTATTAAAATACCTTTAAAAGACGTGCAAATGATGTCTTTGTTAACAGACACATAAATGCAGCCGTGCATCTCATGTTAGTTAAGCCTATGAAAAACGTCATTTGCACCCAATGCAGGTCTTTAAAATATTCTTCTATATTTATTGTGTTGAATCGCTGGAGTGTTTTTATTTAAATACCTTTAAAAGACGTGCAGTCATGTATAATTCTCAGACGGACATCTCGGAGCTCATGTCTAACACACTGCTGAATGCAGCGCTCTCTGTATGAAAAAACAAAATGCTCACAAACAACTGCATTTAGCTGTTGATATTTTCTAATGGGTGGACTGAATTAAATCGCTGCAATATTGTAATTTTAAAGGCGTTCTAATTCGTGCAAATTATGTCGTTCGTCTCCATGTATACTCGTTGAAAGCAATCTGTACGCGGTGAAGGAATTGCTTAGGGTTTTCAATAAATTCGCTCAAACAGCTGAATTCAGGTCTTGATGTGTTCTAATGGGTATTTACAATTAAATGGCTGGAATATTGTAATTTTAAAGGCATTATTTATATGCATTTTCCACCAAATTCAAAGTGAAAGTAAGTCACAGCTCGGTAACATGTTCTTAGTGAAACTGAAAAGCTCATTTGCCGCTAATGTAGTTCTTTAAAATATTCTTGTATATTGATTGTGTTGGATCGCTGGAGTGTTTTTATTTAAATGCTTTTAAAAGACGTGCAGTCATGTATAATTCTCAGTCGGGTAAGTTAGCTCCGAGCCTGAAAGCTCGTCTGTATAACACATTTGCTGAAGACAGTGCTTTAACTTTGAAATAAAACAGATCACAAAAGGCTGATTTGCTGACGTATTCTAATGGGTATTTACAAACAAATCGCTGAAATATATTTCACATGTAGAGAGAGAGTAGCCTAGTGCTGACGGCTTGTATAAGCGCTGAAGGGTGCGAGCTTTTCTTTTACAAGAACTACTCACAAACCACTGAATTTAGCTGTTGATATGTTCTAATGGGTATTTAGAGTTAAATCGCTGTAATAATTAAATTTTTAAGGCGGTATTTATTTGTATTTCCACCGATTTCAGAGTGACTGTAAGTAAGAGGTTTGAGTCCCGCCTCTTCAGTCGAGAGGTATTACTGTTAGAGGGCGCATTTTTTCTCAGCCCATGTAATTCATTGGGAAATTTGTCATATTCAAAAATTTATAATAAATCAACTGTACATCTGATCAGTCCAAATAGATATAGCAACTCTTTCGGGACAAGGGCCCAGGTCTCTGCCAAGTTTGGGCCTTGTGGCTTCAAAGGCCTCGGAGGAGTAGCTGTCAGAAATTTCTTTAGGTCATAAGAATAATAAAATATAATAATAATAATAAGTTTAAATAGCATAACAGTATGTTGGCTCTCCAAGCCAACATAACTAGAAGCTAAAGTTCGATGACAAACTTTAAATGTTGGCTTGGAGAGCCAAATTGGGTAGCCTTCGGGCAAAAGGGCCAGCCCAGAACACTTAGAGCTCTGTAATTGAATTGTTGCTAGTAAAAATGCTATAAGTAATGCTTAGTATATTTTAGGCTAAAACAGCTTGCCATAGTGGATTAATGTGTATTTTAGGTTAAAACGGCTTGCCATACTGGAATATGTGATGAGCGCCTGCTTCAAAGCCGCGTCGCGTTGCCGTGCGGTTGAGCCGAAAAGCAGAAATAAGCAAGCATTTAACCTTTTTATTATATGACTGTACTATTATTGTGTTGAATCGCTGGAGTGTTTGTATTAAAATACCTTTAAAAGACGTGCAAATGATGTCTTTGTTAACAGACACATAAATGCAGCCGTGCATCTCATGTTAGTTACTTAAGCCTATGAAAAATGTCATTTGCACCCAATGTAGGTCTTTAAAATATTCTTCTATATTTATTGTGTTGAATCGCTGGAGTGTTTTTATTTAAATGCCTATAAAAGACGTGCAGTCATGTATAATTTTCAGTCGGACATCTCGGAGCTCATGTCTAACACACAGCTGTACGCAGCGATCTCTGTATGAAAACAAAATGCTCACAAACAACTGCATTTAGCTGTTGATATTTTCTAATGGGTGGAATGAATTAAATCGCTGCAATATTGTAATTTTAAAGGCGTTCTAATTCGTGCAAATTATGTCGTTCGTCTCCATGTAAACTCTTTGAAAGCAATCTGTACGAGGTGAAGGAAATGCTTAGGGGTTTCAATAAATTCGCTCAAACAGCTGAATTCAGGTCTTGATGTGTTCTAATGGGTATTTACAATTAAATGGCTGGAGTATTGCAATTTTAAAGGCGTTATTTATATGCATTTTCCACCGAAATCAAAGTGAAAGTAAGTCACAGCTCGGTAACGTTAGTAAAACCTATTGAACAGCTCATTTGCAGCTAATGTAGTTCTTTAAAATATTCTTGTATATTTATTGTGTTGGATCGCTGGAGTGTTTTTATTTAAATGCTTTTAAAAGACGTGCAGTCATGTTTAATTCTCAGTCGGGTAAGTTAGCTCCGATCCGTGAAAGCTTGTCTGTAGCCTATAACACATTTGCTGAAGACAGTGCTTTAACTTTGAAATAAAACAGATCACAAAAGGCTGATTTGTTGATGTGTTCTAATGGGTATTTACAAACAAATCGCTGAAATATATTTATTTTAAAGGCGTTCTAATTCGTGCAATTTATGTTGTTTGCGAGCACATGTAGAGAGAGAGTAGCCTAGTGCTGACGGCTTGTATAAGCGCTGAAGGGTGCGAGCTTTTCTTTTACAAGAACTAACGTTACTCACAAACCACTGAATTTAGCTGTTGATATGTTCTAATGGGTATTTAGAGTTAAATCGCTGTAATAATGACATTTTTAAGGCGATATTTATTTGTATTTCCACGGATTTCAGAGTGACTGACTGTAAGTAAGAGGTTTGAGTCCCGCCTCTTCAGTCGAGAGGTATTACTGTTAGAGGGCGCATTTTTTCTCAGCCCATGTAATTCATTGGGAAATTTGTCATATTCAAAAATTAATAATAAATCAACTGTACATCTGATCAGTCCAAATAGATATAGCAACTCTTTCGGGACAAGGGCCCAGGTCTCTGCCAAGTTTGGGCCTTGTGGCTTCAAAGGCCTCGGAGGAGTAGCTGTCAGAAATTTCTGTAGGTCATAAGAATAATAAAATATAATAATAATAATAATAAGTTTAAATAGCATAACAGTATGTTGGCTCTCCAAGCCAACATAATAATAATAATAATAAGTTTAAATAGCATAACAGTATGTTGGCTCTCCAAGCCAACATAACTAGATAAAAAGTTTGTTAGCAAACTTTAAGTTGGCTTGAGAAAGCCTAGCCAGTAAGTTTTAAGTAGTTTTAAAAGCTTTTAGTTTAAAGAAAGTTTAAATGTTTTCAGTTTGAAATAGTTTTAGTTTGATTAATAAAGTTTGAAGATAGATAGGCTAGATAGATATAAATAGTTTGAAAATAGATAGATTTATAGATATAAATAGTTAGAAGATATAAATAGTTTGAATGTGAATAGATGCTAAGGTGTTGCTATATGGTTGCTAAGGTACACAGGGTGGTTGCTAAGGTGTTGCTATGCGGTTGCTAGCATTATTTAAGCAAGACTAGCAAGTCGTTAACATGATTTTTAACATGACTAGCAAGTCGCTAGCATGATTTTAGCATGACTAGCAAGTCGCTAGCATGATTTTAGCACGACTAGCAAGTCGCTACCATGATTTTAGCACGACTAGCAAGTCGTTAGCATGATTTTAGCATTATTTTAGCATGACTAGCAAAGTCGCTAGCATGATTCTAGCATGACTAGCAAGTCGCTAGTATGATATTAGCATGACTAGCAAGTCGCTAGCATGGTTTTAGCAAGACTAGCAAGTCGCTAGCATTATTTAAGCAAGACTAGCAAGTCGCTAACATGATTTTTAGCATGACTAGCAAGTCGCTAGCATGATTTTACCATGACTAACAAATCGCTAGCATGACTTTAGCATGACTAGCAAGTCGCTAGCATGATTTTAGCACGACTAGCAAGTCGCTAACATGATTTTAGCATGACTAGCAAGTCGCTAGCATGATTTTAGCATTATTTTAGCATGACTAGCATGATTGTAGCATGACTAGCAAGTCGCTAGCATGATATTAGCATGATTAGCAAGTCGCTAGCATGATTTTAGCAAGACTAGCAAATCGCTAGCATGATTTTAAACATGACTAGCAAGTCGCTAGCCTGATTTTAACATGACTAGCAAAGTCGCTAGCATGATTTTATCATTATTTTAGCATGACTAGCAAGTCGCTAGCATGATTTTAGCATTATTTTAGCATGACTAGCAAGTCGCTAGCATGATTTTAGCATGACTAGCAAGTCGCTAGCATGATTCTAGCATGACTAGCAAGTCGCTAGCATGATATTAGCATGACTAGCAAGTCGCTAGCATGATTTTAGCAAGACTAGCAAGTCGCTAGCATTATTTTAGCAAGACTAGCAAGTCGCTGGCATTATTTTAGCATGACTAGCAAGTCGCTAGCATGATTTTAGCATTATTTTAGCATGACTAGCAAAGTCGCTAGCATGATTCTAGCATGACTAGCAAGTCGCTAGCATGATATTAGCATGACTAGCAAGTCGCTAGCATGATTTTAGCAAGACTAGCAAGTCGCTAGCATTATTTAAGCAAGACTAGCAAGTCGCTAACATGATTTTTAGCATGACTAGCAAGTCGCTAGCATGATTTTACCATGACTAACAAGTCGGTAGCATGATTTTAGCATGACTAGCGAGTCGCAAGCATGATTTTAGCATGACTAGCAAGTCGCTAGCATGATTTTAACACGACTAGCAAGTCGCTAGCATGATTTTAGCATGACTAGCAAGTCGCTAGCATGATTTTAGCATTATTTTAGCATGACTAGCAAAGTCGCTAGCATGATTCTAGCATGACTAGCAAGTCGCTAGCATGATTTTAGCATGACTAGCAAGTCGCTAGCATGATTTTAACATGACTAGCAAGTCGCTAGCATGATTTTAACATTATTTTAGCATGACTAGCAAGTCGCTAGCATGATTTTAGCATGACTAGCAAGTCGCTAGCATGATTTTAGCATTATTTTAGCATGACTAGCAAAGTCGCTAGCATGATTCTAGCATGACTAGCAAGTCGCTAGCATGATTTTAGCATTATTTAGCATGACTAGCAAGTCGCTAGCATGATTTTAACATTACTAGCAAGTCGCTTGCATGATTTTAGCAGATAGATAGATAGATAGATAGATAGATAGATAGATAGATAAGGTTTGAAGATAGATAGATAGATAGATAGATAGATAGATAGATAGATAGATAGATAGATAGATAGATAGATAAGGTTTGAAGATAGATAGATAGATAGATAGATAGATAGATAGATAGATAGATAAGGTTTGAAGATAGATAGATAGATAGATAGATAGATAGATAGATAAGGTTTGAAGATAGATAGATAGATAGATAGATAGATAGATAGATAGATAGATAGATAGATAGATAGATAGCTTAAAGCTTAATTGAGTATCAATGGCTTCTAGCAGTTTACATTAAACATAGTTCAAACAGACATGGACTTTTGGTCAATGAAAGTCTATGGGACCTTTTTATGATTTTTAATATTAATTTTTAAGAAAACCATAACTCAAACCAGTCTGAAAAGATATAGCACACTAAGTCTGAACAGTATGAAGATCTGACCCGAGTTTGGAGTATGTAGCTTGAACGGTCTAGGAGGAGTAGGTGTCCAAAATTTTTTCGGCCAGAAAAATAAGAAGAAGAATAATAACTAGATAAAAAGTTTGTTAGCAAACTTTAAGTTGGCTTGAGAAAGCCTAGCCAGTAAGTTTTAAGTAGTTTTAAAAGCTTTTAGTTTAAAGAAAGTTTAAATGTTTTCAGTTTGAAATAGTTTTAGTTTGATTAATAAAGTTTGAAGATAGATAGGCTAGATAGATATAAATAGTTTGAAAATAGATAGATTTATAGATATAAATAGTTAGAAGATATAAATAGTTTGAATGTGAATAGATGCTAAGGTGTTGCTATATGGTTGCTAAGGTACCCAGGGTGGTTGCTAAGGTGTTGCTATGCGGTTGCTAGCATTATTTAAGCAAGACTAGCAAGTCGTTAACATGATTTTTAACATGACTAGCAAGTCGCTAGCATGATTTTAGCATGACTAGCAAGTCGCTAGCATGATTTTAGCATGACTAACAAGTCGCTAGCATGATTTTAGCACGACTAGCAAGTCGCTACCATGATTTTAGCACGACTAGCAAGTCGTTAACATGATTTTTAACATGACTAGCAAGTCGCTAGCATGATTTTAGCATGACTAGCAAGTCGCTAGCATGATTTTAGCACGACTAGCAAGTCGCTACCATGATTTTAGCACGACTAGCAAGTCGTTAGCATGATTTTAGCATTATTTTAGCATGACTAGCAAAGTCGCTAGCATGATTCAAGCATGACTAGCAAGTCGCTAGTATGATATTAGCATGACTAGCAAGTCGCTAGCATGGTTTTAGCAAGACTAGCAAGTCGCTAGCATTATTTAAGCAAGACTAGCAAGTCGCTAACATGATTTTTAGCATGACTAGCAAGTCGCTAGCATGATTTTACCATGACTAACAAGTCGCTAGCATGACTTTAGCATGACTAGCAAGTCGCTAGCATGATTTTAGCACGACTAGCAAGTCGCTAACATGATTTTAGCATGACTAGCAAGTCGCTAGCATGATTTTAGCATTATTTTAGCATGACTAGCATGATTGTAGCATGACTAGCAAGTCGCTAGCATGATATTAGCATGACTAGCAAGTCGCTAGCATGATTTTAGCAAGACTAGCAAATCGCTAGCATGATTTTAAACATGACTAGCAAGTCGCTAGCCTGATTTTAACATGACTAGCAAAGTCGCTAGCATGATTTTATCATTATTTTAGCATGACTAGCAAGTCGCTAGCATGATTTTAGCATTATTTTAGCATGACTAGCAAGTCGCTAGCATGATTTTAGCATGACTAGCAAGTCGCTAGCATGATTCTAGCATGACTAGCAAGTCGCTAGCATGATATTAGCATGACTAGCAAGTCGCTAGCATGATTTTAGCAAGACTAGCAAGTCGCTAGCATTATTTTAGCAAGACTAGCAAGTCGCTGGCATTATTTTAGCATGACTAGCAAGTCGCTAGCATGATTTTAGCATTATTTTAGCATGACTAGCAAAGTCGCTAGCATGATTCTAGCATGACTAGCAAGTCGCTAGCATGATATTAGCATGACTAGCAAGTCGCTAGCATGATTTTAGCAAGACTAGCAAGTCGCTAGCATTATTTAAGCAAGACTAGCAAGTCGCTAACATGATTTTTAGCATGACTAGCAAGTCGCTAGCATGATTTTACCATGACTAACAAGTCGGTAGCATGATTTTAGCATGACTAGCGAGTCGCAAGCATGATTTTAGCATGACTAGCAAGTCGCTAGCATGATTTTAACACGACTAGCAAGTCGCTAGCATGATTTTAGCATGACTAGCAAGTCGCTAGCATGATTTTAGCATTATTTTAGCATGACTAGCAAAGTCGCTAGCATGATTCTAGCATGACTAGCAAGTCGCTAGCATGATTTTAGCATGACTAGCAAGTCGCTAGCATGATTTTAACATGACTAGCAAGTCGCTAGCATGATTTTAGCATTATTTTAGCATGACTAGCAAAGTCGCTAGCATGATTCTAGCATGACTAGCAAGTCGCTAGCATGATTTTAGCATTATTTAGCATGACTAGCAAGTCGTTAGCATGATTTTAACATTACTAGCAAGTCGCTTGCATGATTTTAGCAGATAGATAGATAGATAGATAGATAGATAGATAGATAAGGTTTGAAGATAGATAGATAGATAGATAGATAGATAGATAGATAAGGTTTGAAGATAGATAGATAGATAGATAGATAGATAGATAGATAGATAGATAGATAGATAAGGTTTGAAGATAGATAGATAGATAGATAGATAGATAGATAGATAAGGTTTGAAGATAGATAGATAGATAGATAGATAGATAGATAGATAGATAGATAGATAGATAGATAGATAGATAGATAGATAGATAGCTTAAAGCTTAATTGAGTATCAATGGCTTCTAGCAGTTTACATTAAACATAGTTCAAACAGACATGGACTTTTGGTCAATGAAAGTCTATGGGACCTTTTTATGATTTTTAATATTAATTTTTAAGAAAACCATAACTCAAACCAGTCTGAAAAGATATAGCACACTAAGTCTGAACAGTATGAAGATCTGACCCGAGTTTGGAGTATGTAGCTTGAACGGTCTAGGAGGAGTAGGTGTCCAAAATTTTTTCGGCCAGAAAAATAAGAAGAAGAATAATAACTAGATAAAAAGTTTGTTAGCAAACTTTAAGTTGGCTTGAGAAAGCCTAGCCAGTAAGTTTTAAGTAGTTTTAAAAGCTTTTAGTTTAAAGAAAGTTTAAATGTTTTCAGTTTGAAATAGTTTTAGTTTGATTAATAAAGTTTGAAGATAGATAGGCTAGATAGATATAAATAGTTTGAAAATAGATAGATTTATAGATATAAATAGTTAGAAGATATAAATAGTTTGAATGTGAATAGATGCTAAGGTGTTGCTATATGGTTGCTAAGGTACCCAGGGTGGTTGCTAAGGTGTTGCTATGCGGTTGCTAGCATTATTTAAGCAAGACTAGCAAGTCGTTAACATGATTTTTAACATGACTAGCAAGTCGCTAGCATGATTTTAGCATGACTAGCAAGTCGCTAGCATGATTTTAGCATGACTAACAAGTCGCTAGCATGATTTTAGCACGACTAGCAAGTCGCTACCATGATTTTAGCACGACTAGCAAGTCGTTAGCATGATTTTAGCATTATTTTAGCATGACTAGCAAAGTCGCTAGCATGATTCTAGCATGACTAGCAAGTCGCTAGTATGATATTAGCATGACTAGCAAGTCGCTAGCATGGTTTTAGCAAGACTAGCAAGTCGCTAGCATTATTTAAGCAAGACTAGCAAGTCGCTAACATGATTTTTAGCATGACTAGCAAGTCGCTAGCATGATTTTACCATGACTAACAAGTCGCTAGCATGACTTTAGCATGACTAGCAAGTCGCTAGCATGATTTTAGCACGACTAGCAAGTCGCTAACATGATTTTAGCATGACTAGCAAGTCGCTAGCATGATTTTAGCATTATTTTAGCATGACTAGCATGATTGTAGCATGACTAGCAAGTCGCTAGCATGATATTAGCATGACTAGCAAGTCGCTAGCATGATTTTAGCAAGACTAGCAAATCGCTAGCATGATTTTAAACATGACTAGCAAGTCGCTAGCCTGATTTTAACATGACTAGCAAAGTCGCTAGCATGATTTTATCATTATTTTAGCATGACTAGCAAGTCGCTAGCATGATTTTAGCATTATTTTAGCATGACTAGCAAGTCGCTAGCATGATTTTAGCATGACTAGCAAGTCGCTAGCATGATTCTAGCATGACTAGCAAGTCGCTAGCATGATATTAGCATGACTAGCAAGTCGCTAGCATGATTTTAGCAAGACTAGCAAGTCGCTAGCATTATTTTAGCAAGACTAGCAAGTCGCTGGCATTATTTTAGCATGACTAGCAAGTCGCTAGCATGATTTTAGCATTATTTTAGCATGACTAGCAAAGTCGCTAGCATGATTCTAGCATGACTAGCAAGTCGCTAGCATGATATTAGCATGACTAGCAAGTCGCTAGCATGATTTTAGCAAGACTAGCAAGTCGCTAGCATTATTTAAGCAAGACTAGCAAGTCGCTAACATGATTTTTAGCATGACTAGCAAGTCGCTAGCATGATTTTACCATGACTAACAAGTCGGTAGCATGATTTTAGCATGACTAGCGAGTCGCAAGCATGATTTTAGCATGACTAGCAAGTCGCTAGCATGATTTTAACACGACTAGCAAGTCGCTAGCATGATTTTAGCATTATTTTAGCATGACTAGCATGATTGTAGCATGACTAGCAAGTCGCTAGCATGATATTAGCATGACTAGCAAGTCGCTAGCATGATTTTAGCAAGACTAGCAAATCGCTAGCATGATTTTAAACATGACTAGCAAGTCGCTAGCCTGATTTTAACATGACTAGCAAAGTCGCTAGCATGATTTTATCATTATTTTAGCATGACTAGCAAGTCGCTAGCATGATTTTAGCATTATTTTAGCATGACTAGCAAGTCGCTAGCATGATTTTAGCATGACTAGCAAGTCGCTAGCATGATTCTAGCATGACTAGCAAGTCGCTAGCATGATATTAGCATGACTAGCAAGTCGCTAGCATGATTTTAGCAAGACTAGCAAGTCGCTAGCATTATTTTAGCAAGACTAGCAAGTCGCTGGCATTATTTTAGCATGACTAGCAAGTCGCTAGCATGATTTTAGCATTATTTTAGCATGACTAGCAAAGTCGCTAGCATGATTCTAGCATGACTAGCAAGTCGCTAGCATGATATTAGCATGACTAGCAAGTCGCTAGCATGATTTTAGCAAGACTAGCAAGTCGCTAGCATTATTTAAGCAAGACTAGCAAGTCGCTAACATGATTTTTAGCATGACTAGCAAGTCGCTAGCATGATTTTACCATGACTAACAAGTCGGTAGCATGATTTTAGCATGACTAGCGAGTCGCAAGCATGATTTTAGCATGACTAGCAAGTCGCTAGCATGATTTTAACACGACTAGCAAGTCGCTAGCATGATTTTAGCATGACTAGCAAGTCGCTAGCATGATTTTAGCATTATTTTAGCATGACTAGCAAAGTCGCTAGCATGATTCTAGCATGACTAGCAAGTCGCTAGCATGATTTTAGCATGACTAGCAAGTCGCTAGCATGATTTTAACATGACTAGCAAGTCGCTAGCATGATTTTAGCATTATTTTAGCATGACTAGCAAAGTCGCTAGCATGATTCTAGCATGACTAGCAAGTCGCTAGCATGATTTTAGCATTATTTAGCATGACTAGCAAGTCGCTAGCATGATTTTAACATTACTAGCAAGTCGCTTGCATGATTTTAGCAGATAGATAGATAGATAGATAGATAGATAGATAGATAAGGTTTGAAGATAGATAGATAGATAGATAGATAGATAGATAGATAAGGTTTGAAGATAGATAGATAGATAGATAGATAGATAGATAGATAGATAGATAGATAGATAAGGTTTGAAGATAGATAGATAGATAGATAGATAGATAGATAGATAGATAGATAAGGTTTGAAGATAGATAGATAGATAGATAGATAGATAGATAGATAGATAGATAGATAGATAGATAGATAGATAGATAGCTTAAAGCTTAATTGAGTATCAATGGCTTCTAGCAGTTTACATTAAACATAGTTCAAACAGACATGGACTTTTGGTCAATGAAAGTCTATGGGACCTTTTTATGATTTTTAATATTAATTTTTAAGAAAACCATAACTCAAACCAGTCTGAAAAGATATAGCACACTAAGTCTGAACAGTATGAAGATCTGACCCGAGTTTGGAGTATGTAGCTTGAACGGTCTAGGAGGAGTAGGTGTCCAAAATTTTTTCGGCCAGAAAAATAAGAAGAAGAATAATAACTAGATAAAAAGTTTGTTAGCAAACTTTAAGTTGGCTTGAGAAAGCCTAGCCAGTAAGTTTTAAGTAGTTTTAAAAGCTTTTAGTTTAAAGAAAGTTTAAATGTTTTCAGTTTGAAATAGTTTTAGTTTGATTAATAAAGTTTGAAGATAGATAGGCTAGATAGATATAAATAGTTTGAAAATAGATAGATTTATAGATATAAATAGTTAGAAGATATAAATAGTTTGAATGTGAATAGATGCTAAGGTGTTGCTATATGGTTGCTAAGGTACCCAGGGTGGTTGCTAAGGTGTTGCTATGCGGTTGCTAGCATTATTTAAGCAAGACTAGCAAGTCGTTAACATGATTTTTAACATGACTAGCAAGTCGCTAGCATGATTTTAGCATGACTAGCAAGTCGCTAGCATGATTTTAGCATGACTAACAAGTCGCTAGCATGATTTTAGCACGACTAGCAAGTCGCTACCATGATTTTAGCACGACTAGCAAGTCGTTAGCATGATTTTAGCATTATTTTAGCATGACTAGCAAAGTCGCTAGCATGATTCTAGCATGACTAGCAAGTCGCTAGTATGATATTAGCATGACTAGCAAGTCGCTAGCATGGTTTTAGCAAGACTAGCAAGTCGCTAGCATTATTTAAGCAAGACTAGCAAGTCGCTAACATGATTTTTAGCATGACTAGCAAGTCGCTAGCATGATTTTACCATGACTAACAAGTCGCTAGCATGACTTTAGCATGACTAGCAAGTCGCTAGCATGATTTTAGCACGACTAGCAAGTCGCTAACATGATTTTAGCATGACTAGCAAGTCGCTAGCATGATTTTAGCATTATTTTAGCATGACTAGCATGATTGTAGCATGACTAGCAAGTCGCTAGCATGATATTAGCATGACTAGCAAGTCGCTAGCATGATTTTAGCAAGACTAGCAAATCGCTAGCATGATTTTAAACATGACTAGCAAGTCACTAGCCTGATTTTAACATGACTAGCAAAGTCGCTAGCATGATTTTATCATTATTTTAGCATGACTAGCAAGTCGCTAGCATGATTTTAGCATTATTTTAGCATGACTAGCAAGTCGCTAGCATGATTTTAGCATGACTAGCAAGTCGCTAGCATGATTCTAGCATGACTAGCAAGTCGCTAGCATGATATTAGCATGACTAGCAAGTCGCTAGCATGATTTTAGCAAGACTAGCAAGTCGCTAGCATTATTTTAGCAAGACTAGCAAGTCGCTGGCATTATTTTAGCATGACTAGCAAGTCGCTAGCATGATTTTAGCATTATTTTAGCATGACTAGCAAAGTCGCTAGCATGATTCTAGCATGACTAGCAAGTCGCTAGCATGATATTAGCATGACTAGCAAGTCGCTAGCATGATTTTAGCAAGACTAGCAAGTCGCTAGCATTATTTAAGCAAGACTAGCAAGTCGCTAACATGATTTTTAGCATGACTAGCAAGTCGCTAGCATGATTTTACCATGACTAACAAGTCGGTAGCATGATTTTAGCATGACTAGCGAGTCGCAAGCATGATTTTAGCATGACTAGCAAGTCGCTAGCATGATTTTAACACGACTAGCAAGTCGCTAGCATGATTTTAGCACGACTAGCAAGTCGCTAGCATGATTTTAGCATTATTTTAGCATGACTAGCAAAGTCGCTAGCATGATTCTAGCATGACTAGCAAGTCGCTAGCATGATTTTAGCATGACTAGCAAGTCGCTAGCATGATTTTAGCAAGACTAGCAAGTCGCTAGCATGATTTTAAACATGACTAGCAAGTCGCTAGCCTGATTTTAGCATGACTAGCAAGTCGCTAGCATGATTTTATCATTATTTTAGCATGACTAGCAAGTCGCTAGCATGATTTTAACATTATTTTAGCATGACTAGCAAGTCGCTAGCATGATTTTAGCATGACTAGCAAGTCGCTAGCATGATTTTAGCACGACTAGAAAGTCGCTAGCATGATTTTAGCATTATTTTAGCATGACTAGCAAGTCGCTAGCATTATTTTAGCATGACTAGCAAGTCGCTAGCATGATTCTAGCATGACTAGCAAGTCGCTAGCATGATTTTAGCATGACTAACAAGTTGCTAGCTTGATTTTAACAAGACTAGCAAGTCGCTAGCATGATTTTAGCAAGACTAGCAAGTCGCTAGCATTATTTTAGCAAGACTAGCAAGTCGCTGGCATTATTTTAGCATGACTAGCAAGTCGCTAGCATGATTTTAGCATTATTTTAGCATGACTAGCAAAGTCGCTAGCATGATTCTAGCATGACTAGCAAGTCGCTAGCATGATATTAGCATGACTAGCAAGTCGCTAGCATGATTTTAGCAAGACTAGCAAGTCGCTAGCATTATTTAAGCAAGACTAGCAAGTCGCTAACATGATTTTTAGCATGACTAGCAAGTCGCTAGCATGATTTTACCATGACTAACAAGTCGGTAGCATGATTTTAGCATGACTAGCGAGTCGCAAGCATGATTTTAGCATGACTAGCAAGTCGCTAGCATGATTTTAACACGACTAGCAAGTCGCTAGCATGATTTTAGCACGACTAGCAAGTCGCTAGCATGATTTTAGCATTATTTTAGCATGACTAGCAAAGTCGCTAGCATGATTCTAGCATGACTAGCAAGTCGCTAGCATGATTTTAGCATGACTAGCAAGTCGCTAGCATGATTTTAGCAAGACTAGCAAGTCGCTAGCATGATTTTAAACATGACTAGCAAGTCGCTAGCCTGATTTTAGCATGACTAGCAAGTCGCTAGCATGATTTTATCATTATTTTAGCATGACTAGCAAGTCGCTAGCATGATTTTAACATTATTTTAGCATGACTAGCAAGTCGCTAGCATGATTTTAGCATGACTAGCAAGTCGCTAGCATGATTTTAGCACGACTAGCAAGTCGCTAGCATGATTTTAGCATGATTTTAGCATGACTAGCAAGTCGCTAGCATTATTTTAGCATGACTAGCAAGTCGCTAGCATGATTCTAGCATGACTAGCAAGTCGCTAGCATGATTTTAGCATGACTAACAAGTTGCTAGCTTGATTTTAACAAGACTAGCAAGTCGCTAGCATGATTTCAGAATTATTTTAGCATGACTAGCAAGTCGCTAGCATAATTTTAGCATGACTAGCAAGTCGCTAGCATGATTCTAGCATGACTAGCAAGTCGCTAGCATGATTTTAGCATGACTACCAAGTCGCTAGCATGATTTTAGCATGACTACCAAGTCGCTAGCATGATTTTAGCAAGACTAGTAAGTCGCTAGCATGATTTTAGCTAGACTAGCAAGTCGCTAGCATGATTTTTAATATGACTAGCAAGTCGCTAACATGATTTTAGCATGACTAGCAAGTCGCTAGCATGATTTTAACATGACTAGCAAGTCGACTAGCAAGTCGCTAGCATGATTTTAGCATTATTTTAGCACGACTAGCAAGTCGCTAGCATGATTTTAGCATTATTTTAGCATGACTAGCAAGTCGCTAGCATGATTCTAGCATGACTAGCAAGTCGCTAGCATGATTTTAGCATGACTAACAAGTTGCTAGCTTGATTTTAACAAGACTAGCAAGTCGCTAGCATGATTTCAGAATTATTTTAGCATGACTAGCAAGTCGCTAGCATAATTTTAGCATGACTAGCAAGTCGCTAGCATGATTCTAGCATGACTAGCAAGTCGCTAGCATGATTTTAGCATGACTACCAAGTCGCTAGCATGATTTTAGCAAGACTAGTAAGTCGCTAGCATGATTTTAGCTAGACTAGCAAGTCGCTAGCATGATTTTTAATATGACTAGCAAGTCGCTAACATGATTTTAGCATGACTAGCAAGTCGCTAGCATGATTTTAACACGACTAGCAAGTCGACTAGCAAGTCGCTAGCATGATTCTGGCATGACTAGCAAGTCGCTAGTATGATTTTAGCATGACTAGTAAGATAGATAGATAGATAGATAGATAGATAGATAAGGTTTGAAGATAGATAGATAGATAGATAGATAGATAGATAGATAGATAGATAGATAGATAAGGTTTGAAGATAGATAGATAGATAGATAGATAGATAGATAGAGTTTGAAGATAGATAGATAAGGTTTGAAGATAGATAGATAGATAGATAGATAGATAAAGTTTGAAGATAGATAGATAGATAGATAGATAAGGTTTATAGATAGATAGATAGATAGATAGTTTAAAGCTTAATTGAGTATCAACGGCTTCTAGCAGTTTACATTAAACATAGTTCAAACAGACATGGACTTTTGGTCAATGAAAGTCTATGGGACCTTTTTATGATTTTTAATATTAATTTTTAAGAAAACCATAACTCAAAACAGTCTGAAAAGATATAGCAATCTAAGTCTGAACAGTATGAAGATCTGACCCGAGTTTGGAGTATGTAGCTTGAACGGTCTAGGAGGAGATAGTGTCTAAAAATTTTTCGGTAAAAAAAATAAGAAGAAGAAGAATAATAATAAGTTTAAATAGGATTTCAGTAAGTTGGCTTTCCCAAGCCAACTTAATAATAATAAGTTTAAATAGGATTTCAGTAAGTTGGCTTTCCCAAGCCAACTTAATAATAATAAGTTTAAATAGGATTTCAGTAAGTTGGCTTTCCCAAGCCAACTTAATAATAATAAGTTTAAATAGGATTTCAGTAAGTTGGCTTTCCCAAGCCAACTTAATAATAATAAGTTTAAATAGGATTTCAGTAAGTTGGCTTTCCCAAGCCAACTTAATAATGCAGATTGTTGATATCAACAAATGTAATTCTTGATATTGAGAATCTATATCCTGTTAAGCATGGCAAGCAGTTTTGACTTCTATTCTGTTATAAGCAATTGCTTAACATTATGTGAATTCTTGACATCAAGAATTAAATTGTGCATATCCTGAAAATGAATGTCAAAACGGCTTGCCATAAATGTGTATGTTAACACATCAAAAACAAAAAAAGACTATATATGCATAATGTCACAAGGGGGGTCAGAGACGTGCGGATCCATTTGCAGCATTTATTTAGAATCGTCAACAGGCCAGAATAATCACCAGAAAACAGGAACAACGTAGGTAATCCGGGAAACAGTTCGATAGACAGGGAATGGTCGCAATGGCAGGAAGCAGGAATCGTCAACGGGGTACACAGTCCAGAGTCATACACAGAGAATCCAACACAGAGATAAACGCTTAGAATTACGACCATAGGAACAATAAGACTTCGCAAGGACGTGTGTGTGTCTGTGGCATAAATGCATGTGGGTAAATGTGAAACAGGTGTGTGCAGCAATCAGTTCAGTGGGAAACAAGGAGCAGCTGTGTGCAGTGATTGGTGCAATGGCTTATGGGGATTGCAGTCCAGAATGTGTGTGCAAGAGTTCATGATGAGAAGACAGACCAGATACATGACAGAGCCCCTCCCCAAGGAGCGGCTTCCAGACGCTCTAACCACATAATACAACCTGGAGGGTGGTGGAGCGGAGGCGGAACAGGGGGAGGGATGGAGGGCCAGGTCCATGTAGGGGTACTGGAACCCCGAACTGAGGCGGAGCCGACGGAGGGAGAAGCCATGATGGAGGAAGGGTTGGCTCCTGCATGGGGCCGACCGACGGAGGTGGAGCCCGAGGCGGAACCGGAGAGTCGATGGTCCTGGGCGACACAGAGGATCCGGAGGGCCAAGGCGGAACCCAAGGCTCTGGCGACCCCAGCGGAGATGGAGGTCCGGAGGTACGCAGCGGAGCCGGAGTGACAGAGGATCGAGGCTGTGCCCACGGGAGGGAGGAGGTCCACAGAGCCGGCAGGACGGAGTGACGAGGCGCAGCCGGAGGAGTAGAGTCCAGAGGCGAAGGTGGGACGACGACTGACCGGGGCGGAGCCGGAGAGACGATGGAGCCCGGAGGAGCTGGTGGGCCGACGGCCGACAACGGAGACGAGGGAGCACAGAGCCGGGGTGGAGCCGCAGGGTCGGAGGGCCGAGGTGGAGTCCAGGACTCTGAGACTGGAGGTGATGGTGAGGGGTCCTTCAGTCTGGACACCGATGGAGACTGGCAGTCCCACGGCAAGTCCTCTGCACCGAAGGTGGGATGTGGGTGAGCAGAGGGACTGTCAGGAGACAGAGGTGGCGGAACTGGAGCAGCAGGGAGGGTGGGTGGGAACAGTCCATGCATGAGCTCCGTGACCAGAACCGGGCAGACAGGAATCTCAGGACGACTGGATGGAACCAGCGGAGGCTCTGGAAGACTGGGCTGAACCAGCGGAGGCTCTGGAAGGCTGGGCTGAACCAGCGGAGGCTCTGGAAGGCTGGGCGGAACCAGCGGAGGCTCTGGAAGGCTGGGCGGAACCAGCGGAGACTCTGGAAGGCTGGGCGGAACCAGCGGAGGCTCTGGAAGGCCGGGCGGAACCAGCGGAGGCTCTGGAAGGCCGGGCGGGACCAGCGGAGGCTCTGGAAGGCCGGGCGGGACCAGCGGAGGCTCTGGAAGGCCGGGCGGGACCAGTGGAGACTCTGGAAGGCCGGGCGGGACCAGCGGAGACTCTGGAAGGCCGGGCGGGACCAGCGGAGACTCTGGAAGGCCGGGCGGGACCAGCGGAGACTCTGGAAGGCCGGGCGGGACCAGCGGAGACTCTGGAAGGCCGGGCTGAACCAGCGGAGGCTCTGGAAGGCTGGGCTGAACCAGCTGAGGCTCTGGAAGGCTGGGCTGAACCAGCGGAGACTCTGGAAGGCTGGGCTGAACCAGCTGAGGCTCTGGAAGGCTGGGCGGGACCAGCGGAGACTCTGGAAGGGCGGCCATCTTGCGAACAGTCTCTGGAAGGGCGGCCGTTTTGTGAACATGCTCTAGAGTGGTGCTATGTTCCTCCTTAGCGACATCCACAGTGAATGCAGAGCCGCTCAAAATTAGTGCATAGTCCATAAAGTCCTTTAAACTACAATTGAACTTTCCTTTAGGGAACCATGATTTAATAGGCTCATTAAGTCCAACACGAAAAAAATCCTTTAAAGCAACTTCTTCAAATGGTACATAATAGGATAACTCACAAAACTGCCGTACATAGTCCTCAATCGATAGATCTCTCTGACGTAGACTAAGTAGCTGGTTGACTGGGTCCATGTTTGCGCTGGTGGTGGGATAAGGCTGCTGGATCCTGGTGCGGCGAAGTCTTCTGTCACAAGGGGGGTCAGAGACGTGCGGATCCATTTGCAGCATTTATTTAGAATCGTCAACAGGCCAGAATAATCACCAGAAAACAGGAACAACGTAGGTAATCCGGGAAACAGTTCGATAGACAGGGAATGGTCGCAATGGCAGGAAGCAGGAATCGTCAACGGGGTACACAGTCCAGAGTCATACACAGAGAATCCAACACAGAGATAAACGCTTAGAATTACGACCATAGGAACAATAAGACTTCGCAAGGACGTGTGTGTGTCTGTGGCATAAATGCATGTGGGTAAATGTGAAACAGGTGTGTGCAGCAATCAGTTCAGTGGGAAACAAGGAGCAGCTGTGTGCAGTGATTGGTGCAATGGCTTATGGGGATTGCAGTCCAGAATGTGTGTGCAAGAGTTCATGATGAGAAGACAGACCAGATACATGACACATAATCAATCAAGTTTGTTTTTTGTTTTGTTTTTTCCTTACAGGGTTATGTCAAAATACCTTAATGGCAAAGTTTAATATGGAGGGAGGCAGACACTTGAAGAAAAGACCTTTCAAATTGACTGGTCTATATCAAGTTCTGCAAGATACTTTTCAAAACTGGTCTGGTATATATATAAATATAAATTTCACTACTTGTAAATTATTTTGGTTAACATTGTTGTTTAAAACATTATAATACTGTTTGCATTGTTTTTGCACAATATCAAAAAAAAAATAATATTTATTTTTTTCACTTTTTTTTAAATTAGTTTTTATGTTTGTGTTTATTGGTTACAGTACTGTTTGCATGGGATTTGCACAATAAAAATTGTTATTACAAAAGTGTCATTATTATAGTTACATGTGATTACAACGTTATAAAGACGTTCAGGTCCAACTGGACCGAATTTGTCTCTTTTAAGAACCTTATTAATTGCCTATTAAAACTGTACAAACAAGGCTGTTGTATATGCACGTTTAGGTGAATATAACCCCTGAATTAAGCAGAAGAGGTCCAGAAGAGGACATTTTTAGACGTGCACGGACTGTGCAGAAAAGACGTGTGATTCACGGTCAGGTGACGTCAAAGACGTCGGTTGGATTTTCATTTTGGAACTATTTTTCAACCATGACGGGACATGACGGAGGGACATATTTTCAACGATAATCGTCCAAATGTTTGCTGGGTAAATTGTTTAATAAAACATGGATTAAAATTAAGATACAATTAATACAAAACGAAATTCGCTTTAAAGAAATGCTTTGTGCTTTCTGTTTGAGGTCTCTGTGAAAGTTTGAAAGTCTTTTAGTGCCGCTTTTTAGAGTGGTCGAATCCGTAATGGAGAACTGTCACGTAACATTGTTTTTTCCTCATAAATGCAAACACGAAAAATAAATGACAAAAGACTTTTAGAAAAAGACAAACCATCAATTAAAAAAAAATAAAAATTGATAGATTTATAGCATTTGGGGGGGATAGGTAAAAAATTTCATTTTCCTGAAACCTATTGAAATGAATTTATCGCGTTTTGGAAAAGAGCTCCTCAATTATAAGTGACGTTTTATAAACTAATTTCAGGAGGAGCGCGCACAGATAATTAACACGGCCAATGCATCATCAGTAATCACTCCCTATCCAATCAGTGTTAAGGGGAATCACTATAAATAATCAAAGCAGCCTTACCTTCCTATCTCTCATTTCAACATCCCTCCACCACCCCGTCTCCTCTCTATAGGGGGGAGCTATTGGGTTCGGGCCGATTGCCGAGCTCGGACCCTCTCCCCGGGAAGGGGGAGTGCCCCGGGCTCGGGAACTAATTTCGAGCTCGGAGCCCTCTCCCGGACAGCACGCCAAATACGCTTAACCTTATACGCTATCGCTATCCTTTTACTCTGTTTATTATCAGTAAGTGGGAACTCGTGAAATTATTATTAATAAATTACAATACAATTAATCAAACAAGTTATACTACATATATGGATTATGGCACAGTGATGAATTTGGAAAAACAATTCAAATGGAACTTTATAACGAAAAGGTTGCCGACCCCTGATAGGCAAAGTATCGACCCACCTTGTTCTGTTGCTGGCATGGGTGACAGGGTTGCTGCCTTCTCCATCATGACTTAGACGGACGCCTTCCTCTGGTAGTAGTTTGCAAACTTGCTTAATCACCTCTCGTCTGTCCTCTTCTACCAGCATTTTCAGGGACTTAAATTTCGGGTGGAAAAAAGTGGCGATTTTATGAGTAGCATTAGGGCACATCTTCTCATCAAGAAGGGCAGACGCGCGAGAGCTGATACTTTTCATGTAAGGTGGGTCTCCAAACTTGGGCTCACAGTGTTTTTTGAGTTAAAAAAAACCCCATAGCAACACCATGTGAATGGTTGGGTAATGTTCCCCTTCAAGCTCGCTGATTGCTAACTTGAAAAGGGTGAGAAAGTCGATCAAGTGTGTGAGTTGATCCTGGTGGATGCCACCAAGTCGATGTTCTTGGTCTCTGATCTTTAGCAGCTCTCTTATGTCTTGGTATTGTTTCTGTATCGATTCCAACATAGTGACTTTGCTGTTCCATCGCACATCACATTCTTGATTCACAGTGTGCTTTAGGCTAGCGATAGCACCGGTACTCTTTAGGTATGCAACGCTCTTTGCAGTAAATGATCATGTCGACTATATCTTCAATGCCATCGGACTCGGAGTCATCCTTTGTACTGAATGTATGTCTTAGCACCGTGTTAAGGATGTGTGCAGAGCACGTAATCCAGTGGTATGACCGGAGTGCGGCCTTTATGTTCGGGCCCTGGTCATTGACAAAAACTATTTTGTCTGTCTGTATTTTGAAGGACGTTAACACACTGGTTATCTGCTCATTAAGGTTTTCGCTGTTTTTTTTCAGGGTAGGGTCAAATTCCACCGTTGCCAAAATACGATTTTCCAGCTTCCACTGACTGATGTAGTGACACGTCATGAATGTGTATGCCCTCTTTTTAAATTCATCTGTCCACATATTTGTGGTTACGGCAATACCACCGTTGCTGGTTAAAGCTTTCTGGATGGCCTTCGAAAGTTTCTGCTTATAAATGGACGCCTGCTTCTTTGCCCGATCGCACACTGTTTGCCGATGGGGTAAGATGGCACCAGCGTCAACAGCACCGAACTTAGCTCCTATGTCAATCAACGTCTGGGCCACTTGGTGGAATCCTTTACCAGAAACAATATCGAACAGGCGCATATCAACAGAGCACAGGTTTACAAATGCATCCGTCAGCTTTGATTTTACATTCTGTGGTACTCTATTGGGATCTCGATGGACAAAAATTGTTAAGGTGTTTGTGGAGGTTTGAGGTTTAGCAGCACACTTGTGATGCACCATGTTAGACGTACCCGTCTTGTGGCTGTCATGAACATAAACTGCTTTGCAGGTTTTGCAAATTACATAGCCTGCACTGGTGTCATCCTGATTTACCACTATGTAAAACTTATCCCTGCTGAAAAAAACAGCATATGCTGGTTAGGTTGGTTTTGGTGCTGGGATGCTGGTTTTAGCTGGTTTATGCTGGTGATTTGCTGGTTTATGCTGGTCCGTTGCTGGTTCATGCTGGTTTATGCTGGTCAAGTTGCTGGTCAAGGACCAGCATAAACCAGCAAAGAACCAGCATGAACCAGCAAAGAACCAGCATCCCAGCACCTAAACCTACCTAACCAGTAGGGATGTAACGGTATTGTAAATACCGTCATACCGCAATAGCAAATTTTTTCGATACTACCGCATGACTCGATAAAACGATAGGTCTTCTGAGAAAAGTTTGCTCAGGCGAATGGAGCGAACGGGAGGTTGCGGGAACTACAATTCCCATCAGCCCAGGCGTGGCCCTCATCCTTTGCGGTCTGTTTTCGCTACAGATCCAATAATGCGTAAATGGAAGGTGCTGCTAGCAGCGGCGAAGGAAAAGAGATGGAAATGGTCGAAACTAACGCCTGTTTCACACATACTCTGTCTGCAGTGCGTATGGGTTGCGTATTTTTCCCCAACCCATGTTAACGGATTAGAGCGTTTCACACTGCACGCGTTTGCTGTCCGGCAGTGCGTCCCAGAACCGGTGCGTTTGCAGTAAATTGTAAAATGAACATGTATTGGCACGGAAATGTGGTGATTACACCATAAATGCATATAAATGAAGTCTACTGTGTTTTAAAGTCAACACGTGGCTTTTTGAAGTTTAAAACTAGGAAAAGTGCTGCTTCTGCACCGCATACATAACACACACGAACTGCACACGCACCTGTATACGGAGTATGTGTGAAACAGGCGTAAAAGCGGGTTTTAAATCGGATGTGTGGAAGCATTTCAGTTTCTCTGTCTGAAACCTGTCTCTGTCTGAATAAGTGAGTGTGTGAGTGAATGAGGTGAGTGTTCTCAAATACTTATTCAGCACATGGGCCAGCTGCAATAAGTAGGCTGCTATTTTTATTTTTTCTGAGTTTTCAAGAATACTAAATTGAAACTTTATTTTTTTACATGGTTTATTATTTTTTGTTATTAAAATTGAAAATTGAAGTTCCTGTTTCAAAGTTTACACACAGCAAAATCAGCAGTGCTAATTCAACACCTACAGAGTTAAATTCAACACTTTAAAAGTGTCTATATTGGTCCACACTAGATCGAGTTAAAACTACACTTTTCAAAGTGTTAAATATTTAACACTATGACAGAGTTGCAGCAACTCTCATAATAGTTAACATTTAACACTAGTCAACACTGGTTAGTTAGCTGTTTTTCTTTCAACACTACCGAGTTGTTGCCATATTAACACTACATAGGATGTAAAGTTTAACATAAAATGCAACTCTTTTGTAATTTGTGATTTGTAATACTATTGGGAATCAATTTAACCCCTACAACCCCCCCCCCCCCCAACTCAACTCATTAAAATAATTTACAAAAAAAAAGACAAAAACAGGGAGATTGTATTTCAAGTGAAACTGTATTAAAAAGCACACCATCCACAACAAAGCATTGGCTTTACATTAACAATGGACAACCAATCCTCTAGCACAGGTCACACAAAATGGCAATGTGGCACTACATATGTTTTTTCATCCATCTCATTAGAAAACTGTTTGTCATATGGTCTGTAATACGTCAACTCATCAATAGAAATAACAGAAAAGGAATCAGCTCTCTCCTCAATACAATATGCATTAAAGTGGTCATCAAAATAAAGTGTGTCAACTCTGCATGTCAAAATAAAAGCTTGATCTTCATTAATAATGATATTTGTGATCTTTCTGAACACAGGAATTTCCATATCTGTTGTAATACAAACAAACATACCAATTTGATACTCAGTTCCGAAGTTCTTCACCCAATTAGTAGTTGACACATCAGAAAATGCATTCACATGAAACTTAGCACTTAAATTCTCACCACCCTCCAAGTTATCGATCATTTCTTTCCTCACTGGACCAAACTCAAATCTCTGAAAATTAAAATTCTCCCAGTGATAAGCTAACTGTCTCTGGTGTTGTTTTACCAAGTTTTTTGTGATATTTTTGAAATTTTTAACAGATCGTTTAAAAAAATTATGTTTGGCCTCAAACCTCATGCACCATACATGAAGAAGTGGGCCTATTTTACGAATGCACCTTGGATAATGTATCATAAAATGATGCTTTGGAATTAATCTTCTGTCAGGAAACAAGGATCTGAACAGCTTGTGGTGATCATTAATCAAATGCTTCAAATAATATGTCAAACCATTAGTAACAACTGGTGAAAACACTATATTCACTATCTGAATCACGAGGAGGAGCAAGTTCCAGTGACTGTTATTTCTTTCAATTACATCACCAAAAATCAGGGGAACATTTCGCACAAGACACCACGACTGAATTGCATTCAATCCAAGATCTTTACTACCTTCATCCATTTTCAACCCACTTGGCCTGTTTTTTCGCTCAATATAACCGTAGTTGAAACTTTGGATCCTCTGTGACAATGTTTCCAGAGACAGATACTTGTTATTGACCAGGTATTGAAATACTAGTTTCAATTCATACTGCACTACACCTTCAAGCAAATCGTGCATGATGTCAACTGCATAGTTATCAGAGATGTGGTAAAAACATAGTGTATTGAGCAAGCATGTCTTCTTGACACCAAATGTTGATGCCAACATAGGATTTTCCTGTAGAGCTGCACAATGTTCTGCATGGATTTCTTTTGTACGGAAAATCAAGCAAGGGTTATCTTCAGTGAAGACAGATTGTGACTCTTCCTTTGTAGTTAAACAAAATCTACAGAAATATGTTGCACTGAAGGATTCAATCAAACCAAACAACCCGTGCAAACCTAGATTATCACCTGTTACTTGAATAACAGTCCCTCGCAATGGTGAGTCTGAGAAAGGTACCTCTATTCCTTCCATTTCTAGTGTTTTAACATCATCAATGAGAGGCTTTAGTATTTCATCAAAACCATATTTCTTCAGGTCTTGTGAATGAAAAAGTGCCACAACATGAATATTCATCAGAACAGAATTACATTTTGGGGGCAGGTTCCTCAATATAAAGTAAATGCAACCAAGCTTGTGTATCCCTTTCTTTGAACCCAAGGGATTTGCCGTCTCAAAATCATCGTAATAAAGCTGAATCTGTAGAGCATGTTTTTGCTGGGAAAACAAATCATTACTTTTGAAGTATGAACCATCACATATATCTTTATAAACACCTTCGTTATGTTGCTTGGCCTGCAGGAAACTTTCACATAATTCACTATTCTTAAACATAGATTTCAGGGTTCCCAAGATGGGTACATACACAAATTTATCTGTTACAGGGATCTGATTGTAAACTCCTGTTGTCCGATCTCTTCGCAAATCAAAACACACCCCAAGAACATACTCTACAGGTTCAACTATTTCCCACTTTTCCTCGAAGAACTTCTGTTGTTTGGCTGCTGTATTTAAGACTGAGAAAGGATTTTCCAATTGATCAAAACAATTTTCCACCTTTTCTTCCAAATCAGTTGCTTGAATTTCTGAAGAAGTACAGCTGAGAACAGCTTCTCTTGTTTGCTCATGAATGTCATTTACAAGCTCTTCCATTGACCCTACCATTGCTTGGACAGTGCTCTCAGCAACACCTGATGCTTGCAATTGTGCTACAACAGATCCACACAGGTTTAACAAATGATGCTTGTCAACAGAGGTCCGGCTAGTTACTGGAGCGTCTGTACAGACTGCCTGAGAACTTGAAGGCTCATCACCTTCACTTTGAGCGTCCACATTGTCAATAGTATTTGGTGAACAAGTGGCCCTGTGTAAATGAACGAGGTGTTTATTTGGCAAACAAGTGGCCCTGTGCAAACGAACGAGGTGTTTTTTGAACCCTGAATACGTACAAAACGATAAAGAACATCCCGGTTGTCCACATTTCAAACGTAATGTCTTTCCTGGATATAATCCATGGTGAAGTCTCAAATGCTGACAAAGCAATGCAGAACTTTTCTGGTGTGCCTTACAAATAAAACATATCAGCATATTTGCAAACAAGGATGTGTATCACCTCAAGTATTAGTGTGAAACAGCCTTGCTCTGAGTTCCTTTACTCTGGGACTTTCCTTGGCACTTCCCAAGTCGATGTCAAACACTGTGGTTTGGATGAATGTGTAGAAGCTGTTGAGGGATTCATGGTAGTTAACACTGAAGATGAAGTGTGCCTTGAAAAGCTCATCGAACGCTGCCAGGGATGTTTGCGCCTTGCAAGGGATGGCCTTCTGGTCAACGATGACATAGAACCTCTGAATGTTGTTTTTCTGTTCACCAACACAGAGGAGGAAGGGCTGTCCTGGTTCCAAGCTCCCTAGGAAGGCCTCAACACTGGCTCCAATCTGTGACAAACACAGAGACAGAAAATATTAATTTAAGTCATGCAACACAAGCAACAGCAGTATGAGAACAAGTGGATGAAAAACATTAAACACGGCATACCTTGAGATATCTCGCCACATGGTTGACAGCTTGATATGAGCTAATTTTAGCACTCTTCTTGTGGCCTTTTGACGTAGGGGGAAGCAGGTGAACCAGCAGTAGAACGCTTGACAGGTCACTGTCCCAGACTAGGAGCAAAGTAGAATTAAGTGTAAGATGTTCAGAAACATTTCTATCTTAAACTATTATTAAAAAATTTACAGATTATGCCAAAGACAATACTTAAGGTAAGAAGAAAAAAATCTGTTGTGTAAATGTTTTAAAGGCAGAATGAGGCACACTTACCAGTCTCATTTGAGTTTTGCTGCGCAGACAAGAGTTCTTCAACATGCTCATTAGAAGTCCGGTTCTTGCAGTCCGCCAGGAACCTGGGTTTGAAGTACGTCGGCCATTTTGCCAAAAATCTGCTGGAAACCTCTTCTCCAAACATCATGGTGAAATCTTGGTCAATCTACAGAAGAAACACCTTAAGTCATTGATACTGAAAGTATATTGAGTCATAATTGTTCACTTCAAAAATAAGCTGATCAAACAAAGGTATGTCTTTCTTACCAAGCCGGTGATGTCGAGAAACTGCGGGAACACATCCAAGACTGTTGCAGAGTTTTGCTGGTCCTGAACTAGTGTATGGCGGTATTGAAATGTTGCCATCATTTTATTTTTGACAACTGACACATCAGTTGAATGTTTCAATAAGGATATTGCCTCGCGGCATTCCTCGCCGAACAGTTGCTTGTCAGCCAGGAGAAAATCCCTCTTGCTCTTTGGACCATACGTAGTGCTGGTGGAGCATCTCCGGGATTGAACTGCAGTGTTGCGCTGGACGGTCTTTATCCTCCAAGCCAAGTAGCCAGACCCACTCTGTGCATCATAGTAGTGTTCCTGTAAAACCCAAAAATAACAAAAGTATGCAACACAGGGGTCACATCACCACATGGCAACATTAGAAGAAATTAAGAACATACACATTCTCTTCATATATTGCACTATAAGCCATTAATTTAAAAAAACGTACATATCCATTTCCAGAGTATGGATCGCTAAGGTTGGGAAATAGAGTGGTGATGCCAACAGCATATTTTGTTCGCACATGGGTTGGTGGTATTCTCCTTTAAAAGTAGAAAATATATTATTGTTCAAGCTTTTTCCACCTTCAAGAGAGATAAAAATATGGACTTAATGCCTAAACAAAACTTTATAAATATACAAAAATAAGACTTGGAATAAGAATAAAATTGTGAGGGAAAAACCGTCATCTAAAAAGTAAAGGTAACACTTTACTTGAAGGGGTGTGCATAAGACTGACATGACATCTTTATAATCATGACATGACACATGTCATGAATATGAAGGAGGTTTTATGCATGTTTATGACAACTGTCATTAAAGGAAAGGAAAGGAAAGGGGGTGAGTGAGGCCAAGTATGGTGACCCATACAAGGAATTTGTGCTCTGCATTTAACCCATCCAAGTGCGCACACACACAGTAGTGAACACACACACACCGTGAACACACACCCGGAGCAGTGGGCAGCCATTGCTGCGGCGCCCGGGGAGCAGTTGGGGGATCGGTGCCTTGCTCAAGGGACTCACCTCAGTCGTGGTATTGAGGGTGGAGAGAGTGCTGTACATTCACTCCCCCCACCTACAATCCCTGCCGGACCTGAGACTCGAACCTGCAACCTTTGGGTTACAAGTCCGAATCTCTAACCATAAGTGTCATTCGCTCAATTATGACATTTTTAATGCAAATATGACATTGTTTGAGATGTCTTTGTTATGACAACTTGACATAAACCAATACATCAAAACCTGTCAGTGTCTTGGTAATGACAACTTGACATTACCAAGACAACATAAATTGTCATAAATATGTCATAAACATGACATAGCAGATTAATTATCAAACTTAAGAAACCACTTAGCTTTATAGGTTAACATTAAATTAAACTGTCATGTGATTGGTTTTGACATTGGCTGCCATTATAACTGTGTCATGAATGTTTTTCTTGACCTCAACTACAGTGGTACAAATTGAATTTGTCATTAAAGTGACATTTTAATGACAAATTAAATTTGTACCACTGTAGTTGAGGACAAGACAATTTATGTTGTCTTGTCAAGTTGTCATGACAAAGACACTGACAGGTTTTTGATGTATTGGTTTATGTCAAGTTGTCATAACAAAGACATCTCAAACAATGTCATATCTGCATTAAAAATGTCATAATTGAGTGAATGACACTTAATGACAGTTGTCATAAAGATGCATAAAACCTCCTTCATATTCATGACATGTGTCATGTCATGATTATGAAGGTGTCATGTCAGTCTTATGCACACCCCTTCAAGTAAAGTGTTACCAACATGGTATACTTACCCATGTACTTCCATCATGTCTGCAACCAGGAGGTTTACCATTTGTCGCTGTGTAGCATCCGTCAATGTCTTTGTTTTGTCATACTCGTGCAAGATTTTTTCTCCCCCCGGCTTAGACTGGAGAACGTTTCTCACCATCTAAAAGATGAAGAAGAATCACAAAGGTAGTCATCATGTTAGACATTCCTGCAATAAAACCACAGCTCTTCTACAGAATCGTTGTGTTTGAGGATTAATAACTAATTTCATTTATTACTGAAATTCCCTAATACCTCATTTGCTGATTCCCGCTCAATGTTCTTTTATATTCATTGTTTCTATCAAGAATCACTGTTGCATCTGATGAATCAGACGCCACAGAGAATGACGTGTCGGACACAAGCAACTCTGACGAAGAATGTGAGAGATCTTGATTAAGCACAACTGTAAAAGAAACATACACGTTTTAAATACTATTGTTTGCTCAAGAACCTCTAACAACTTCTTTTAGGCTTGACAACCAAACTGTCAAGCATATTAGGGCACAACAGGCTAGTTCAGCTTTAATTGAAACAAACACTCTAACGGAGCAAAGTCTTACCTGTAGACTTTTCTGTGGACACATGAATGGTAAGATTCCCTGCTTTTAAAAGCTCCTCAAACACATCCGCATCCACTTCTGTCCCAGATTCATCTGTGACATGCAGCTCGGTCTGCAATGGAAGACCTAACTTTTCTATGACTGAGAGAAATTTTAGATTTAGGAAAATAAATAAAAACACAGTGAATTTCCCATTATTATTAATATAAATTTTTTTTTTTTTTTTTTTTTTTTTTTTTTTTACAATTGGAGCATTCTGAGCAGTGTGCAGTGTTTTTCTTTTTCTGTATTTTAGATTCTATATTTGGACTGCTTGACAAGAAATTATTACTGCCCAACACAATAAACACAACTTGGTGGCTGGGGCAATATAACCAGATAACAGTCCCATTGTAAATGGAAAAGACATTTTAGTAACTTATGACTTCAATGTAATGAAGTAATGCCAACCTTTCTGAAGAAATGTATTGTAGTCTTCATAGCCCTCTTCAGTTTGGGCAACTTTAACATACTTCTGAGTTTCACCAAATCTCACTTTGAGCAACATGATGTGCTGTAAAGAAAAAAAAATACATTCAGAAACGTAATGAATGAGAAAATGTGCACGTTACTGTGACAAGCACCAACACAGAGGAAGTAAAGCTAATAGAGGCGAGTTAACATAACGTTTACATTAACATTTCCCTCAGAAATTTGACTAACCTAAAAATAAACCCGTACACTTATTCACACGATTTCATTAGAAAATAGTGACGCAATATCAACAATCATAAAGGTTCACATGAAACATGATAAAGGAAGCCTAAACGGTATCCTTAAAAAATGAAGGTGGATACTTATCCACACAAAATTCTTCCAAATTGCAGAATGCCCTGTACGCAACATCTTGATATACAGCAAGCGTGCACACTTTTTAAACTTGTGCAGCAAGCACAGAGAAACTGTCCATTGACAGGGCTCGAAATTAACTTTTTTACTTGGTAGCACTGGTGCTCCCAACTTTAAAAAGTTAGGAGCATCCCAAAAAATTTAGGAGCACCCAATTTCTTTTTAGTTATGCGCCGATCTTGAATCTTCATGGCCGATTCTGATTAACAGATTTTGATAGCCCAAAAATAAATTTAACTAGCCCAAATTAAAAAAGACATTTTTTTTTTAAATATAGAAAATCAGATAGGAGTCTAAATGTCAATCAAAAATGTTTTCAATACACAAATATAAACAAATATCAAGGAAGGAATTTTATTTCACCATTTAGTGTCACTGCAGCATTTTAAAATATCAATTTAAGGCAATTTATGACCCCCTTCTTTAAAGAGCTGGGGTTGGACAATGTACGGTAGAATATTAAGCCATAAAATGACATGATTTATAATTCAGATACAGACACACAAAAAAATATCTAATACAATGGCATTTCAACCTTTATACCATTAAAAGGGATAAATCAAGTTTATAATTTCTTATATTTTTATAAGATATATAACATTAGTATTGCTTAATTGTTTAGATTTTTAAAAGGCACATTAAATTCTTTCACATTTACACATGGATCGATAATTGCAATAATTTTACCATAAACAGTTGAAAAAATGTATTAGAAATAAAAATTAATGTTTGTCAGGAGGGGGCGCTTTAGGAGCGCTGAAATAATACGGTTTCCATGGTAACAGCTGTACACAAACCAGCCTTAACACAGTTTTATCAGACATGAAATGAAAATGCAAACGACACGTTTCTGAGGACAGTCGGTTCCCTTCAGATACATTCATATAAAGACATCCGTGCCGCGTTTTGACTTTGAAACGTACAGCTTGCATATTTATTCAATGACATCATTGCCTTTTTGAAGATTTATCCAGCCCTATCGCGATCGACTTTCCGTCTCTTAAACTTATACGTTAATCAAGACTTTTCTTACACCATTTTACATGTTTATAACTTTTTATGGCCTTGCATTTGATATAAATAAATTGAGGAGTTTTAAGGACCTGCAGAAGTCCTCTACTTCACGATAGTACGTCTGACAGTCCGGTGAAACATTCTGGTAGCCCGACTGGAAACACAAGAGCCCAGGGATGTCGGGCTAGCGATTTTACGAGCCCTGCCGGCTAATATCTCAAATCTGCATTTAAGGTAATAATGTGAAGATTAACTTAAATAGTTATGTAATGTTGGAGAAATCGGCGAAACCGTCATTGTATCAGCTCACAGCAGTCTGTGCAGTAAGGATAGCGACAGTTTTGAAATCGAGTCGCACCACACTCATTTCTCTCACTCGCACAAATGCTTCCAAATATAATTTGAGGTCGCACAGGTTAATTTTTGGTCGCATATGCGACCAAAATGGTCGCAATTTCGAGCCCTGATTGAAAAGAACCAAGCGAGCGAACCTCCGTGACTGTGCGTTCACACCAGACGCGCGTAAAAAAAAAAAACACATCGCGTCGGAGGCGAAATCCGTTAGGGGCCATCTTTTTACAAGATATTTATGTATATTAGCGGGAAAATAGTTGTAAAATGGCAGCACGACAGCTTTCTAGCTGGTTAGTAGGTCAATAACGTGACTCAAAAGTGAAATTTGTAACGTACATCTTACAACTTACCAGGTTGTACAATCTCCTCACTAATCCTCTTCCAAGAGAGGTCATTTTTGTTCCTGTCTCGACGTGCGAATGAGGCGTAGTCGCGTCTACTGTGCCGCGCTCATTCACCCACCCAAAGCCAGCAGTGTGCGAATTATACCTTGACAAAGTGGTTCAAAAAATATCACTCAAATGTTCAACTAATTGCATTTGTGTAATTTAAACTGATATATTTGAAATCAATTACAAATGAAATGCATTATGTGGTATAGTTAACATGAAAATACACGTTGCAGCTGATAGCACATACATCTTGGAGATATCTATTTGACAGCTGCAAAATGTAGTTTGCTCATCTGCAATACATCTATTAGATGTCTTTAAGATGTCTATGAATGAGAGTGTATGTAAAACTGACATCTTACAGACATAGGTGTGCTATCTGGGAGGTGTCACATTAATTTATTGATTTCCCTAAAGAATTATTCTTTTTTGTCAATTGTTTTATTATTATGGAAATTATTCATTTAGCGTATTCATTTTATTTTATTTGAAAATCTTATATTCACGTAGTATGCGTACATTTAGCGTTGGTTTGGGTATGTTATCCAATCTGGGGTGCGGCCCCTTTAAGAGAGCGTCATTTTGGGGTTTGTCTCGTCTCTTCTTCAGTTCGTGCGAAGCGCGGTTGAGGGAAGGCGAACAGTGCAAACGCTGCGGTTAAAACAGATGTTCCTCTTCAAATAACATGTATTTTGTGAAGAAAATGATATTTAAGGTTGAGCTGAACATGAGCGGAGGTAGTGTGTGTATGTTTTCATCGTGTGTGTACAAGTTTTGTAGCTAATACAATCCGTTTGGTTGTTTGTTTGTTTTTTGAGGGGGAAGGCCAGATTTTCTCTGATTATGCTCGTAGATTCTTTTATTCACGTTTTTGTTAATGTTGTTTTGAACCTATGAAAAATTTTTCAGTTCGGAGAGATATGTAGTTATTTGATTGTAAAAGAAATATAACATTTGTGAAGTGTTTGAGTTCGTGGGAAGCGTGGCTGTGCTATCACTCTGATTGAAACTTTTGTTCATTGTAAAATAACAAGCAAAATTTTTGGCTAAAATAATCCGTTTCACTTTTTTTTTTCATTTCGAGAAACAAGGCCACAGATTTATTTTCTTCATGCGTTTATTCTATTATGCTTCACGTTTTTGTTACTATTGTTTTGAATTTATAACAAGTGTTTTATTTGGGAAAAAAGGTAATAGGCTGTATGCACGGCGGTGAATGACGTACTTCCGGTGGAATATAAGGATGCTGGATTACTTCCGTTCCGGCGCGATTGTAGAGTGCTGTGTACTATTTTTTCTAATAACTTGTATTGTCTTCTATACTACGGTAACGTTAGTCACAAAAACAGACTCCACTCATATTGTTGATGCTTATTTGCTTTATTATATTAAATAAACACATAAAATGACATCTAAACGTATGAAAGTATCTTTTCAAAGACGGGAGGACAGCCCCTCTAGCCACCACTGCTGTGTGCCGCAGTGTACAGCATCTGCTAAATTTAACACTTTTCTAAGTTTCCACACGTTTCCTAAAGAATGTGTGATTATAAAACCAACTTTGCCACCTTGTATCTCCATTACCACTGTTTCAGCTATAATTAGCAGTGATAATGCAGTGCTATTCATCTGTCGTAGAACTGCATTACATTTTTTATTCTTATTATTTTGTACAATAATCATCCATACTAGCTAAGATAACAGCTGTGGTTATCCAAGCTGAACAGTGGTAACGTTAGAAAAGTAAAAACTGAACTGGACTGAACATGTCCAACAGAACTTTGAACGTCACTTTTAAGCTACTCTACTCTCAGTTGGTGTGGAGTCTCTGCTTTCCTCATAGAGCGGTAGCAGTGAGCTTTCACTGAGATCTCATTTGTGGCCCTGATTTTACCTCACACTTTCAGACAAAATTACAAACACGCCTGCTGCTGGACGAATCGTAAAAAAAATAATAGAAGTTCAGTTCAGGCGGTTCAGGTTAGCTGAATTTACCTTCATAATTGCACAGATACGAAGACACATAAAACTTGAAACCTTTCTCAAGTTTGCTCTGTGGCGTTGTACTGCACATCAGTGATTGTACATTTGGGCAACTCTTGCAAACACCGAGTAAAATTCGTCGACTCTGCCATAATCGCGTTTTTCTCCGCTTCAAACCTCTCCAACCGGAAACGGAATAGCAGCCTTGCGTCAAACGCGGAAGTACGCGTGCATAGAGCCTATTGTTATTGATTTGTTGATAATGTGAAAAAAATGTGTTTGAGTTAGAGATTTGTATTTGAGAGAGAAGGTCACAGATTTTCTTTGCATTTTTTAATTGTCACACAAAGCAGAGCAGAGGGCAAAGAGGATCATGCATTTATTAAAATGCATGGTCATTTAAATTATGTCAATATTAAAGTGAATGGAATTTTCTTTGGGCAGTATTTTACTAAGAGGAAAAGGTTGGATTATGCAACAGACATTACATAATTTTGTGTATTTATGCAGTTAATAAACCGAACACACCCTGGGCAATGAAATAAAAAAAACAAAGGTAAAGACAAGGCTTATATGTATTTAAAGCCTTAATCTGTGAGACAAATTAAGATATTTTTGATGAAATCCAAAAGATTTCTGAGCCTACACATATAGCAAGGGTCCGAAAAGGTACCAAGAACATGGACAAAATAGTCCACGATATCAGTGTTTCAAAAGAAGTTTATCCTGAATTAATATTTCATAAAGTAGGCTACATCAAATAAAATAGGCCTAGAAGAAAAATTTTTATGCAGTTAGAAGACCATTAAGAAACTGTTGAGAAACTGGCTCTGATCTTTATAAAAATCAATACATATAATAGAATGATGTAATTATACTCAAGTCAAGATTATTTATACAGCGCTTTTTACAATACAAGCTCTGTCAAAGCAACCTTACAGTATTAAAATAAGACAATAAAGTGTCAATAATAATGCAAGAGCTCCATGTTGCATCAAAGTCAAATAGGAGAGGACTCATCTGGTTCCCATGGCCTTGTGCCAGTGGCCGTTTTGGGTAGGAGTTCTTTCCTGATGATCTGTCTCTGGGGCTCATCTAGTTGACACGGTATCCGCTGACATTCGGATGTAGGTGTTGATCCACCATCTGCTCTTGGTTTGGACTGGATCCGGGGGACTGCAGTGACCATCTGATCTGGATACGGACTGAATATGGTGGCTATGGTGTCCTCGGAATAAGAAAGAAATAGACTAATATTAATGTAGATGCAAAGATTCTAAGTTGTAGATTCTAAATTGCCACAAAGTTAGATTGGAGAGGACTCATCTGGTTTTCGCTGTCTTGCGTCGATGGCCGTCTAGGTGATGAGGTCTTTACTGATGATCTGTCTCTGGGGCTCATCTAGTTGATGTGGATTCTGCTGACATTCAGGGCTGTAGAGGATATCTCTGGGTGCTGATGGGTACAGACTGGATCCGGGGGACTGCAGTGATCTTAATATATGATCTGGTGGCCACGGTGACCTCGGAATAAGAAGGAAAGATACTAATATTAGCGTAGATGCCTTTCTTCTGATGCAACGAGGACATCAGGTGTTATGGGAAGTGTTCCCGGTTCCGGTTGACCGAATTAATGCAGCCTAACAATCCTTTAACGGATTTGGATTATAGAAATGTGTTAAGTGTAGGCCAGGTTATAGAGATGGGTATTTAATCTAGATTTAAACTGATAAGAGTGTGTCTTCCTCCCAAACAGTGTTAAGGTGCGTTCACACCGAACGCGACTTGCGCGAATAAAACATTTGAGTTTACTCGCACAGAAAAATTCACGCCATTCGCACGTGCAAATCACTTCACAACAGATGCAAATTTGCATCATGGGAGGGGCTTCTGCCGCCTGGCCTAGGAGGACCCTAGTTAGACATTTTTATAAAGTTATTGAAACCTTCAAAATCTAAAACCTTCTTAGTATGAGAATGCTGATCTGTTTGGCAACAACACAATATAACTGATGCATGTTATATAAGACAAAACCTACAGATCAAGTAAAGTATGCATTTTGAAAAATTAAACTGAACATTCCAGATCGCTTCTATAAGGTCCTCCATATCTGGCAACAATGTTGGATGAAAAGCTTTTGGTCCTGACATGACCTGTCCAGCCTTTGCCTAACACCATGTCTTCCATGTTGATTTTTTATTTTAACTCTGGAAGATCTCCTGAAACACTGATTGTTATTAACAAACAGTAGTGTATAGATTTTTAATTTCTAAAAAATGTTGTCATGCATATACCTGTATTTCTGAATCACAGACAAAGAGAAACAATTCCTCTGTTTTACGTCCTCGACAGTCTTATATTTTGAAAAGTGCATAACATTTTACTAACATTAACATAACATTTATTTATAAATGTTGTCTTATTATTAAGCAAAATGTACTTAATTTAGTTATTTCCCCCTAAAAACAAGTAAAATCATCTGCCAGTGAGGTAAGTAAAATATTCTAAATCGGGAGTATTTTACTCACCCAACTGGTAGATCATTTTACTTATTTGAAGCAAACTTACTTAATTTTTTCATGGTGTAATGGGGATGCAGGAGCTTAAGGTGCCTTAGGGTGTTGGCAGGGAAAATCACTGGATGGATGGCCAATGCTTTGAAAGAATAAACATGACGTTTTATAAAAAAATCCACAAATAGAAATTCAAGGTTTTTTCTCAACATCCAGCTTGATGTCACACCTCAGGAAGGTTTTCAGTCGTGAGACGTCCAGCCGTCCACCTTTGCACTCCTCCTATCACTTGTTGGCTTTGAGAACCTCCTCCCCTTCATGATGAAATGGTTTCACATTCCTCCTCTTGTGGGTCTCACAGTCAGTCTTCTGTTTCTCCTTGGCTTTGTTGGTGTTGTCCAAAACCTTACAAAAAGTTTTTAAGTACAAATTACCTTTGCATGAAGCGTTGACACCTTAGCAATTCTAGCGTCTATGTCAACCTCCGGATTATCAATAATTTAGCAATCATCTTATGACTGTGTCAAGAATTTCTGCCATATGCAGATGACGGTTCAACATCAGAAAGTATGGTGTGTACTTGGTAGAAGCTGTGACGGCTCCCGTCATTGAGCCTGTGCGATGTGATTGGCGGTTCTACTTGCGGCAATCTGCAGATTGAGGGCACCTGCTGTTGCGCTCTGAGTGCTCCCTCAAAAGAGCGATAGTCCCGGCAAACAGGAATTGGGTTTTGGATTTTGGGTTGTATTTGGTTGGAGTTTGGTTAATTTCAGCACCTTTTACACTGCATCATCAGTACATTACAATGTTGCACTCAGGCACCTTGCGCTACACACTGATTCTGACGTATTCAGGAATATTATTAAGTTTCGTTGTTTCTTTTCTTTTCAGTGAGTTATGTTTAAGTTGAATAAAGCCTTTTCCAATTCGACCTTATGTTTCCGTGCGTCCCTCTTTTGTTGCTTCCTTTTGAGCCACGGGTCGTAACGAAGCCTAAAAGTCAAATTAGATTTTCATCATGAATTGTAGATAATAAATCAAGTGTGAAATAATTACACAAACCTGCGTTGAGGTGTTGATACACCATACACCACACCGTTCAGATGTTTGTCCCAGTCATTCAGCTTGTCATTGCAGTTCTTGGACAAAGCCCTCTTGATGGTCTGGTTTGTCTTCTCATCCTGACCGTTTTGACTGGGGATGATAGGCTGATGTCTAGCACTGCTTCACTCCCAAGATGCTGAACATATCCTCATTGACCTGATGCCAGAAAGATATGATATTGGTATGGCATTAATCACAGCATATTACAAATAATACAAATGACATAAAACTTTGTTAGAATTATAACCTGGTTCACAAACTACCTCCCTTGGTCAGTGATTATTCTTTCCAGCACTCGGAATACAAACAGTTCAAAAACCTCTGGTGAAGTCGTACTCTTTAACGGTTCAGTGATAACCCACTTTGTGAAGAGGTCTGTCATTGTAAGGACATAACTGTTTCCCAGATGAGTGACTGGAAATGGCCAAATCAAATCCATCCCTATGATGGCCCAAGGCACGGTGACCCTGATAGGGTGTAAGACCGGAGCCACAGTTTTAATAGTGTCATTGCCCTGACACTGTGAACAGTGGTCAATCTAACATTTTAGTAATATTTCACATCAGGGAAACACATTAATTTGTTACAATGTCTATATACATCTTACCCAGTGTTTGACATGCTCCATGATGCCTAGGCAGGTTGTAGGATTGGACAAGTTTGTCATAAGTCCTTGATCATCCTTGATGTCCACCTACAGACAAAATTATTCAATCCCCTGCAGATTTTTTCCATAATGATAATGAATAACTGATAATGAAAGGATCAATCTATAATTTTAATGGTAGGTTTGTTTTAACAGTGAGAGACAGAACAACAAAAAATCCAGGAAAATTCAATTCAAAAAGTTACAAATTGTTTGCATTTTAATGAGTAAAATAGGAATTTGATCTCCTATCAATCAGCAAAATTTCTTGTTTCCTGGGGCCTCATGTATCAACGCTGCGTACGCACAAAAACTTTGCGTGCGCCAGATTTCACGCTCACGTTTGGATTTACTAACGATGAAATTAACGTGAGAATGTGCGTTGATCCACGCCAACTCCTTGTCTGGCGTACGTGTATTTTTTGTGCGTGTGTTTGTTATATTTCCCTTGGCGACTCCTAGAGGCAATTATTTTAAATTGCACACTACAAAGTATCGCACCAACACATGTGGAAAACATTGCTATTAATTTATAATTGATAAAATGGGTTAATTGAGACAATATTTTTCTACCAATTATGTGATTTAGAACATATAAAAGCATTTGCAAATGTATACATCCCTTAGTCTATGGCAATGGCAGTGTTGGCCTTATTGGAGGACTTTGTCAATGGCCAAATCCGAAGGGAACGCGTTTTTAGGGATCACGGTGATTTTCTGGCCCACGATGATGACTGGCTTATAAGCTGTTTCAGATTTCCAAGAGCTATCCTCTTGGAGCTCTTTGCTGAGTTGGGTCCAAATTTGGAGACAGCGAGGAGCCACGCATTACCCGTTCCCTTACAGGTGCTGATAACGCTTGCTTTCCTGGCAAATTGTTCTTTCCAAAGGGAACTGGCAGATCGCTCGGGGTTAAGCCAGTCGTCTTTGAGCCGTGCAATGCCAGCTGTATGGGACGGGATCATCCGCATGTCTAGCAGGTAGCCTATATAAGATTTCCATACCATGCAGTTGACCAGCCAAACAAAGCGCAATTTGCAGCGATCACCGGTTTTCCTAATGTAACCGCAAGCGATCGACTGCACGGACATTGCTATAAAGGCGCCATCTGAAGAACAATTTGGATACGTGAATCGGAAACAGCTAAGTTTTACTTTTTTTTATTTTATTGAGCGTAATTATTTATCAGGAGACCGCGGTTATCCATTAAAGACGTGGCTGTTAACCCCCCTCAACAACCCACAAACTGACCAAGAGCGCAGATACAATGATGCCCATTCTCGCACTTGTAGAGCGGGCGATTGGGCAGCTGAAATTCCGCTAGCACAGACCTCTTGAGGGGCATGTGCTGAAACTGAAAAAAAGGCACCCCCCAACCCCTCCACCACCAAAAAAAAAAAAAACCACAATAATATTCTTATATTATATTTAATAAGTATTAATAACTTTTATACAGATAATACATACATATAGAGGGGATCTTATGTAAATATCTTATGTATGTATATATATATATATATATATATATATATATATATATATATATATATATCTTATGTAAAATAATTAAAACAACACTGTGATCCGCTGGGATGTCCCTTCTCAATGGCTATATAATATGATGAAATGTTAATAAATTACATCATGTAATTTACAAGCATCAGCAAATTCAGCAGATAGCCATAAAATCAAAATAGAAATTTCTTATAATATATTTTACCTAGCTGACAAGGATCACTTGGTTGCTTTGTGTCAAACTAAATCACATTATGTCAACATCACACCGTGTGGTGATGCATTATATGAACCTTTATAGACATAGGCCTACTTTAAGACAACGTTGCACTTATTCAAACAACAAGATATTTTACCGTTACAAGACAAAGACGTTCATCTGCTTCCGCTCTATGACTGACTGATGTGCTGAAACGTAAGTCGCCGCTGTTCTCCTCTTACCTGCACCTTTACATCGGACTATTTCTTTTTTAATTCGTTCACAGTGCGATGTTCAGACCCCACTGCTTTAACCGCGTTAGCTAAACTCTACGACTCTATTTTTTCTATTTATTTTTTTACAAGCTTGCAAATAACAGTTTTTCTCCGGTCTACCTCCGGTAGGAGCACCTTCAATTCACATTCTGTTAAGTTTCTCTTGCTTGCTTTTTCGTTTGGTTTTGCCAAAGTGGAGTCATTACCATATTAATATGGGGGAGGAGGCAGGGATGGGTTTTGCGCTCGTGCATGTGCGCTCAATTTCACGTTAATTCGGATGTACAAAGAGATTATGCGTGGAATTCCGCGTACGCAGTGTTTCGTACATCTGATTTTTTTACTGCGTACGCACATTTACAGCTTTGTCCGTACGCAATGTTTTAGTATTAATTCAACGCAAGTCTTTGTACATGAGGCCCCAGGTGATTTTTATACAGTTAACAAGCTGATATTTGGAGCACTCTCTTATGCTGCGTTAACACCATTCTTGTCTGCCGCTATTTATAAGTGTGACCTCTTTGTGTTCATTTGCAGAGGCGAAAGTTTCAAAAGTTTCGAACCCCATTCATCTCCTTAGAATCATAAGGTTCTATCTGACATTTTTGCCAAAATTGAGTTATTCACATATTCTTATTCAATTTATTTACATTATGTGATGGTTTTTTAAAAGTTGTGTACATTTTAGGACTTTTTATTTAGAAAAGAAAAAGGTTCTATCTACAAAGTCGAACTATAACTTGGTTCTATAAGGTTCTATCTGTGAGCCAATCAGCAGTTCGAATGCAAACAAGAGGACCAATCAGGATTAACTTTCTTTGTCATGTGGCCAGACTGCTCCATAACTTAACGTAAAACAACAATTACACGTCTGCAGAATCAATAAGTGCAATTCATATTTATTCCTCTAAGTGGCAGTGTTTAAAACATAATGATGGCGTGATTTTTTTTTTTTACTCATAATTACCGCTACCGGCATTATATACATTACCGGCAAAAAAACAAATAGTATTATCTGCAACTGGCTTGAATGGCTTAACTGCAGATCAATTACATAGGCTAATGTAAAGTACATAATGAAATATAAGTGTCACTGTCGTTTGATGTTGAATGTGGTCAATAGCGGTCAAACTGTAGTTATTAAAGATGTTGAAAATGATAGTTTTGCGAATATGGTTGAATATGGCTTTTTGTGGAATAAAGTCCTGGTCAGATGGATTAGAGAAGCTGATTTTTTTTAATTGTTTCTGCAATAATGTCTTTAATTACCCACTATAATTATAAAATAAACATCTGCTCTGGACAAAATATTCAGCACTGCCTTTTATGCCTAACTTAAACAAGAAAAAAATATTTGTTCTAAAATATTAAATAAATGTGATAAAGAAAGCATTAAAGTATTAAATTCTCATACATGTTGACACATTGTTAGAACAGTAATTTATGTTTTAAAACAAATTATAAGTAAACTACTTTTATTTCTTGAAAATTGTTGCTTTAATTAATGTTTTACAAGATAGAACCTTATAATTCCAAGCAGAAAACGACTTTTTAGAATTAGAAGGTTCTATCTGCATTTGACCTGTTCCCAAAATCCCCATTTAAAAATTTGAGAGGATTTTGATATTGTACATTTAGAATACATTTAGGGTCTCTGTCATTCTCGTGTAGGAAAGAGACTTGTTCCCCATATCATTTTTGCTATCATAAATGCAAAAACTTTGAAGCTCAATATCTCAAAACCACTCGGAATGCAGAAAGAACCTTATAATTCCAATGTGACGCATTGGCGGCCATCTTTTTACAAGATGTCTGTTGTTGATCGGTCATTTATCGAGAGAGTCACTCTGGAGAGCAGAACAGCAGCGTAGGGATCATCGTCTCCGTATTTGGGTCCACCAGACCCTTCGCAGGCGAACCCAGTTCGGTGAGTTTCATCACTTGCTCCAGGAGCTGCGCCTGGTTGACGGCCGCTTTCAGCGGTACTTCCGCCTGTCCCGCTCAGTTTGATGACCTGCTGTCCGGAGCGAGGATCACCCTCCAGGACAGCAACTACAGGCGCTCTATCCCAGCTGCGGAACGCCTGTCCATCTGTCTTCAGTTAGTAAATGTATATGATATTTTAAATACAGTATATTCAATATGCTAACATATGCTATCAATGTTTTTTTTTAACTGTGGTACAGATACCACTGTTGGCGCTCTTTCTAGTGATACTGAGTTAACTGCTATAACCTAGACATTAACCTAGAAATTATTCTCTTGGCAGACATGATACTGTCATTTTTCTCTGTATAAACACAGTGATCTTTCTAGTGATACTGAGTTAACTGCTATAACCTAGTCATATTTCAAAAAAATTTATTCAGGCCAAACATAAAATAATTTGATTATAAATTTAAAATAACAAAATAAACTTTAAAAAATACTATATGTAAAAGCTATTAACATACAGAGACAGAAATAAAAAGGACCTCGCTTGGAAGATGCAAGAGTGGAAAAGTCTCAGGGAACAAAGGAGAAGAGGAAGGAGGGCATTTTGCATTTCCTGCAGAGCCTGCTGCCTCATTTTTAACATTTTTTAAAGCCTACTATGGGGCTGTAGGGGTCTAATTGTTCCAAATTTAGCACAACGGTGCTGTTTTCCATCGCCAATTTATACATTTTAAATTTTATCATTTCTTTTGTTTGAGGCGGCATGCTCTGCAGAAAAGGCAGAAGGCTGAGGAGGAAGTGTTCACCAGCAGACTTCTCCTTCAGGTACGTGTCCCTGAGGCTCTTCCATTTTTTCCTGCACATGTCCTCTGAATAAACACATTATCTTGTTAGCGAAAAGTAGCTGTATATTAGGATACAAATAGATGTTAAAAATGGCGGGAAGGCCGCAGGTCCATAAAAGTGTTGGCTCAAAAGTGAAATGTGTAACTTATTTACAACTTACCAGGTTGCCCAATCTCCTCACCAACACTCTTCCAAGCGAGGTCCTTTTTATTCCTCTCTCTATAGAAATACGTAGTAGTGTCGTACAACTCCGGCCGACTACTCACTGCCAAAATTAGACGTTCCTCCATTTTGAATGAGTGACTCCAGGCGGGCCTGCCGCCACAGCATCAAGCAGGCTCCTGATTGGTTAACGCGGCGCGAATTGACGCAGAAGTTCAGATTTTTCAACTCGGGCGCCAGACGCGAATTCGTGTCAAATGCGTGAATGCACAAAAAGCACAATTCGTGCTCAACGCACGTAACGCACCAGGCACTCAATTCACGCCATTCTGAGGCGAATTTATGTCTACCACGCCGCGCTAAACGCCTCATTATCACCGCAAGAACTCCAGACGCATGAAAACATTTTTCACCGTTTAAGGCGGGCGTACACGGTGCGATTTTTGAGGTCGTACGAGCTTGCATGCGATTTTTGTGGTTATCGGAGGGAATCGTCTCTTCTCGTATGGTCGGGCTCGTATGGTGTATGACAACTTACGAGACGAGCAGAGTGCCTTACGAGCACTTTACGACCTCACGATCATTTTTAAACATGTCAAAAAACTTTGGGAGCTGTCGGATTGAAGACGTGACATGTGTGCTGTTGGACGAGCTGATTTGTTGAGCAAACTGCAAATGACCAATCAGAAGCTAAAGAAAACCACAGAAGAAGATGAACATGACAGCGCCACACGGTGACTTGGATTATTGAGAAAGAGGATAAACTCGCTGAACTTTGGCAAGAACAGCGAGCGCTATATGAGGTATCGACCGGTGATCGATCACCTATTGTTTGCTACAGCTATTGCTAGCTATAGTGGTGGCCAACTAGCCCCCTCGATGTGCATAATACAACGTTAAAACATACATTACAATGCTGTAGCATTGCAGTCCCAGTGTCTTTAATGCATATGCTTGTTAGCACTGCTGAAGAGGTGAAGTTTTGTCAAGTTTGCAACGAGTGTACACACGCAATGGTGATCACACGGTTCCTGCATATGTAGCAAAGTGTCACAGCTCATATTTTTTATATGCAGTTATGAGATAGACAGAGAGCAGTTGTATTGAACAGTACATACACAGTTTATTATACACAGCCTTCCTCTCAGAATGTGATTGCCTCGGAAATCGGCAGGTTTTAAAATCGTGCCGTGTACCACTGCGTCCGTAAAAAAAGGCACTCGTGACGTGTGCGTGACCATACGGTCTTCCGACTGTCCGAATTCGCACCGTGTACGGCCGCCTTTAAAGGACAGTATTTGCACCTCTTGTAGATTTAACACATTACATATGCATTCTTATTACATTTACATGTACTTCATACCTGACGAGGGGAGATGTAAATAACTGCTTCACATCAGCAGCTCGGTCCACAAACTCTTCCTCTGCAAATGCTGTGAGTTTAGAATGCTTAAAAAAGTGTGTGTGTGTTATCTCACAAGATTTGTAACGTAAATAATCTGTCATGCCAACACAGGAGAATACATCAACATATTTCTAAATATGCATTGCGTTTCATAATAAAAGTCGGCCTGAATTTGCTTAAGTCTAAATATTTAAATGTAATTTATTTAAACGTCACTGAATCGCGCAGTAAAGAAACCAGGCGGTTGCAGGAATATGTACTAATACAAAGTAAAATCAACTTAGCTCACAATAGTTTTTAAAAAATATATTTTTCAGGTTAATCATTTATTCATAAGATAAGTTTGAATATGGAACCCATAAATGCACCTCACTGAGAAAGAAAGACAAACACGTTTTGTAGATACATTACTTTTAAATTTATTTGCCAATAGCACATGCAATGTTTTTCAAAAACATCATTTGCCTCATCAGACAGATGAACCCCATCCCACCTTAACAGTCCACCTCTCTTTTTGGTTATTATGTGGTTGTCAATAAACACTCCACCAGTCTCAGCCATGAATTGTGCCATGGCGCTGTTAACCAATTTCCTGGCTTTATAAATCCTCCGGCCTTTTCCCTTCCGCCAGACACACCTCTCCGTGATGCCGGAGAAAATCACCTTGGCACTGGTGATTTTCTGCAGTGCAGAAATATCCTTCCTCATACATCTTTAGAAGATCCAGACTCCGTAGAACGCCTAAGTCATTCCCCCCAGCATGGATCACCAGGATGTCTGGTCTCAGGCCTGTTTAGAGGACGGCAAGCAGTAGCTGGCTTCATCTCATCCCTCCTTTCCCATGTCACTTCACTGGTGCTCCACAGACCCAGGTTTGGCTCCCAGACGGCCTTCAGCTCTCCTTTCAGCCCACTTTACAAAACTGTGGCTAACAATCAGTACTACTTTCTCTAAAATATTTAAAGAATATCTATTAATATATTCTCAATAAACTGACAAATATGTGATGATCAAGACAACGACTTACCTTGTGTCATGATCCCATGAACAGCTAATTTTCATACACAATATAAAAAATGAAATTTCTCAGTTTGACCGATTTCCATGATCATCTCAAAACAGCCATTTTTTAGTTTCTGCTAGTGATTCATTTTGAGAAAAATCACTTCTTGCACTGGAGCTGCATTTTGTGGGTCATCAGAATCACATAATTTCATACAACCTATTATGCAGTTTATTCGCAAATGAACATATGTATATTAATTTACATGGAGAGGGGAAAAAAGACTCTTATTTTGACATTATTATAGAATCTGCACACATCTTCTCAGAATTAGATCAGATTCAGCGGCGGAGCTGTGAGAGAGCAGATGATCAGTATCTTCTCACATTATCCTGTTTCAGCTGGTTAGACCACCCAATTCGGCTTATGTTGGTGGCTTAATTTTTCAATGATGGATTCAATTCATTTTGTTTCACCTAGTTGATAATTATTAACAATTGATTTTTAACAACAGCTTCCAGATACATGTCCAAAGCCCGCTCTGCTTTATGAAATGAGCACAAAATCACATTCAAGAGGAGAATTCAGTTTATTTATGTGAATGTCATTTAATAGACTTCAATAAAACTAAATGTGTCCTTAAATTTACATGAAAAAACTACTTAAGTGTAATTAATTGACAGTAATACCCATACTGAACTACAAACTAGGCTACCAGTTTTTAGCAGCATGCAAATTCACTTATTTAATTTTTTTGTTGATGTCTTAAATTTTGTCTGTTAAATAGCGCCCACGTTTTCCCGCCCTGGCCTTCAGCTTTGCTTCTTCCAAATGTTTGCTCTCCAGCCACTTTTGAAAGCAACTTAGGAAAAAAGACAAGCTGATCAATCAATTGCACAGCAAATACAATCAACAGATTACATTAACAGAGTAAAAGTCAGAAACATCTAGTAGGGACCAGTTATTTTGTTTTGTGAAGTTATGCAAAAGTGTTGGAACCTCTTGCAGAACTGAAAATGTGAATAATTTTAACAAAATAATATTTTACTTTTAGGCAAATCAAAGACAACAGACACGTCGTATAAAGCAATGTTGTTTAGAGCAAATATGTTTATTTTAATTGAACATTTGTAAAGTTGCAGTGCTCTTTCCGTGTGTGAGTGTGGTTTTCAGCTAGAGGACAACGTGAGCTAGGCCTTATTGTGTCGCAATGTTATGGGTTAAGCTTGAACCATGTGAAACGTTAGTGAATAACGTTAACTTACCATATTTTTCTGAAGATAAACAAGGACAAACAATTTGAACTGATTTAAAATATTTAATGATTAACCAATGTGAAAATGTAAAACACAAATGAACAGGATACAGGTGTGTGTGTGTTTACAACTATTTACATTTAACACCAAACTGAATTAAAAATAGTATAACTACAAGTAACGTTCATTTTCAGTGTACACAGATACGGCAGACAGCACAGTGTTCTCCATCTTCCATCTGAGGAGGAGGTGCCTGCTTCTTTTGGCGATTAGCCTCCTGGGCTTGCCTCTTTTCCTCCTCCTTTTTTGCCATCTCTTCCTTGCACTTTCTTTTGTTTTCTTCCTTCTCTTTTCCCTCAGTTTCTTTTTCTACCAGCAGGTTGAAATACTTGTTGCTGGTGATGACAAGGGCTGGCAAAGGAATGCAATGCCTCACCTTCTCCTTCCTCTCCAGGGCTGGACTCATAAGGACGTTAGCCAGACTCTCAGGTATTACAACTGCTGCCACCAGGTAATTTTTGGGAGCCACCCGGTTACAGGTGGGGCAAGGTGTTTGAGTGGTGCTTAATGTGTCATCAGGCTGAGTGCTGAATGTGAAGGTGAGAATGGCGTGAGCACTGGATGGTGTGGGTGAATGAGTGATGGATGTTGTGGTGGGAGAGCTGGTTGGTGTGGCGGGAGCGATGGATGGTGTGGCATTTCCATCTGCAGATGGAAGCACTCTCACCACTTAATAAAATAAAACGTATGTAAAACTCATTAACACACTTTGAAAGAAATGTAAGTAGCTTAGAGGATGAATTACCATATTGTTAATGTCAAGTTTTCAGACACACTCTCTATGTTTAAATCTAGATTAAAGACTCATCTCTTTAGCCAAGCATTCACATAATGTATCTCATAACATTGTACTTCAGTTACATCTGATCAAATGCACATTAATATTCTTCAGCTTGGGCTAAACACATCATTTTTGTTTGGTTGGAAGTTGGAACAGCAGCTACGCTAATTATTACTCTATTTGTTTCTCTGTCTCTGCCACGGGATTTCCATCCCGTGGTAACTAGGATTTACACAAGATTCAGCCTGGATTCAGAAGAAGAGATGATGCCGACCCCTCAGAGGACCGCAGATGCTGCTAGCCTTGAAACAACATACAGCAGTGGTTCTCAATCCTGGTCCTGGGGGACCCCTGCTCTGCACATTTTGCATGTCTCTCTTATTTAACACACCTGATTGAGATCTTCAGCTTGTTAGTTCAGTTCATGGATCTCTCTCCTAATGAGCTGATCTCAGTCAGGTGTGTTAAATAAGGGAGACATGCAAAATGTGCAGAGCAGGGGTCCCCCAGGACCAGGATTGAGAACCACTGACATACAGCACTACATAATTTTCCTACAAGTTTGATTACAGCACATAATCATTGCAATTATTGTGCATGATCTGTTTGATTACACAGTTACTGATTTTAACATTTATATCATATGTACATCGACTTAACATACAGTATTCACCACTAATAAGCTACTAAATATATTGTAGTAGCCTAAACTTTTGTACAGCTGCTTTGCAACGATTTGTATTGTGAAAAGCGCTATACAAATAAACTTGAATTGAATTGAATTGAAATTTACCTGGGTTGTGTCCACAGCAGCCCTGGAGAGAGGAAAGATGCCAGCCTTGCGAAACCCAGCCTTAATGTTTTGGGCTGTGACTGCAGTGGGGTAGACATGTTTGAGGAGTGGTGACCCATCCTAGAAGCCATAGTGGAGAAAGCAGTCTTCAGTGGGTTGAAGACTGCAATGTCGAGGGGCTGCAGAATATGGGTTGTGTGGGCAGGTAGGCAGAGAATTTCAAAGCTGTTTTCCCTGCAGAACATGATTACGTCTTTTGATATGTGTGTCTCGTCTTGGTCCATGATTAAAATGAGTGGTCTCTCCTCAGGAGCATATTTAATGAAATGGCTGAGCCATTTTAAGAAGAGCTCAGAGTCCATATAACCCTTATCCTTGACACCATAGAGGGTGTTGGGGGGGCCCATTCAGCATATAGGCATTACTTGGAAGGCAGTTGGGGTAAATGATGATGGTGGGAATGATGTCCCCAGCTGCATTCACCCAGCAGCGGATGTGCTCCCTGGTTGTCTGCTGCTGCTGGTAGACATGCTTCCTTCTAGTCTGGCAAAGGACCTTTTTCCTGGACCGAGGCTTGTCTTCAAAGCCAGTCTCATCACAGTTGTAGATGAGATGTGGCTTTTCATCTAAACTGTGCTTGATGTAAAGGGCCTCAAACAACCTGAAGAAAGCTTCTCTTACGGGTCCTCTAAGGTGCAAGTATGGTCATTACAACCGAACCAGAAATGCCTAACCCCTCATAGTGGCAGATGTCGGTAGTAGATCAGGTATAAATGACCATGTCATGCACATCACACAAGACGAAAAACTTCAAATCAGTTTCTCTTCACAGGGACGGACTGAAAGAAGGCCAGCCTACCTTTCCATTTCATCAGTGATTCGTCCACGCAGAGATCTTTATATGGGACAAAACCATGTCGAAAGGAGGACATAACTGCAGTAAATATGCGTCGTATTTTGTGCAGTGGATCCTGCTGACTAGCTGTTGCACTGTTGGAGAAATGCAGACAACGGAGGAGCAGGAGGAAGCGGTGAAACTGTGAAAACAGCGTTCCGAAAAAAGGGGTCTTCAGTAATGAGCGAGAGATGACTTTCTGATAACTCCCATCAGAAGAACTGCTACCAGGAACAAGTCTTTGATGGTAGTTGACACCCACCTTGCCATCTTTCCCAACACCTGTGGTGCCATCTTCTCCTGGTGTTCTGAGGCATACCGTTTAATTTCCTCCGCAATTTCTCCAACAAGCTCTTCTGTAAAAAACAGCTTGAAGCATTGAACCTCAGTAGCAGACGCAGGAGGGGTTTACCATCCAGACTTCGAGCTGTCAAAGGTGGTCCACACCTGGTCCAGGAGGGGTAACGTTGCTGGTAGCTGCCCAGGTAGAGCTTACCTGCTCTGCTAAATTAAATGTCTCTCCCTGCAGGGATGCAAACAGAGGTATGGTCAAAAAGGAGTGAGATTATCGAATATAATAATAATAATAACAATATGGAAAAAACTATCAGTTAATATAATGATGGATAAATGTCTTGTAGGCCTATTTTATTTGATGTACTTTGAGATAAAATTATTTACAAATGAAAATACGTGACACAAAACAAATAATAAAATATAAATATATAATAATAATAAATAAAAATATAATAAATAAAATGTGTTAAATTCAATCTTTAAACTGCATTCCAGTAAAAATCACAGTCATAAAGCATAATCAAAGCTCTATTGTCGATCATTTACAGTATCATTTACATTCAAACTTTAAGTAAGGAGATCGAAATGAAGGGGAAAATAACGAGTATAAAAGAATGATACAAATATTACAAAAAAAGAAGGGTCAGTTAATGAACTTACAAGACTGTGGGATGCATAAAATGTTTATTGTGGGCTTATTTTATTTAATGAATGCTGTCCACATCGTGCACAGAATTTGTTTTTTTAAAATTTCATTATTTAATATTGTATTAATTTCTATAATAACTAATAACCCATAAACAGGACATAAACCCTCTTTTTAGGTTGTAATGACACTTTTCTATGGTTATTGGAATGGTTAAAGGATATATTTTAATTTTTCATACAACATTAAGTTATTAACTTGACTGATTTCTGAAATAGAGCAGGTAACCAATGGCGTTTGAGATTACAATAAAAACCAGAAAGTCCCGCCCCCCTTCTGGTGTTTGTCAGCGCTGCGCATCCCATTTGGTGGCGCTAGCAAACACGTCTTCCCTGCGCTTTTTCGAGTCGGCCGCGCAGATGACATGACAGCGCGGCACGAGCACTTTAATACCACACTGTTTGGCTTCCCATAAAAATAGCCTCTGCGCCGAAACGGTTATTATTATTATTATTAACGGTAATAAACTGGTCATCACGGCATGCACAATAGTGATGTCTAAAATATAAGGTTGATTGAAAGCAAACAAATACATGAATGGCTGAATCAAATGCAGTAACATCTTAAATGCATGTATAATGATCATAATAAATGTTCTATAAGGCAAGGTGAGAGCTGCATTTGCGATGCAATTCATAGAATTGGATCCGTGGGATTTACAATGGCTCTACTTCAGGATAGCCCGTCGGATAGGCTCACTTCCAGGGCCTTGAAGATGTTGGACTTCCAGCCGACTCTTTACCACCCCACTGTCCATTATAAATTTTAGTAGTATCAGTTATGCATTTCATCCCTAATGCACAGCCAGGCAGGCAAGCCGCTCTAGACATTAATAGAGCTCACTGTCTTTCTGGAGCCATTTAAGGAAGTCTTCCATCAAATGTTTAAACTGTGCAAACTCGCACTTGCACTACCTGTGATCACTGTATCCTGTAAGTGCAGTTTTTCTAAGCTAAAGTTAATCAAAACTGCCTTGAGAAGTACCATGACTGATGAGCGTTTAAGCGTTTAGCAACAGGCGATTAAAGCTATTCTGAAGCCTGCTAATCAGAATCAGACTATTGATCCCTGTTGGGAAAGTCCTGTTACATAAAGCAAAGATGTGATTGTTTCTGTACTTCCTTTTATTTGTATCTGGCAGTATCTTCTTTTCCCCAGTAACTGTTTTTGTTTGCAAAAAAATTTACAAATTATGCCAAATATATTTGCAAAATAAAAAGTTGTTGCGCAACTCAAAATGTTAACTGTACTGTTATTAGTCCATGCATATTATATCATTAGTAACATTAAATATAACACAATAAACCAAAGGAGGATTTACCTAAAGTCTTTTCTACAACTGTAGAATAAAATTCTGAAATTATGGTTTATAGTTTTGGTTTGCCACCCAAGATTTTAAGTGGCCCCATCTGGCTACCCCTATGAAAAATTTCAGCGTGTCTTCAGCATACCAAAGGCTCTTTCAATGACATTGCGTGTCACGGAAAACTCCATATTAATACAGATATATACCCCTTACAAAAATGTCCAGTGGTAATCCTGTGGTACTGCAACAGTACAACATAAATTTACCACAAAACAAATGAGCATAGCTAAATATGACAGGATTACCACAGCACTTTCTGTTGTACAGTATCACAAGAATTTACCATTAAATGCTATATGTGGTTTTTCTGTTGTTCCTTTTGTGGTAATACAACACAAGCTAAATATGACAGGATTACCATAGCACTTTTCTGTGGTACAGTATCACAAGAATTTACCATCAGATGGCATATGTTGTTTTTCTGTTGTTCTTTTGTGGTAATACAACACATGCTAAATATGACAGGATTACCATAGCACTTTTCTGCTGTACAGTATCACAAGAATTTACCATTAGATGGTATATGTGGTTTTTATTTTATTTTATTTTTTGTATGCTAAAACCAAAGTTTTGAAGCAGAGATAATTATGATAGGATTACTACAGCACTTTTTGTTGTTGTGCACTATCACAGGAGTACTTCGTCTTAAAGTCGTTTATCGCGTTTTGAAAGCAAAGGTAGCCAGCGGAATTGGGCCGATTGCGGCTGAGTGCCGGCTCACTCGGCTGTGTTCTGGCAGCGGCTGGCCAGAAGTGAGCCGGCTCTGGCCCAGCAATGGTTGCCGGATTTGGCTAGGCTTTGGATCTGCGGATCTGACCCGATTCTGGTTGAGAAACGGCACATTTAGACACATTTAGCCCGACTATGGTCCATACCTGTAAGTCACAAAAATGTCAAAAATTCAGGTTTTACTCTTTGTGTGAATAATTGGTCCCCACAATGTAGATTAAAACACACTTAACTTAATTACAAAATTATTATTATTGTTGTTTGTATTAAATGCTTTAGAGATGTAAAACCTTTTCCCTGTCATTGTTATTTATTTAGTTGTATTACTATTTAAAATAATATTTATATTCATTTTTTAGGCCAACCATGGACTTTGTTTATAATTTAAAAATGTTCCCTTCCTCTAAATTATATAACACTTTCTGACTGTGTGTTTGTTCTGCACCCCAAAAATAGAATGGTATCTGTCTGTAACAGAGCTAATAAAATGCTTTTAACATATTAAGGGTTTAGGAATTATGTGGCAATTGCAAAAACTGATACCTCAGTATGACATGGTAAACTTTTGGCAAAATATGATTTTTAATGTTACAATCGTGATTTTATGTCCAAATACAAATCCAGAATTTAGTGTGTAGAATGAACCTATTGATCTTCTGCTGACATCTGGTTCTGAAATAAGTGAGTTACACTTTTGTGATATTTTATTAACTGATATGTTATATTTTAAAAAATAATTTTACATACATTAAATATGTATGTATGTATGTATATTTATTTATTTATTTATTGGGGGCCTTGGAAATATAACAAGGTATAATTACCTAAATGTACATCTCAGATGATAAAAATTAAATGAATAAAATTGTTATAAATATAACTTTGACTATTTTACACCTCACGTGCGAAGCCCGCGAAAGAACCAGAGGCTATTTAAGCTGCGATCAGTTCACGTCATGCGCACAGCCGGACTCCCTTTGGTTGAGTGGACATCGCTCGATGGAAGAGCTTTCCTCAGGTAAAGTATTTTTGTGTACGTAAGTGTAAAATCAACGGACTGTTATTTGAATGTACAATATCTAAAACTACTGTTCACATAAACAAGTCTCTTTCCGTCTTTATTTTTATGGCCCGCTCTCCAGCACCGTTGATTACCGTTAATGCCGTTATCTGTTTGACGTCATTGGCGCAGATCTGCTAGAATGGAGAAAACCTCACATTCATGTCGGTCAAGGTAACGTTAGTTAAAAAATATATTAATTTTACAATTATCAACAGTAACATTTTCACATTTAAATTGTGTTGTCTCACAGATTTGAGAGAGCGCGCGACACTGATGCACACACTGAAAGCGCACGCTCTCTCTCTCTCTCTCTCTCTCTCTCTCTCTCTCTCTCTCAATTCAATTCAATTCAGAAAGCTTTATTGGCATGACAAAAAAGTACATTTTGTATTGCCAAAGCATCACAACAACATAGAAAATGATTTAGAACATTTAGTACACAAAATTATAATAATAGTTCAATTAAATAAAAAGATAGTATTATATTATCTTGGCTAGTTATTGCAAAAATAATAGTACAGATAACATAAAGCAATAATAATAGTGTAAACAAAGATTAATAAATAAAATAAGAAGGATTACATTTCAGAAATCATATATATAAAACATGGCAAAGAAATAAATAAAAATAAACAAACACTGAACTTGAACATGTGCGTAGGTGTGATGGGATGGGTTAGGCTGTGTGTGTGTGTATGTGATGGGGTGTGTTAGGCTGTGAGTGAATGTGTGTTCATTGGGTGTTTGCTGCTCTGCTCGTCCCTCAGGATGTGGAGAGATGCTACAAATCTTGCTGCTAAATTGGAGCATTTGGCTTCTTCGCCAAGGATGAATCTGAGTTTTTGGGTTGGGTTACAGGTGTTAAATTGGGGAAATATTTTATTAATTTTGGGGTAGTATTGGTCTCGGATATGTTCATATTTTGGGCATTCTGTGAGGAAGTGCAGTTCGGTCTCCGGCACTCCCAGAATGCAGTGCGTGCAGAGTCTGTCTGCGCCGGCCCATCTCGATGGCCAGGCTGTGCTCGCTGAGTCTGTACATCGTCAGGGTTTTCCTGAGCTTCACATCACTCACTGTGCTCAGGTAGTTCGCAACAGTGTACTCTCGATTTAGTGCCGAATAACATTCCAGTTTGTGTTGGTTTTGAATGGTGTTCCTCCAATGGGTGATGTACTTGTCTTGTTCTGTGTTGATAATTTGAGCAGGCCGAATGTGTGTGAGTGTGTGTGTGTGCTGAGGCGAGCTGATCTCTGCTGGAGAGAGCTCAGTCAGTCTCAGCACCAGCTGGCACAGAGGACTCCTCGCTACGTTCAGCTCTTGGTGTGTGAGGGCTCTGTAATGGTGTGTGTTGGGGTCACTTGTTTTCAGGTGTTTCCAGAATTTGATGGCTCTTTTTTGGATGTTTAGGAGGAGAGGGTATTGGCCTAATTCTGCCCTGCATCCGTTGTTTGGTGTTTTTCTTTGGACTTTGAGTACTCTTTTACAGAAATCTAATTGTAGAGTTTAAATCGGATGTTTTTCCCAATTTAAAAAATCAAATTTTATAGAAGGACCCCACACTTCACTGCCATATAGAACAATTGGTTCAATTATTGATTTGAAAAGTTTGAGCCAAATTTGGATTGGGATGTCAATTTTGATTGATCGTTTTATGGCATAGAAAGCCCTTTGAGCTTTCTCTTTGAGTTCATTCACAGCCAAAGTAAAGTTACCAGTTGGAGTTATTTTCAGGCCGAGGTAAGTGTATGCTTTTGTGCTCTCAATGGTTCTGTGTGAGAGTGTGAATGTGTGTGTTGGTCCCCTCGATGCGTGTGAGATAGAGCGAGCAAGAGACGGAAAGACTCACAAACCAGTGTACAGAGATAATAATAATAATTCTTGTTTTTTTTTTAATAGCAAAGAATTACAATAAAAGTCAACCTTTAGACCTGCATATACAGGGAAGAAAAAAGTCATATACAAGTAAAATAATTAATTTTAATAATGAAAATATTATATATTTTTCGTTCTTTTTTTATCAGATTGTCATCCGATTGTTGTAAGTGATCAATCTAGTCATTCTGCATCTTGGATTTGCTATGTTCAACACACTGATGAGTAAATAATCACCTATTAAAAATCAATACATTTTAATTTGTACAGATATATACATTGTCTGACTCATTTCTTTGTTTTTGTGTCAGTAGCTGAACCCCAAAGGCTCCAGAGCATTGAGCGTCTTTTGCTTTGTAGGTATGTGGTGAAGGCGCTGGCGGGAATCGACTCTTGAGGAAGGTTGGATCTGTGCTCTTAACTTTTCAACGACAGTCATCACTGGTTTCAAAGTAAGTGTTTTATATATTTTTTAAATGTGTTTTAAGAAGGCTTTTGAAAAAAATGTGGCCGTTTCTAGTCTTCTTATGGAATAATTGTAAGACTGGAGTTCCATCACTGGAGCGTTGCAGTTTTACTGTACTATACTGCATTACAATTTGTGGTAGGTTTATATAGTAATGAACTGTAATGTTTTTGATGGAGGATTAAACTTTGACATTTTCTTTTCTTTCAGGTTAGGTGCCAGCATGATTTGGCAGAGTAAGTTGTGTCACAGGACCCTTCAGAAATCATTCTAATATACTTATTTTTTTAAAAATGTTAATTAAGTTTCAGCTTTGCTCCACAGCAGTAAATTACGCTTTAAAATGTATTTTACAAACAGTTTAAACAGTTATTTTAACATTTGTTGACACTGTTAGTGTTTTTACTGTATTTTGAGCACATAAATGCAGCCTTGGTGAGCTGAAGAGTCTTCCTTGCAAGCATTTACAAATTGTAATGTCTACAAACTAGACAAGTACTGTATGTCATTATGTGAGTAATGTTGTAAATAATGTTTAGTTTCTTACACAGACCAATTGTTTTATTTCATTTCAGAAGACCTCACTACATCGAAAAAGCACAAGTGGACCACCAAGGGTGTTAGTGACCAAGGGATCATGGGTCTTTAGTGTTCTACTAAAGAAAGTAAGTTTCTAACTTTTGTTTAAGGAACTAGGCTTTTTTAGGCTTTGAGTTTGTATTATTGGTTCCTGCTTTCTGGGTGTTTAAGTTTAATGTACAATGACAAAATATTAGTTTTATAAAAATGTAGTTTTATAAAATGTTATAAAAAGTAATAGGGATCATGAAAATTGCATGTTTTTTTTTGTTTTTTTTTTTAGTACTGACCTGAATATTTCACAAAACAGATGTTTATTTAAATTCCACAGGACTGAATTTATAAAAATGACTCCTCCATGAATATGCAAACAAGAAAAATGTACACATTCAAAACATTCCTGTTCAAAAGTTTACACCCCATGCATTGTGTTGCCTACTATTACAAAAGGTGAAAACATTTACTGACACTTATTTATGAGTCCCTCAATTGTTCTCATTGTTAAATCAATGGATCGCAATTACACATTACAATTACGCATTACATTTGTACTACTTAAACTTTTCAACACGGCACTTGCTCTCTGCAATCTGACTTTGCTGCAACATGGAACCTTTGCATTATTGACACACTATTGCCCTATTTATTACTGTAAAGTTACTTTGACACATCCTGTTGTGTAAATAACATGATGTTAGACTTGATATTGGTTAGTTGGTTTTAATTTCTGTTTGTATCTCTCTCTTTTTTTTTATTCAGGAGGAGTCAGATGAACCAGATCTTGGAGATGTTCCGGGGATAGTTTGCTAGATCTCTTCCACTAGCATGCTATTATTACAGCTTTAAGTGAGAGTGCTTTTGCTCAGACCCCTGTAGAACCAGGCCTGGGCTTGGCCAACCGCTTCAAACTGCAACACAGCTGACTTCAGGGATTCTCATCTTTTGAACGGGTGACACTTGTTTGCACAATTACTGTCTGCTCTAATTTTTTGGCAACATATATATGCACCCAGCCTTATCACTAACAGCTGTTATTGTATGTAAACATGTAACAAGAAATCATTTTGTAAAGTGTTTGCATTTTGTTATTTTACTGTTGCTGCTGTCTTGTCCTTTTCAGTTTGAAGCCAGATATCCTTGTGCACATTGCCTTTACAGGTTTGCCTTGATAAAACACATTTACTTGACTCTTGTTAGTGATGAGGCTGGGCAATTTAGGGCAAAAACGCTTTTGTTTTAAAAGGTTAAAAAGACTTGTATTTAATTAATCAAGGTGTATTAAATTACATCTACATTTGATATTTGTTAATGAAAGGCTTTTGCATTTTGAGGTTGTAAAAGTTTTGTGGTATTGTGGAAAATGTTTAAACTCTACAGTGTGTAGAAACTGATTTTCCACAATTAACAATATATTGTTGTATTTTAAATATTCATTTTCACTGTGTTAAATGGCGAAGAAGCGGTTAAGAAAATTATGTTCAATAAAAGTCATTAAGTTTGAGTTACTTGTACTCAATGTTTTAAGGCTTATCAGGGTTTACAGTGTACCTTCACTTAAAAGGTTGAAGGAATACCACAGAGTACTCCAAAAATATAAACAATTAAAGGTTTTAAAGGTTAAAGGTTTATTACAAGAAATTCCTATTATTACTGCAGAAATATGGCTATATAACACAAGAAAATTACAGCAATATTACATACTGTACAACACAGAATCCTGTGGTAAATACTATAGAAATGTTAAAGTAATACCACACATTACCACAAAAATATTACAGGAATATTACATGCTGTACAACAAAATCATGTGGTAAGTACTACAAAAAATGTGAAAGTAATACCACACATTACCACAAGAATATTACAGGAATATTGCATACTGTACAACTAAATTCTGTGGTAAAATGTCCCAAAAAACAATACAATACTACACAATTACCACACAAATCGTATGTGGTACTTTTGATGTGTTATCATATGGAATACCACAGGACATTTTTGTAAGTACATCTCACAACAGAGTAGAAAAAAGGGTATACAGAGAGAGCATAAAATTGCATAATATGGATATTCAATTAATCAAATTAAAACAACAGTGCATCATAGGTTTTCTCAGTTTTTCTGTTTAGTAGTGCTATGCTGTTTAATTTCTTTAATAAAATGTTCACAATTTGGCTTAGCTCAGCCAATTTCTTAACATGAATATGATATTTTCCAAGTAAAATAATTAATTGCATAAGAATAAAAAGTATCTTGTACAAAAAAACAAAACAAAATTATCTTAAATATGTACATTGAAAGATCAGGTCCAGTTTGAATCGTTCAAATAATTCTTTAACAGGGTAAATTCTGTGTAATATCTTAAAGGTGCCATAGAATGCATTAGGAGAATATTTTAAATTGTTCTCTGAAATCTACATAGAAGGTATATGGCATAGGAAAGGGCAAAAAAAAAAAAAAAACTCCAGAAATGGTTTTACAGGTCCAATTACAACCTTAGGATTTGCCCTTAGAATGAAATGCTGTTATTTGGAAGCTTCATGAATATTAATGAGCTCTGCTCTGATTGGCTGTTTCACAGAGCTGCTCATCTCGATAGCTGGCACATGGATAAAAATATATATTTAATTAGGAGCTCTAGCCGCTTTTAATATGCAGTTTGTTGAATCTGCCGTTTTGAATCGCGAATATTTTAGTTCATTACTGTGATCGCATTTGCTCTGTGTAAAGTTATAATGCAGAGGGAGTGCTTACTTAACACACAAGTTCACCTTCTATCAGTGATTCTCAAGATCTGTAAATCATACGCCATCATCAGCGCAGTTATTTCTCCATCATTCACCATCATCAGTGCAGTCATCTCAGGGCCAGATTAACACTTTGTTGTACCCTGTGCCACAATATTCAAGGGCCCCATCATCACCATAATATGGTCATATATAGAATATATTAATGTAATATACAGTAAATATTGTCACATGTCTCCTTATGTCTCTTCTCTTTTGCCTTGTGTTTGCACTGTTGAGATTTGGTTTCTCCTTCTGTCTCCCCCTGTCAGTTTGTATGATTTGGTTTAGTCCTGTGATTAGTCCTTGTTAAGTGATCATCGTTTTCACCTGTGTGTCTTGATTAGTTTGCCTTTAATAGTCAGTCTTTGAGTTCAGTCCTTTGTCGGTCATTTTTGATGTCAACTGTGTTCAGTGTGTGTGGAAATCCCCTGTCTCTTCCTTGGAAATCAAGATTAAAAGTATTCGTTATTTGACTTTGACTTTCGCCTCGTCAATCCAGCACCGGCTGTGACAGAATGACCGACCAAAACTGCAATGCTGACGAACGCCTGTGGAACTTGAGGCAGAGCGGTCGGGAGTTGGAGCGGTATGTGGAGGATTTTATTGAGCTCTATCATCGGGTGAGCTTGCCCGATCCCTCTATTGGCATTGTGTTTCTGCTGGGGTTGGATAAGGATGTTATTCGTTGTAATCTCTCTGTCCATGATGTCCCGTTTTTCGAGTTGGTTAGCATAATTCTCTATTTAAACGGCTCCACCTTTAAGATGGAGCCAATAGAGTATTCCTGTTCAGTCCAACATCCAACTCCCTCAGAAGCACAATGCCTCGCACCAGCTCACCCAACGCCAATAGCCTCTACATACCGGTCCAACAGTTCAGACCGCCTGCCTCACCCTGAACATCCGGCAACCCTCCAAAGCTCCATGGCCTGCCTCAGCATTGCTCCGATGACTGCTGCCACACCAGCTCACAAAATGGCTGCCACGCAGGAGTCGGCACGCCTGATGGCCAGCCTGCTAGACCCACCGTTGAGGTCAGTACGGGCGACCATACCAGCTCACAAGATGGCCACCCCACCCGTTCACAAGATGGCTGCCACACCAGCTCCCAAGATGGCCGCAGTTCCTGATTCCCCGGCCAAGATGGCCGATGTTCCTGTTTTCCCGGCCAGGATGGCCGATGTTCCTGTTATTCCTGTCAAGGTGGCCACAATTCCTGAGTTCCCGGCCAAGAAGGCCGTCAAGCCTGAATCCCTGGCCAAGATGGCCGTTGTTCCTGAGTTCCCTGTCAAGATGGCTGATGTTCCTGTTTTCCCGGCCAAAATAGACGATGTTCCTGAGTTCCCTGTCAAGATGGCTGATGTTCCTGTTTTCCCGGCCAAAATAGCCGATGTTCCTGAGTTCCCTGTCAAGATGGCAGATGTTCCTGTTTTCCCGGCCAAAATGGTCGATGTTCCTGAGTCTCTGACCAAAAGGGATGAAATTAATATTATGGATATGGCTCTCCCTATGGAGTTCACGGCCCCTATCCTCTCTTCTGAATCTCCGCTGGTTCCGCCCAGCCCTCCAGTGACTGCGCCGCCAGAGCGCCCTCCAGTGACTGCGCCGCCAGAGCGCCCTCCAGTGACCGCTCGCCCAGAGCTAGCTCCTTCAGTGTCTCCGCTGGAGACGCCCAGCCCTCCTGAATCTCCGCTGGGGTCGTCCAGCCGCCCAGAGCCCGCTCCTCAAGAGCGCCGTCCAGAGCCCGCTCCTCAAGAGCGCCGTCCAGAGCCCGCTCCTCAAGAGCGCCGTCCAGAGCCCGCTCCTCAAGAGCGCCGTCCAGAGCCTCCGCTGGTGCAATCCAGTCCTCCAGAGCCTCCGCTGGTGCAATCCAGCCTTCCAGAGCCTTCGCTGGTTACGTCCAGCCCTCCAGACTCTCCACTGGTGCAATCCAGCCTTCCAGAGCCTTCGCTGGTCCCGTCCAGCCGTCCAGAGCCTCAGCGGGCCCAGCCCAGCCTTCCAGAGCCTCCGCTGGCCCAGCCCAGCCTTCCAGAGCCTCCGCTGGCCCAGCCCAGCCTTCCAGAGCCTCCGCTGGCCCAGCCCAGCCTTCCAGAGCCTCCGCTGGTCCTGTCCAGCCTTACAGAGCCCACTCTGTCAAACAGTCCTGCCAAACCCCTGAATTCCCCAAAGAAAATTTTGGGGGGGTGCTATATACCCCTAGCCAACGTGGCCGGGCCGAGGACGAAGGCCAAGGCCACGGGGGCTGCCCAGCCATGGCCACTTGAACTGCCTGTCCGGCCGTGGCCGCCTGACCCGCCATGGCCACTGGAACTGCCTGTCCGGCCGTGGCCGCCTGACCCGCCATGGCTTCCTGTTCCGCCCTGGAGGCCTTCCCAACCCAGCAAGGTCCTGCCCCGTAAAGGCCTCCAGAGCGCCCGCCCCCCCTCCCTGGTGTTTCTATCACGGCGCGAGACGCGCCTACCGGGAGGGGGAGATAATGTCACATGTCTCCTTATGTTTCCTGTCTTTTGCCTTGTGTTTGCACTGTTGAGATTTGGTTTCTCCTTCTGTCTCCCCCCGTCAGTTTGTATTCATTTGGTTTAGTCCTTGTTTAGTCATTATCTGTATCACCTGTGTGTCTTGATTAGTTTGCCTTTATAAGTCTGTCTTTTAGTTGAGTCCTTTGTCGGTCATTTGATGTGTTCAGTGTGTGTGGAAATCCCCTGTCTCTTCCTTGGAAATCAAGATTAAAAGTATTCGTTATTTGACTTTGACTTTCGCCTCGTCAATCCAGCACCGGCTGTTACAGTAAGAGTAATAAATTGACTTTAAATTATTACTTCACTACTATAAAACGGAATAATTCAAATCGAAAACAAAACTCTTTTATTAGCTATAGGCCTAATCCATAAAGATGCATTTAGAATTTAAAAGCGTGTGAGCAGATGGCGAGTCAGGATCATCAACTTCATCTTTGCAACACTGACTCAGAAAATACTAGTTTATTAATAAATAATTTGAATATCTCCTTACTTTTCCTCGCCACATTCATGGTAAGTACTTTAGCTGGGGCTTTGTTGCGCTCGCTGCTGTCGGCGGGACACTAAACACCGCCACGGCAGAATAAATAGCAGAAACAATGTATTTTATGCTTGTTAGTTTGTTTTTCTTCAGATATTTGTCTTTTCTCTTTATTACGACAGGTTAACTGTTGTAAATTGTTAAGCACTGTATTTTCATAGCATTCAAAATGTGGAATAGTGTGATTTAAAAATAAATAAATAATTGGGAATTTTTAAGCCAACTAATCGATTAATCGAAAAATTAATCGGCCAACTAATCGATTATCAAAATAATCGTTAGTTGCAGCCCTAGTGTTCATTAGACTTGACATGAACCAAGGATTCAGAGGAAATTTTTTTTTTTTTACTTTGTGGCTCCTGATAAACAGAGCATCGCAACGCTTGGGCCCTAAATACTGAGGAAGATCATTTTTCACTATGCATGCAATTTTTAATGCCATGACTTTAGGAATTTAAGATTTTAGGCCTGATATAGGACCTATTCATAGCCTTATATTGTGCACTTTCATTTCTTACCTGTTCATCTTGTGCAGTTATATTTAAAGCCTTTTCAGTCAATTTGCAGGCCTGAAAAGCCTGGTCCAGACTATGTTGAGCTTCATAAAAAGCCTCTGCTGTTTCCTGACGGTGGCACATATGCCGGCGCACAGTTAACATCTCTTTTTCGACTAACTGTCTGCCAACCTAGGAAAAATAATAATGATGACATTAAAATGGTCATAAAATAGAGAATCAAAATGTTCTTGATATTTACACACAAGAGGTTATTGTACATTGAGTTTCAGAACTCAAAACTAACACCCCAGTATAAAATATTAATTATACTTTTCTACCCTTCTGAAATGCCTGGATTTGAAATTGGGAGAATCATAATGTTACAATTCTCCTCCAACACTCCCCTTAACTCTTTCACCACCAGTGTTTTTTTTTTCTCCAGCATTTTCGTTCATTTTTATCAAAATTTCATGGCCCCCAGAATAATTTGTTGTATGGATATCTGCGCAAACAATATTTCAAAATAAAGATCAGAGTTTCTGCTTTAAAAAAGTTCTTCTAGCTTCATGCATTTCCTTTTTATTCAAAAATTGAAGTGGGTCATAAAAAAACATTTTGAACAAAAAGCTGAGAAAATAAAAATTACATACTGATCAGATACTGAATGATAATCAAAACTAATAATATTAATAATATTACAAGATTTAGAAATGCACATTTGACAGTAGCAGAGTTATTGTTTCTGTGATTATTTGTGAAAATAATAATAGCCTCATCTTTCATACATTTGTAGATCATGATAGCCATACAGCACCTCACTACCATGGTAAAAAATAAAAAAAATAGCCTAAGTAGCCTAACTATTGATACATTCATGTCTGTTCTGGTCATTGGTTTCTCCCGTTGTCTCCCCCCATCTATCCGTCTACCTTGGTTCAGCCCTCGTCAGTGTGATTCCCTGCACCTGTCTTTGTAATTAGCACACCCTTTATAAGTCTGTCTCTGTCATGAGTTCCCTGTTGGTCTTCACTTATGTTACGTTGTTCATCGTGTGTGGATTATTCTCTGTGTTCCTACCTGTACTTCTGAAGATTAAATTAAATACATAGTTGTTATTGTATCACGTCTCGTCCGTCCAGCACGCTAACTCGTTACAACTATATGGTTTCTATAAAATTTGCTATGAAAAACAGTATCCTGAAGACATTCAGTATAAGTACACATGCACAACAACTGTAATGACTAACAAAAATACTGAGATTATATTCCATTACATTAAAATATTTAGCACATTATTCATATAATAAAATTCTCTGTTAATATTCTACTTTTCTGCCACAATGCCATGGTTACTCTTAATGTTACCACAGTAAAACCATGGTAAATGTTGGTGATTCGTAGAATAAAATGCCTTCTAACTGGTCTACTGTCAATTGCACTTTTGTTTAATTGTACATTTTATTTAACTGCCTTATTTTGGCATTCTAAGCATATGATTTAATATAAATATAAATTTGAATATAAAATTATTAGTGGAATTTTATACATCTTTATTTGACCTCAAAGTAGAGACCTTCACTCCTGCGGGACCCAACGAAACAGAGTGCAGTGCGAGACAAAACTTGATGGGCGAGTGCGGGCACAGGTGGGAAGAGACTAAGGTGTGTGCGGAATGCAAGAGAATAAAATGATTTGCGGGACTCCCACAAAATAGAAATACATAAACATAAAATATCTAAAAACATAAAAAATTGTCATTCATCTGTTACACAAAAGCAACACGAACATCTACTATCACTTAGAATGATTAACAGGCACAAGAATAGGCAGTTCCTGGAACATAATGGCTTAAGTTAGAATCCACTCAGCGTTCAAAAGTTCTTGCGCAGTGCTAAATATTGCGCAGTCACGAATCCCTCTCTCATTACAACACACAAAGCGTAGACACTGTGAAAGATCCATTATCAAATATTAGAACTGCATATATTCATTGTGATATAAGAGCTTTATGAGATCGCAATGAACTGAGATCAGCTTTAAGGGAGTGCTGTTCGCTCACATTCTGACATGTGTGCATGCATGCACCAGCTGATATTTGCTTAATTGAATAAGAACTATGTACTGAAAAAAAATCTATATAGGTTACTTCACTGCAGGCTTTTGCAGCCGAGAGAGGGACAAAACATGAAACTGACGGGCGGGAGTAGGGCGAGCTAACATATATTTCCATGGAAGTGGGCGGGTGTAACGATTATCGTCTTCCACGTTGTTTCCCAGGACTGTGACCTATCGCAATGGACGACGCACACAACGACTCTGGTTCTCAGTTCTTTTATTCACTGCTGCAATGATGATTGTGTCTGAGAAATACATCAAAATGTATTAATACACTGGGTGAAAACATTGCAGACATAACGCAGCAGCGTTAACCATTTTCTGCTGAACTACCAAAACCTCATGACAAATTCATGGTAACTGAATAACTGAACATGAAAATCACATACCTGAGAAATACATCAAAATGTATTAATACACCGGGTGAAAACATTGCAGACATAACTGAAATAAAGAACATAAAAAATAATAACTCTCTCTCATTAAGAGTAAACTCACTGTGTGTTATCCATATAGCTTTTCAATGCTACACTAGCAGCAGCACGTGTCAGTCTTACTATATGAGACATGAAACACGACGATAATCAATTCAACAAAGTTTCATCTGAGTTGTAAGCATTATACAGTTGTTGATATAATCACACATATCTCTTTTACATCGGAAAAACTCATGTTATACACACTTATATGGTATTTTAAACACAGTGAACTGGAGAGAGTAGAAACGCGCTTACCCGCAGCAGCGTTAACCATTTTCTGCTGAACTAGTGATGGGTCGTTCTTGAACGATTCGTTCATTTTGAACGAATCTTTATGTGACTGGAGAAGAACGAGTCGTCTCGGGGAGTGATTCGTTCAGTCGCGCATGCGCAATTGCGCAACTATGAACGAAGGACTCAAACCCGAAGACTCGAGAGATGAACTGATCAATTCTGTTTCTGGCTCCAGCAGCATACGTTAAGCGTATGGGGTTGTCACGTGATGAACGAACGACTCGGACCCGAAGACTAGTGTTGTTTTTGGCGGCCGATTTTAATTTTAGTTTTAGTCTAGTCTTTGTGTGAAGCTGTCATTTTAGTTTTTTATTAGTTTTAGTCACGTTCATATTCTTTTTAGTCTAGTCAAGTTTTAGTCGACTAAAAGTCTGAGCATTTTAGTCTTATTTTAGTCAGAATTACCCATGACTATTTTCATCTAGTTTTAGTCGACGAAAACTGATGACATTTTAGTCTAGTTTTAGTCGACGAAAACTGATGACATTTAGTCAATTTTTTGTCAATGAAAATTGTATTTTAGTCTATTTTTAGTAATGCAATTTTATTTAACCCAGTCAAAATAGTATAAGTAGAAGTATAGACGAAACCAATGTTTTCTTTTAGCCAAACCCATTTCAACCTTACCTTATAAGCTCAAGAATACATCCATTCCAGACATGGAAGATGCTCTAATTTGAAATAACAACATTTATTTTACCTACCAAACATGTTAGAAGTACACACACATAAATTGAAATAAAATAAATACTGACTGCTTCGTATTCTGATTCAAATAACACGAACCCCTTGCACAGGATTCAAGTGTCATTCACTTCTTTATTAAGAATAAATCATAATACGAATAAATATGTACGTGTAGTTTTGTGCATGTTCATTTTCTAGTAATTCCCGCTTCAAAAGCACTTCTAATAATATTAGTCAATTTAACAATATCCTTAATTTATTTGATCCTCTATGGCTGCACAAATCATGCTTGTACTTTTATAAGTTTATTTACCAATTAATTAATTTGTGTAAGTAAAATATTTCTTATGGTTTTCGTACATTGATTCATTTTATGAAACTGTCCAAAAATCGCTTTGACATCTGGGACGCAAAAGAAACTTTTTCCACCTTTGACCACAAGATGTCATTAGTGTGCAACGTGTTGAAAAGCTTCGAGTAATGAAGCTTTTTAGATCCAGTTGAGGGGAACGCTTTGGTGCTGGAAAGCTTAATTTTCCCATCACTACTAAAAAGTATGAAAAAATGTATGAGTCGTTTCTTCTTTTTCTCCCAAAGACGAACCTTTCTCTGTGTCAAACCTAACTTTGTTTGTAGCCGCGAGTGTGGCTTGAGAAAGTGACGTCGCCTGTGGTTTAGGCTAGAAGGGATAAGCAGGCTACTGGGCATGCGCACATCAATCTAACGTTATAACATTTCGTTTCGTCTCGTTTTCGTCGCCGAAAATGAAGAGACATTTTAGCATAGTTTTTATTTTGTAAACCACATTTAGTCTCGTTTTTATTCATCAACGATATTGCATTATACATTTTGTTATAGTCATCGTCACATGACCAGCATTTTCGTTTCGTCTCGTTTTCGTCATGTGATAAAGGTTCGTTGACGACCATATTTAGTCATAATTTTCGTTGACGAAAGCAACACTACCGAAGACTCGAGAGATGAACTAATCAATTCTCTTTCCGGCTCAGACTGCGTTAGTTAAGCTTATATGGGGTTGTCACGTAATGAACGAACGACTCGAACCTGGATAGATAGAAGTGAGGGAGCTAATCATGAAGACCCAGGTAAACAATGCATCAATCTTTTGTTTCTAATAGCTTATAGTTTTGTCTTGTTTGTAGTGTGATCAACGTTATATAATATGAGCATACATGTGTTATGGAAGTAAAACGTAGCTTTTAAATTATATTTTAAATATGTTTGTTTGACAAAAATTAAAAGGGTTTATTTTTCATTTGTTTAAAAATAAATAAATGTTTATGCTTTTTGATTATCAGAAAAATTAAAACACATAAGAATTTCTAAAAAAAAAAAAAAAGCAAAAGATTTTAGAACCCGCAAAATGTTAAAATAGAGAGTTTTGGACTTATTTTTCCACTGAAATGAATGTATTCGTTATTGCACAAAGTAGGCTAAAGTACCGGGAAAAAAAGTAAAATGGCTTATTTATTTTATGTTGTCTGTTGTAAAGACAATTTTACTACAGTTTTGTTTATTAAACTTAATACTATGTTATTTCATGGTGAAATGTTTTGTTATGCACTTCTTGTGCACTGAATACATTTAGAATGTATGTATGTAGCTTGTTTGAAAAAGCAAAAAAAAAAAAAAAAAAATCGCAAATAAAATCGCAATCGCAATATTCGTTCAAAAAATCGCAATATGATTATTTTGTCCATATTGCACAGCCCTACTATATATAATATAAAACTATATATATATATATATATATATATATATATATATATATATATATATATATAATTAACTATATAACCTTCATAACCATACTTAACTATATGCACATCAAAAACTAATTTATATTTTTTAGGTTTAATAAAGCATCTATTTTTGTAACACTTCAATAAAAATTCCCAAACCCAAAGGCCAACACAATTACTTTAAAATAAAACTAAACACCATTATAATAAAACATATTTATATAACTTTCTTATTTTAAAACTTATATAATATTTTAAAACTTATATAACTATTTTAAAAACAGACACCGACTCCGATGTACCGGCTGCACACACTGACTGCACTTCAGAGGATACAGAACTTTCCAATGAGGATTCCTGAGATGGAGACGGAGTTTCCTCCAATATCTTCACCATACCAATGACAATGTCCAGCTGAAGAGCACCACACTCCAAAAGATGCTCCTCCACATCTTGTCCGTCCTGTACCAGATGAATCAGCTCAGGACTTGGCAAATACCTGAGCAACACAGAATTGTTGATACTCACATTGCGCTCTCCAAAATCTACAAACACTGTTACATTGGCGATGGCACTGGCCGTAAACATTGCGATCTTCTGTAACATGTTGCACTTAACGCATCTATGGAACGTCCTCTTTGGGTCAAACTCCGGTTGAGCAGACCTGCAGTTCCCGCAGGTACGACACCCAGCCACCTCCGCTCTGATCACCTCACCGCTCACAGAAATTACTGGATCTTCTTTCACTTCGCAAGGAGCAATGGGACCACGACCTGACAAAGGTCGAACTTCCTCAATCGTGGTTTCACGGGTCGTCGTAAGAAAAAGCTCACCGTGGTATTCTCTTGTGCTCAAATTCTTAAATTTACCAAACAAAACAACTCCAACTTGCGATTCCCACAGTTGTATCAGGATTTTCCCGCTGACATCCTCCATAATGACACTTTGTGTCTCCACTTGTCAACCCTGAAGTTCCACATTGTTGGTGCCAGCCCTCAAATGGACAATCCGCCCAGTGACCTCACCAACCTAATAAAATATAAAAAAATACACTTATACACCTATCTTGGTGACATTTTTTTAAATTTTTTCCACCATCCGCTTGGACTTGGATGGAGGCTCCCAGTAGGAAAAGGTGACAGTCTGTCTCCCGTATAAGATATCAACACCTTGACCCGAACGGCCTAAGAAAATGACATAAAACAGATCGTTAAAAACGTATAGCTGAATAAACACATACAAAACTTGACAACATTCAAGAAAATACTTACTAGGTTCTTTAGAAATTCCAGACAAACGAACTGCGGTCCTGCAGTTTTGCGCTTGCAGAAATGTGTTCCGTCAGAGAAGACTGCAACATCACAAAAATCCTCCCTACTGATTTGAATGACCGCATTAAAATACCTGCTTTTTTTAATGCTGATGTTTTGACAACTGAAACATTGTGAATGAATCCAGTTACACTAGTTGGGTCCTCTACTTTAACTTTCTTGGCCTCAGATGCCATGATGATCTTCTTCCAATTTCCAGTTCTGACAATCTCTGCCTTCTCAACACTTCTATACCCCATTACCATTTCAACTCAAGACCTGACAGACCAATTAGCTTGACAGACAGACATCAACACCTGACCAGTTCAAAAAGAGGTCAAACACTTACATTAATTTTAAATACAGAACAACAATTAAATACTTACCTAAACAACCTACACTGAATATTAATTATAATTACTACTATCACTAGTAGTAGTCGTACTAGTAGTAGTAGAAAAAGTAATAACCTACTATATTGCTTATATTGCTACTATATTGGTTTTATTTCATAAACACATTACTGCATAACCTATTTTCAAATACACAAACACTGACTTATTAATTTACATATACACTATATACTATTCATACAATTTTTATACTGAAATGTATTATTCACATACATGAATTACTAAACACAAAACCTAAAACACCTTACGTCTTAAATGCTCATTACTATACTTGCACACAACCAGTCATATATATATATATATATATAGTGTATCGACGATAGTTAGAGATATCGGCAGTTGCTGATAGCTTTGACGATAGCAAGATGATTATTATTATCCGTTAAAAAGGCGCTAACTTTAGCGATGAAGTGCAGAGTCGGTTCTAGGATGCTTCAGAAACTTGCCGTGGTATAAACACACGCATAGAGTGGCCACGTCGCCTTAACGCGCCGCATGGGTAAGAGATTTATTCATCATACAGTGTAAATAGATAAACTGATTATAACGGGAGTGTTTTTTAAAAAGTGCACCCCGCACTAGACTAGGCTACACTAGTTAGTGATGAAGTTCTTTGATAATGTAAATGTTCTTTGCTTGTTATTTGTAGCTGCTTTTTAAGATAATGTAAGGATTATATTATATAGCAGAGAATGAAACCGAAAGTAAACTTGAACTTCTCTGCCAAAACTACAGTCAGCGCTGTACACGCACAACATAATCACATGCCCAATAACAAGACTACCCTTACAAAACGAATAAGGAATTTAGTACTCATGTTGCCACTGGTAAGCTCTGCTGTTGTTTAGCTGTGCGCCGTGCATGCACGTGTGAAAAAGTCGCGCAAGTAATTTACGTCAAGTGATCTGCTTTTTTGATCGGTTCGCCGATCAATCGGAGCATCACTAATTTAAAGGAAGATAAACATGCTCACATTATAAATGAGTAATTAGCCAGCCGGCTAGTTTCAACCCTCATTTTCTTAAATAAATGCAGTATTGTTACCTGAAGTTCTTTGTTCTGTGGAAATTTGTGAAATGATATATTCTCTTTATGTTTATGACTAAACCATCTACATCCCGGTGCGCAACAACACACCACAATGGACGCTGCTGGACTGCTATCCCTCACAGCCTCGTTTTCAAATCAAAACGGCGGCAGGCTGAATAAGGTGTATAACGATATAATCAGTCCAAGAGTCAAACACAGGAAAGTACACACGGAAAGAAACACTCAGAAATGTCGCCAGGGCTAAACAAGACTTTGCTGGGTGTGGCTTACATTGTGGAGATAAGGAGGTGCAGGTGTGTGTGTGTGTGTGTGTGTGTGTGTCAGTCCCTGGTGTGAAGGAGTATGGGAAATGTAGTTGTGGTGCGAGAGTTTGTGTAGTGAGAGTGTGATATCTGGTGGTGACCGGACGGAAAGGCTACATATAGATCAGTTTTGTAACAGACCCATTATTAATAACTGAGTATGAAAAACACAATAATTAAGCACTAAATTATTATTATTATTTAAGAATTATTTATTTTTACACTGAAAACTAGAGTAATGGCTCTTGAAAATTCAGCTTTACCATCAAAGGAATAAATTCAACTTTAGAATACATTAAAATAGAAAACAGTTGTTGTAAATAAATAAATTAAATACAATTTATATTGTATTCAATTGTAATAATAATTCAAAATATTACTGTTTTACTGTATTTTTGATTAAATAATTGCAGCCTTGGTGAACATAAATGTCTTTCCTCTTCGAGTCACGATTGGCCAGCAGCTGAACCCACAGGAATATTTACTAATTATGTATTTTTGAGTCTCCAGGCCCACTAAAACAATTAAGTAAATTACCCAAAGATAAATAAATAAATCAAATTTCCTCACAATGAAAATGATAAATCAGCAACATTATATGACGGGTGACAACATCATTTTTATTTATTTTATTCAACACATCATGTAACAGTTCAAACAGTTCATCAAGTATTGTTATGACAAATATAATGACTGAAATATGGCACAATAGTTTTATACATAAATACATAAAGTGTGCCATTCTTATAAGATCAAATTTCCTGCTGTATTGCAGCGACGGATAAAAGAAAAATAATAATAATAAGCTATAATAATGATAAAACTAAAATTTGAAAATGTCAGTAAAAGTACATCGCAAAAAAATAAAAAAATTAGTTTTCAGAATAGCAAACAATGGTCACGGATCAAAAAATAACAAGTGTACATCAAAAATGTAATAAATGTAATGTTTCTTACTCTCAGTGCTCTCAGACATTTTCTGTTCATATTTCGATTTATTGGTATGCTTATGTTGTTTTTCACTAGGCTTTTGTTTCCACGTTTTGCACTTGCTTTTCCAAATGTGGCGGTTAGAGTTTGATGTAAATCAGGGCAGGGCTTAAGCGTCATCACTGGTCCACCAGTTCTAGATTGACAGCTCCTCCTCGAGCCAATCAGTCGAAGAGGGGCGTCAACGTCACTCCACGCGCCTCATCAGCTGCCGATGCTCGCTGTTCACTTGCAGGTGAAAATGGCCATCCGTCAGCTGGGGACATCTTTCCATGCAGCACACTGTGTCTGTCTGTCTGTCACTGATGTACGTCTGCCTGGCCATCCATTAACATTAAACCAAACTATCCTAGCCATAACCGTCGCCATTATCTTCACCATCTTTAGTCTACGTTCACATCGTGAAAGGGAGCAGCCAGTCGGCCATATTGGCGGCACTGAACGTAAACAATACCACTGAACCAAATGAAACTCGCATATTTCCCTAATTATTGCTGCTGAAAATGGTCAATTATTGTCATGTTTAAGGCTGTGCTAATCGGTCGGACCGGGAAAAACATTTGGAGTACTATAGACTGACAAAATTGTAAAAAAAAACTGTCTGAGTAACAAAAGGTGTTTGTGGTTGAAACTGAACTAGACTTTCTTTGACAAAAATCTCGATAACATTCATGTTTGTTCGTATCATTTCCAGTCCAGGAGTTGAAATATTAGTCTAATATCTTAATTAAAGGGGTCCTATTATGATCTTTTACAAAGTCTTTGGGTTGAACTAGAACATGCTCTCATGTTTGGTGATTCAGAAAACACATTATTTTTGACATAATTTACATTATTACAATACCTTTCTCCCAAACCTGGCACAAATGCCTGGATTAGTTCTGTTTTTGATGAAGGCCCGACACAGTACTGCTACGCCTCACATCACACACTGACTCAAATTCAAAAGTGAAAAAGCATAAATAACACTTTCATACTACGTATCTTAACTTTAGTTCGTCAAAATATTGTGCCCTTTCCTGCTCACTAAGTCCATCTCTCTTTGATTTAGCTGCTTCTACGTGATTTTGTGTGGTTTAGACAGCATAAATTAGCAGAACAACCTATTTATTAGTATATTAAACGTGCAATCCATGCTGTTGTTTACATCCGAGTATCACCAATATGGCCGCGTATCCGGTTAACTGACCAAATTGTGACATAAATTCAAACCCACTATTGAATAAACATTTAAAATAAACATTTGTGGATTCACCTCTGGATTATCGAGTTTTCCTTCGAGCTAATCACCAGCCAGCGGATCTAACAATATCTAGGTTTCCTAATCTTTTATTAGATTGAAAAAATTGTATAGCAGCCAGCTTAAACTCTATAGGACACCAGCCAACTATGATCAGGTTTGGACACCATGATATAAGATCTAGCATACATGCATTATATACAGTATCTACGTGTTTTGGTGTTACCTGCTTTGTGGCATTAAACTGGGGTTAACTTTTATTTCTTTGTTTTCCCACCTTAGGCCCAACAGCACTGAAAGAGGAGAAGGAAGTACTGAATGAAACTGAAGAGAAATATCAGTTTGAGAATCTTCATGTTTCCATAACTGGAAAAAAATCATTTTGTTCCTTACAGTCAGAAAATACATTTACACAAAAAAGAGCTCAAAAGGCAAGAACTACGAGTTTTTTCACTTGTTTTCAGCGTGGAAAGAGTTTCAATGAACGAGAATTTAAAGTCCACAAGAAAATTCAAACTGGAGAGAGGCGTTTCATCTGTCAACAGTGTGGAAAGAGTTTCACTCAAAATACAAACCTTAAAGTCCACATGAAAATTCACACAGGAGAGAAATCTTTCATCTGCCAACAGTGTGGAAAGAGTTTCATTCAAAAAGGAACCCTTAAAGACCACATGAAAATACACACAGAAGAGAAATCTTTCATCTGCCAACAGAGTGGAAAGAGTTTCATTCAAAAAGGAACCCTTAAAGACCACATGAAAATTCACACAGAAGAGAAATCTTTCATCTGCCAACAGCGTGGAAAGAGTTTCAGTGAACAAGGAGAATTTAAAGTCCACAAGAAAATTCACACTGGAGAGAGGCGTTTCATCTGTCAACAGTGTGGAAAGAGTTTCACTCGAAAAGCAAACCTTAAAATCCACATGAGAATTCACACAGGAGAGAAATCTTTCGTCTGCCAACAGTGTGGAAAGAGTTTCATTCAAAAAGGAACCCTTAAAGACCACATGAAAATACACACAGAAGAGAAATCTTTCATCTGCCAACAGCGTGGAAAGAGTTTCAGTGAACAAGGAGAATTTAAAGTCCACAAGAAAATTCACACTGGAGAGAGGCGTTTCATCTGTCAACAGTGTGGAAAGAGTTTCACTCGAAAAGCAAACCTTAAAATCCACATGAGAATTCACACAGGAGAGAAATCTTTCGTCTGCCAACAGTGTGGAAAGAGTTTCATTCAAAAAGGAACCCTTAAAGACCACATGAAAATTCACACTGGAGAGAGCCTTACACATGCAATCAATGTGGAAAGAGTTTCAGTAAACGAGGAAACCTTGACAAGCACATGAATATCCACAATAGAGAGAGCCTTTTTATCTGCCAACAGTGTGGAAAGAGTTACACTCTAAAAGAAAATCTTAACAGGCACATTAAAATTCACAATAGAGAAGTCTGACAGATCCCCTCAGTGTGGAAAGAGTTTCAACCAAAATGTATAAAACAGTTTTGGTCCTTGATTCTGATTGGATGAGCCACATCTGAAGCTGTTGTAAATTACTCTACAAACCGACATTCTTTGTTGCCTATGTGTTGCTCAGAAAAAACAATGTAGGGTCCGGAACAATCAGACACAGTTGTTCATTAGACCAAATAATCAATTTTTCATTAGATTAACAAATGATCACAGACCCCCTTTCACCCAATCCACAACACTGGCTGCCATGATGTCTACAAATGGTCTTACAATCAATTTTATCTTGAATCTTTTAAAAATGTTGAAGAATACTACTTTTTCAATGTATCTATTACTATTACTAACCAATAGTTTTTGCAGTTTACTTAAACTCACCTTGATGTAATTTGTTCAGTTGCAAAACCTACATTAGTGCACAGCATTAGTGCAAACATTTCTAATTAACAGATAAGACATTTCAAAAGTATTTTTACTCTTTGCAAAGTTTTGCCACAATGTTAGGCTGATACGGTTCACGGAATTTGGACAAGAGGTGATTTAAAAAGGGGAAGACTTTTGTACAGCTTGTCAGTGTTATTGGCTTGCCTTGCTGTATTATTATTTTGTTTATTATTGTATTTACTGATTCGGTAATGTCATAGGAAATTCTCAACATTGAAGACATGTCAGAACTGCCTAGAAACCTTGTTATTTACTCCAATATTGCTATTACATTTTAGATAATTTAATACATTGATGAAAAACTATTAGTAGCTAAGTTTAACTGTAATGCATGGATGTCTGTTGTTGCTTTGGTAGTCGTCACATCCACTGCTGCTCTGAGCACTGGATCGGCTGCTGTCCGTGGTGCTGAAGTTCCGCAGCTTCACAAGTCAAAAGTCAACAATGAGTATGATTAAGATACTAACAATCTCCTCTTTTTTTGCACATTGTTGCAATAGACACAGTAAGAATGGTACATATAAGGCAGATCATAAGTTAAGAGCAAAGAATAATTACTAAAGTGTTAAGCCAAACATAAAAAACGAATAAAGATCCAGATTAAAACTTGTTGGTTATCCCAAATCCAGATAATCATATAAAATCTGAGATTAATAAAAATTAACAACAAAACATATATGGCCAGCAGCCATATCACCCTGTAGCCCAAGACTGGTTGCCCACTGAAGCTAAGCAGGGTTGAGCTTGGTCAGTACCTGGATGGGAGACCTCCTGGGGAAACTAGGTTGCTGCTGGAAGAGGTGCTAGTGAGGCCAGCAGGGGGTGCTCACCCTGTGGTCTGTGTGGGTCCTAGCACCCCAGTATAGTGACGGGGACACTATACTGCCAAAAAGCACCGTCCTTCGGATGAGACGTTAAACCGAGGTCCTGACTCTTTGTGGTCATTAAAAATCCCAGGATGTCTTTTGAAAAGAGTAGAGGTGTGACCTTGGCATCCTGGCCAAATTTGCCCATTGGCCTCTGAATCATCCCCAAATTCCAATTGGCTTCATCACTCTGTCTCCTCTCCACCAGTAAGCTGGTGTGTGGTGGGCGTTCTGGCGCACTATGGCTGCCGTCGCATCATCCAGGTGGATGCTGCACACTGGTGGTGGATGAGGAGATACCCCTGACACTGTAAAGCGCTTTGAGTGTCTAGAAAAGCGCTATATAAATGTAACGAATTATTATTGTTATATAATTTTGCCATAACTAGTAACAGAATCATGGGGATTGGTCAATTAAGCACATTTTTTTCTAAACACTTGAAAGTAACTGAACAAAATAAAAAACAACATAATATAATTCAGAATGTTTTAATTAACATTCAAAGGACAGATAGAACCAGTTAGATTAGAACACAGTCAGAACACAAGACCCTTAGAGCCAGACCTATTCTTCATTCCAAGCCTGAAGGTTACAGGGAAAGATGAGGAGTTGCTCTCTCCATGTGGTTCTTCCAGGCCTTTTAGGTTGAGGCAGCTTCTTCACCACATCACTTTCCTTAATAGCAAACTTGGGTCTCTACCATTTTTTTGTTTTTCCCTGGATTCGTCTGAGAAATTGTTCAAGTAACTTTCTTAACCATGCCGATGTCTTTCTTAGGTATTCAGGTCTTCCTGACTGCCAACCTCCTCACTGGTGCTTGGTTGGGACATTTCGAGCAGTTTCAGAGGTGTCAAGTATTTTTACTTCATTACTTGGCACCTGGTTTAAAAACTTGGGGCTCAATAAAAAACCACATGGTAGTTGTGGCACCTTAGGGCAGACATTTTGGAGGGACTTCCCTTTTAATTAATCCTTATATTGTCCTCCATACATCAAAAGCTAGAATGGCAATGATCATTAAGAGATGTACTTTTAATTTAGCAGTTTCCACATAAATAAACCACTCTTTTTATATGCTTTTAGCTCTGCTCATGTCTCAACATTGTTCAATTTCTTTTTCCTCTTTTCGAGGTTGTGTGTATTTTGTAAATATTTGTTATCTTATGGCATCTTTACACAGCAAAGGCGGCACAGAAACCAAATCTGAAGCGGCATAAAACCATGAAAATGTGCATTTACACAGACTGCTCAATGCTGCTCTGAAGCGGCATAAATGCATTTACACAGGAATTAAAATTGCGGGAAACATAGCCTATACCATTTAAGATAACTACAATTTTAATATTAGTTTCAACAAAAACAAATGCTATAAAATTAAAGAACACATAATATAAAACACAAAATTAATACACGTCATTTTTAAAATGTAATGGCATTAAATTAAAATTTCCTGCGAGTGCTACAGTGTATCGAGCGCTGGACGGTTTGTCAAAATGTTAGCTTCTGTGGTATTGACAGTTATTTTCTTTTTCTTAACAAAATTGTTCCAGTTGGAAAAAAGAAATTATGATTTACTGCATCGGGAACATCGCCGCACGATTTAAAGAGGCCGAAATGTGTTTCAAAGAGCCAGGAAGTCACAAAGGCGGCACAGAAACCAAATCTGAAGCGGCATAAAACCACGAAAATGTGCATTTACACAGACTGCTCAATGCTGCTCTGAAGCGGCATAAATGCATTTACACAGGAATTAAAATTGCGGGAAACATAGCCTATACCATTTAAGATAACTACAATTTTAATATTAGTTTCAACAAAAACAAATGCTATAAAATTAAAGAACACATAATATAAAACACAAAATTAATACACGTCATTTTTAAAATGTAACGGCATTAAATTAAAATTTCCTGCGAGTGCTACAGTGTATCGAGCGCTGGACGGTTTGTCAAAATGTTAGCTTCTGTGGTATTGACAGTTATTTTCTTTTTCTTAACAAAATTGTTCCAGTTGGAAAAAAGACTTAAAAGAAATTATGATTTACTGCATCGGGAACATCACCGCACGATTTAAAGAGGCCGAAATGTGTTTCAAAGAGCCAGGAAGTCACTCAGGCGCAGGCACAACAAAAGAAAACTGATACTAGTGTTAGCTTTCCAGGGGAGACAGCAGATGTCGCCAGATGTCGTCCGCAAGATGTTTTTTGGAAAGTAACGGTACAAAATTACAGCGATACTTACTGGGTTAAGCATTTTAGGATGACTCGAGATACTTTTATGTCATTGGCTGATGAACTCAAACCAGCTCTACAAAAGTAGGTTACAAATTGGTGAAAGCCAATTGATTTCAGACAACGACTTGCCGCTGTGATTTGGTGGTTTGCTACACCCTGTGAGTACAGGACTGTGGCTGAATTGTTCGGCATTGGCGAGGCCACATTGTGTAAACTCATTCGTGAAGTTTGCCGTGGAATTAAACGATTAATGCTTAGAAAATACATTCACCTTCCATACGGCCATGAACTTGAACACATATTGTCTGGTTTTGCCAGTCGAGGAATGCCTTTTTGTGTGGGTGCTATTGACGGTACACACATCCCAATCATATCACCAAGAGAGAAACCCCGCAGACTACCATAATCGCAAAGGCTGGCATTCAATAATTCTACAAGGCGTAGTAGTGTCATGATGGGGGCTGTGGGTTTTCCCTCAGCCACCTGAGGTCGCTGTTTGCACTGCACTCTGATTCTTCACGTCTGTTTTGTCATTTGCACTGATTACACTCACGTCTGTTCACAATTATCATTTGGACTATAAGAACTCTTACTTCTCACTCCTGTTTCATGTCTGCATTGTCTTTATGTTCGGTTGTGTTTCTGGTATTCTTGTTCCTGGCTTTTGACCGTGTTTCTTGTTTTGTTGAGTTATGTTTAGTCTGCCGTGTTGGCTTTTGGTTTGTTTATTTGTGTTTATTTAATAAAATCATTCTCTCCCTGCATTTGGACCCAGACCTCCCTTGTGTTAACCGTGACAAGTAGACTATTAACCTAATCATCTGAATCAACTAATTAACTCTAAATACCTGCAAAAGATTCCTGAGGCTTTAAAAACTCCCAGCCTAGTTCATTACTCAAAACCGCAATCATGGGTAAGACTGCCGACCTGACTGCTGTCCAGAAGGCCATCATTGACACCCTCAAGCAAGAGGGTAAGACACAGAAAGAAATTTCTGAACGAATAGGCTGTTCCCAGAGTGCTGTATCAAGGCACCTCAGTGGGAAGTCTGTGGGAAGGAAAAAGTGTGGCAGAAAACGCTGCACAACGAGAAGAGGTGACCGGACCCTGAGGAAGATTGTGGAGAAGGACCGATTCCAGACCTTGGGGGACCTGCGGAAGCAGTGGACTGAGTCTGGAGTAGAAACATCCCCAGGTCAAGCCACTTTTGAACCAGAAACAGCGGCAGAAGCGCCTGACCTGGGCTACAGAGAAGCAGCACTGGACTGTTGCTCAGTGGTCCAAAGTACTTTTTTCGGATGAAAGCAAATTTTGCATGTCACTCGGAAATCAAGGTGCCAGAGTCTGGAAGAAGACTGGGGAGAGGGAAATGCCAAAATGCCTGAAGTCCAGTGTCAAGTGCCCACAGTCAGTGATGGTCTGGGGTGCCATGTCAGCTGCTGGTGTTGGTCCACTGTGTTTTATCAAGGGCAGGGTCAATGCAGCTAGCTATCAGGAGATTTTGGAGCACTTCATGCTTCCATCTGCTGAAAAGCTTTATGGAGATGAAGATTTCATTTTTCAGCACGACTTGGCACCTGCTCACAGTGCCAAAACCACTGGTAAATGGTTTACAGACCATGGTATTACTGTGCTCAATTGGCCTGCCAACTCTCCTGACCTGAACCCCATAGAGAATCTGTGGGATATTGTGAAGAGAAAGTTGAGAGACGCAAGACCCAACACTCTGGATGAGCTTAAGGCCGCTATCGAAGCATCCTGGGCCTCCATAACACCTCAGCAGTGCCACAGGCTGATTGCCTCCATGCCACGCCGCATTGAAGCAGTCATTTCTGCAAAAGGATTCCCGACCAAGTATTGAGTGCATAACTGAACATAATTATTTGAAGGTTGACTTTTCTTTTATTGGTCGGATGAAATATGCAAATTTTTTGAGATAGGAATTTTGGGTTTTCATGAGCTGTATGCCAAAATCATCCATATTAAAACAATAAAAGGCTTGAACTACTTCAGTTGTGTGTAATGAATCTAAAATATAAGAAAGTCTAATGTTTATCAGTACATTAAATAAAATAATGAACTTTATCACAATATGCTAATTTTTGGAAAAGGACCTGTATATAAACAGATTAATACAGACAACTACATAAGACTATTAGTCTGAACAGATAGAAATATGTGATTTGTAGTCACAGAACAATAAATAATAATAAAAAAATCTGTATATAACTAAAAATACATTTTCTACAATACAATACAATTCAAAAATTGCAAAATAAATGTATTCAAACATTCATTTGTTGATGAACAGTACTTATTTTTTTCATGCTTTAACATTTTAGGCTTCAAAACTTAAAGTTAAACTGGATTAATGCATAAATCAAGTCAAATGCCTGCATTACAAACATGCCTCGTCACCCAAAACTTACAAATCTGACATCATTAAGTCGCTCTCATGTTTCAAGCTTTGTACTACATACATGAGAGTGAGCAAATGATGACAGAATTTTAAGTTTTGGGTGACGTCCCATAAAATCATCAAGCTTTTATAAGTAGGCCATCACCCTTTCATAAGGCTCTTCCTCATCACTATAATTGTGTGAGTGGCACTGTGGATGGTGCAGTATCTCGTGAGGCAACATGAACTGATGATGTTCCAGACCTCCATTGGTGAGTAAAGGGCTGGTGAGCAGTTGACTGGGCACCACATGGAGGAAATATACTTGCTAAGATGTTGCCAAAATGGCTAATAGCGTCCTGTTGCATTGCCCGCATCTCCCTGGTCATTTCCAACGCTGTTTGTCTTTGTTGAAGTTCTGAGTAAAATTTTGTTTTTATGCCACAGTTGCTTCGCAGCTCCTGATCGAAGAGCCTCAATATTCTAACTTGGCAACAAAGAGTAAGTCAAGTTTTGATTTTTAACACTAAAATAATATTGTAGAGTCAAGGAGCAATCTGCAATATTACTTAACAGACTATCACACAAAAGTCTTACAAAAGCTCCAAGAGATTGTTGAGAACCAGCAAGACAATTGCCGAGACGAATACTCGCTACTGTAGCTGTAACGGTGACAGAGGAAGACGTGGAATTCCTGGAAAATGGACCGTGTCAAACTGTGGAGGAACTGCAGATCCTTGACAGAGAATTGGAAAACAAAGAAAAAAGGGCCAAGAGGGTAATACATCCCTAGTAAAAAAAAAAAAAAAAACATTAGGAAACAATACCGAGTATATAAAACTTTTTTCGCTGTACATCCATTATATTTCCATTTTCCACTTTTAAGACATATTATAGCCCTTCATTTCAACCCGTCATAGGCCAGTTTTCTTCAGTTATGTTCAACTCTAATAGCTATTCCACATATTGCACTTTTTTGTTTGTTTTCAAAGAAACCTTAACATAGGCCTATACCTAACAGAATCTGCAAAATAATAATAATGCAAAAAATAATAAAAACAAGAAGGATCATAAATTAAGTTGTTTCCCTAAAGCTTTTTCACATAACAGATGTTTACATAGTCCACAAGACAATATCTGAATTTAATCCTGGCTTAATAAAAGCCCTGTCTGTGAAACCTATATATATACACATATATATATATATATATATATATACATACACACATATATATATATATATATATTAGGGGTGGGCATAGATTAATTTTTTTAATCTAGATTAATCTAGATTAAATCTTGGAATTAATCTAGATTAATCTAGATTAAAATGGCTCATTTGAATTCTGCTGAAGGCATTCAGAATATGTGTGCTACCCAAATAATGACTTAAAGTCTTTGAGAATGGATCATAAAGCTCATAAAGCTGTTCTATGATAATTTGTTGATGAAAATAAATTATGTTCAATTAGATGTACTTGTGTTTACTAACTAACTAACAATGAAATTATTTTTTCTCCCTATTAGATTGTGTTTTTTTTAACGTCAACACCTACCCAGCCCATTACATGTTACACCGTACTTTTATTTTGACAGGTTGCCGTGAAGTTTCTGTGTCATACAGTATGATATGATGCTAGTTTTCTCAAATGAAACGGTAAAAGTGACACTCACAGCAGTTTGGGAGATTGAGTTTATCTGTTCATGTGAGATGAAAATGCCAAAGATTACCGGGAGCGTCACGTGTGTTTCAGTATGCGTGTAGTAAAAGCTCGTCTCCGCAATGCATACATACAGCTAGGCAAATGGAACATATCGGATTCATATTAAAACGGTCTTTTTGCATTTCAGTTTTCACATACACTGGTCCATATCGCGATTTGAATTAAGTGACTGACCAACATTTGATTTATGAATCCAAAAAAACGACGAATTTACGTGGCATTTCGCTATAGTAGATTCGGTTTTTATGAATGGAGGACGACGCGATCCCGTCTGTGTTTTGGCGGAGGAGACTTAAACGCGTGACCATATTCTATAGTCTTTGGTATACATCCGCGTTAAACTATCAAGGTGAAAGTCATCATAGCTTGCGTAGTTTAGACCCAGCTCCCAACCCAAATTTGAGAATAGATTAACGGCGATATTTTTTTTTATCGCGCGATAAGAGTTTCACGTTAACGCAGCACGTTAACGCCGATAACGGCCCACCACTAATATATATATATATATATATATTAGGGGTGGCACGGTACATGAAAAACAACCGAACCGCTCGGTTCGCTCGTCTCGGTTCGGTGCGTGTGTGCACCGCACAGTTCAACGGTTCAACGCATGCGCAATGTAGCCTCGTGAGTGTCCTTTTTGCGCGAAATAAGAGGTGTGTGTAGACATACACACAGTAAAAGTGGAGTGCTGCAGGTTACGTCACGTGTAGAAATGGCAAGTGTGAGAGATAGGTAAGGCTGCCCGGAGTTGGAAGATGCGCCAGATATGATACGCTGTTCATCCAACTTGGCTGTGCTTTCAATTTTATTAAAGGAAAGGATGAAGCTGATTGGTTGGTTCATGTCACATGGTCTGCGGTGAGCTTGCGGAATTTTGAAAAGTTGAGATGTTTTTATCTCGATGCGGCACGTACGCGCCTAGAAAAAACGAGCGTGCCGCACCGCGTCGCTTCCATTACGAGCGCGCATACCACGCGTCTACATTTGAAATAACAAAGTTGAGTGCGCAAAAGAGGCTTCATGTGAACGGCCCCTTAGCCAGGTCAGGTGTGTGGGAACATTTTGGATTTCATCTTTATTTGTCAGTTCATCTGAGAAGACATCACGCCAGTGTGTTGGTAGACATGCAAGTTAATTCTTCAGTTCAGTCTTTATGTGCTAAAAAAGGCACGCACATTCCTGTAGAGATACACATTGTCCTGTTTTTGCCAAATAAATGAAAAGCATGTTATCAATGTCTTCTCTCTTGCTGTATCAAATCTCCCCTAGCTTTCCTCAGAGATGGTCTCAAAAATGTCAAGTCCAGTTCAGTTTGTGCATGATTACATGATATAACTTTTTTTTTAATAATGTATCCTTAATTGTGGATAATCAAGCTACATTTCATATGCCAAAGAAAACTTCTGGAGTGTTAAAGATTAAAATGAAAAATAAAAACAAGAACCGTACAGAACCGAAAACCGTGACCCTAAAACCGCAATACGAACCGAACCGTGGATTTTGTGAACCGTGCCACCCCTAATATATATATATATATATATATATTTTTTTTACAAGAACTGAGGTTAGAATAAATAAATAAACAAACAAACTTACCATACATACATACATATTCTTACATTATCTTTATCACTTAAAAACTATAAGGGCATTAGAGTATTAGAGTGGTTTCAGAAGAAAATACCTTTTCACATATGAATGTGAACAAAACATTGCCCATGCTGTTTCCATTCAAACAACATCAAAAATCTTTTAGCAGCTGTCATGATGTCATGTTCTTTTATTATAAATAACAGTCTTTCTTTCTTTCTTTCTTTCTTTTAAACAGAATAACTACCTTTGGTCCCTTGGGGGAATAAACCCAGGTGAGTCCGTGCGCAAAATGTTGCGCAAGGTTGCAACAAACAATAAAACAAAATATTTGTGTAGATATTGGGACGTATTTTTCCGTTGGCTAGGTGGTAAATAAAACAGTCATACCCCATTGGTCTGGACATTGGGGAGGTGTGTTTTTATGTAAATATTGTCACATTCTTGGTTGTTTGACGCACCCCCAACCTACATTCAGAGTTTAGAGACACTCAGTTTGACGCGGTTTGTGCATTGGTACAAAGGCCTCCAAACACCCCTGAAACAAGATTAATTTCAGTCACATCGGCAAGAAATTTTGTTGAAATGGAAATGCACCAGGAAAGTCACGGTCTGATAAAGATTCTCGATGAAGATGAAGATTTTGCGAAACAAGAATTCACAGTGTCTGAGGATCGTACGGGGAGATTTGTGTTTGACAAGACATTGCAGACTGTGAAACTCTACGTTTTGGATTATGAAGATCTACGTATACCTGAATGTAGCTATCTGCTTTTGACGGCCGTAGACTGGACGTACTTCTACAATCAAATTTGGACAAAAATTAATTTTGGTGGAAAAATCAGGTACGTTTATCAGTGGGATGCTGTCACGGCGGGTATGAGATACCTTGCCTCAACGAGACCAGAATACGTTCGCCTATCTGCCTGTTGGAACAAAACGCATCATGATCAAAATCATCTCATAAGGGTAAACAAACAGCGGGAGGAATCTGAAAGAAAATTGCATCACGATCAAAATCATCTCATAAGGGTAAAGAAACATCTGGAGGAATATAAAAGAAAAGTTTTGTCTCAAAGCAGCGAGTCTGACTCCGAGGAGGACTCCGAGGATGAGTCTGATGATGACTCTGAGGAGGACTCTGATGATGACTCTGAGTATGAGCATGATGACGCCTGGCCTATTCCTGAGGACAACCCTTTCGGATGCTGCACAACAAATCTATATTTAGACGCGAGCGACGAACCTGTGTTAAAAACTGTTTTCTCAACCATTGACAAGCTGTTTCAGTCAAGTTAGACCAATTTCGCAGTCAGTGTTTTATTGTGGGTATGCATCAATATGTTTTGGATGTATAGCAGCACAACAAAATTGTAAAGCGTTGAGTCTTTTCCTCTGTTTCTTGCTATATGTTTAATTGTTTTAATAAACATTTATTGGATTCAATTTCCCCTTTGCCTCTTTTTATTCAAATTTTATCATATGTTTACACCTTTTAAACATTTGATGTCTAGTGTTGCATGTATTATTTATCACAATTTTAAATTTATTTGAAACATTTTATTATGGAATTGGCACTAAAATCTTTAACAACCTATCATTATCTTTGGTATAATAGTTACCACTTGGTTCGTGGCTCTTATTTTTTGAGTCTATAATCTTTAATCAAAATATTATAACTATCTTGAACGAAACTTATCTTGTGTGCTTGACTGATTTTCAAGCCTTCCAGCCACAACCCTCTTAGACCTTACAACAAGGGTGTGGGTGGACCCTATCTGTAAAACCAGCAACTGCTGTCCTCATCAACTCTGCAGTAACTGAGTTCACCCGTCACTGTGAACATAACCAGGTTTGGAAGCCGAAACCTACTGCAACGTCTTGTTGATTAAAAACAACAACAACAACCCTGTTTTACTGAACCACGGCTCTGCTGCAATTTTTCCGCTTATAACACTTTGGGGGTTCGCGGAGTAAACGGTCAAATCCGAAATTCTAGGAAACGGCTACGTCTTGGAGAAAACTGAATTCTGAAAAGAATGTCTGAAACTACGCCGAACCTGATGGAGAACAACTGTAGGTCTGGCGTGCTGCGGATGATCAATCGGAGTGCAGCTGTGCCACAGAAAAAATGTGCGGTGTAAAAGTCGTCATAGACTCTATGTTTAAACCGTATTACAAAGGACAAATGATCAAACCGATGAACAAGGTCATCGTCGATGAGCGCGATCCGAATCATGATTGTACGGGGGATACTAAGCGTAAAACAAACCTTAAGAACGAAATGAAGATTGTAAGAAGCCTGAAAAAGGAAACACGGCCTGATGTGACAGACGTCTGTGTTAACAGCAAAGAGACAATCAGCGTGACCACTAGGGAGATTCTGGGTATGATGATGACTGCATGTAGAGATGAGATTGTTGTAGTGCATGTATTGAGTGTCCTTAGTAATAATCTTTGTTTCCCTAATGTTTCAGATCAGAAGCCTGATAGAGACTCTAATCCGATGCCGATACAAGGTTATAGCACTTCTTTTTCTTTTTTTCTTTTTTATTCTATGTGTCGAAAATTTCTAGATTTGCTGAAAGAAGATGATGTAAATGAATTTTCTCCCGACCAAAAATGGATCACAACAGCGGACACTACAGTCAAGTTGGTTTGCAAAAGTGCGTTTTTGGACCGTAATGGGTGCATAATGCCTACTGCATACCTTCATAAAAATTAAAGTCCGTTTATAAAGTGAACCTAGGGGTATATATATGAAACATTTCATTTAGGCTAAAACATACAAACGTCATACAGCCTAGTGTGAAATCTGTGTACATTAACAGTGATTTGTTACAGATATAATATGATCTAAAGAAGAAGGATGGATTTTTAGTCCTGAGTTTTAGCTGGGTGCCCACAAGTGTCTTTAGATAGGCCCTAGTTCAACTTTAGTGACAGGTAACCGAACTGCCTTGCATAGTAAAGACCTGTGCTATGAATAGGACTACTTTTAAATACATATCTCAGTAAAGTAGGCGGATTGCAATACAGTCCATAGCCTGATTTTTGCCATTCAAAATAACACTTTTTTTTTTTTTAATTCAACAGAGACTTCAAGACAAGGACCATCGTGCATCCATGTAAAACGTTAGTGTGATTTATATATTAATAATGGAGAATCATTATCAGATGTACAATTAACTAATATATTAATTGACCCATTTTCTGTAAAAAGGCAAGAGCTCCACGTCTAATGGCGGTATTATATATGCCCCTGTCATAACTGGATCAAGTCTAGGCTCCGTTACAATGACTATGACTTCTGCAACGTCTGGCAAATCAAATGTGATGGTATATTGTAAGTGTAATACATGTACATTGTCTACAACAAACAAACAAACAAGCAAATAAATGTTGGTATATGAAACTATTAAAAATGGTAATTAGATGGAGTTGCTTAACCGTTAGATAATGTTGATCATGTACATCTGGAGCTTTATATAAGCTGTTTTATTTATTTATGGGGTTGTATTTTTATGATGACCTCATATTTTGGACACATCCACATAACCGCTGAAGGCAAACTGTACACTGAATAAGATAGCATGTTGTAGCGCATGGATTGTCCTTAACAGTCTTTGTTTCCCTGATGTTTCAGATCAGAAACCTGATAAAGACTGTGAACAGAGGTCAGTACAAGGTTGAAGTAATTTTTTTCTTACTATTCTATATATATATTTTTTCCAATATCCTTTTTCTTTTCGTATTCTCAGGTTATCAGATCTTCCTAAAAGGAAAAAACAGTAAGCTAGTTCAAAAGTGAAGAACATTATTGATGATCTTGACCTACCCAGTGAATCAATTGCAAATGTAAGAGCGATGACAACAAATCAAGAAAAGTTGCGGATACTGCTTGACTGTATGCATTATGAGGCCTTTCTTACATGATGTGTAACTGGTTTTATTGAATTTAGGTTGTTGCTTACGGTTTGTATGTGGAGAATAGCAAGGACGATAAGGTTGACTCTATTACTCTACTCTAAATTGACTATAAACAGTTGAATCAAGCTCAACTAATACAACTCTTTCATTTCATGTTGCATTGCATCTAAAGCATTGACAAGCCTTTAAAAACACGAAACCATGGTACTTGTGCAAAATAATTAAATAAAATATATTATGTTTTCTTTGTTTGGTTTAGAAACAGTATCTGGACATACACAATATTGATTAGACTGATAAAAGCAGCATCAACATTTGTAAAAAAAAAAAAAAAGAAAAAAAGTAAGTCTTATAAATTAAAGAGAATCAGATAATGACATTAGACAAAAATAGCTGCAGCTGTTTTTAATGATTGGTCTTGTTTGAGGATATGTATCATTTTTAACATGTAGTTTAAAATGTCTTGCTCAGGTCTATTTTAAAACACTCTTATTTGTTAGTACCCTTGTAGAAAGAATAAACTTAAAGAACCTACCGTAAACTTTTAAGCAATCTAAAGTGTTTGAAACAATATATAAATTATAGTTTGAGCCATTTCTACCAAAGGATATCAGGTGTAGTAGTATTTATTTATACTTTGAAGTAATGCTCCACTTTGAAATAAATGTTGAGCATTCAAAACATTCACTTAGAAAAAGTTAACAGACCAACTTCACAGAGCATATCTCCTCCCTCGCCCCATCCTGTGAGGGTCTGTGGCAGACTCATTTGCAGTTTCACAATGGACAAGACATGGTACTGTGAGTTTTTATTTAATTTTTATTATTAATTCACCTTAAACTAAATGTTTTTGTTTGCTTATTGATTTTGTAAATCACTCATCCATGTATGGACATCATTGTTCAAAGAAAATAATGTAAACCTTTTTTTTTTAAAGATAACTTAAAACTAATGTAAATGTTTCTTGTTATAAACATGCAGATGTTTAGTATCATCTTTACAAAGAAGCGGCTGATGTGTGTTCAAAAACCTTGAATGTTGAATACATGTTTAAGATGTACGATGAATGATTTGTTTTGCTTTAGTAACATGTTTGTTACTTTGAAGTTGTATATCATCAATAAACTTAAAAATTTAAAAGTTGAATAATGATTTGTTTAGCTGGAGTAACATGTTTGATACTATGTTTTATATTTATGATCACCTTAAAGTATTGTAAATGTTTATTTTTATAAACATGGAGATGTTTAGTATCATCTTTAAAAGAAGCAATTAATGTGTTTTATAAGAACAAAAACCTAAATAAATGTAGAATACATGTTTAAGATGTACGATGAATGATTTGTTTTGCTGTAGTATCATATTTGTTACTTTGATGTTTTATAACTTGTCCAGACATGTCGGGGGTCAGAATATCCCTTATCATTAGGCTTGTTAAAATATATAAGCTTTTTTATTTTTTATTTTTTACATTTGGTGTTTATAATCTTAATCTCTTTTTCCTGCTCCTGGAAAAATGTACAACATTTTTTTTTTAACAACCTAAAACTAGTGTAAATGTTTTGTTTTATATTGTGTGTGTGATCAAATTATTTATTTATATTCATTACATATAACAGAGAATAAGACTTGGATGATTGAATGAGAGAGAGAGAGAAAGAGAGACAGAGAAGCTTTCATAGAAGTCAATTGTGCTTACGGTTCTGCTTTAAAGAAAGCATCTCTGTTCTCGCAACGGATATTTAAGTTAAATAATAACTACCACATCTGAGACACACACACACACACACACACACACACACACACACACACACACACACATGTTGGGTTTACATGTTTTATGGGGACATTCCATAGGCGTAATGGTTTTTATACTGTACAAACCGTACTTTCTATGGCCCTACACCTACCCTACACCTAAACCTAGCCCTCACAGGAGATTGTGCACACTTTTACTTCATCAAAAAAACTCATTGTGCATGATTTATAAGCCTGTTTCCTCATGGGGACCTGAGAAATGTCCCCACAAGGTCAAAATCTACTGGTATTCCTATCCTTGTGGGGACATTTGGTCCCCACAACGTGATGAATACCAGGTACACACATACACACACACACACACACAACCGGCAGAGACTCTGTGAGAGAGAGAGAGAGACTTTGACTTTTGACACACTTTATTAAAACATCTAAAACCAAACACTACAAAGCACCCCAGAAGAAACACATCACAATGTGTTCAGGAGGCATATGTATACAAAAAAAATGAAATAAAAAAAAAAAATAAAAAAAAAATAATAATATAGGTAAACAATAATAAACAGCAACGTACATCACCAGTTGAACATTACTTCCCCATCCTCACAAAGTGACAATAAGGCTCCATTTGCACCCCATTTGAGCTCAAACTCAATCAAATTGTTTGTCATTTGAAAGAATCTATGCTCCACTCTTATTCTGGATTCAACCAAAGCAGTAAAAAGTAGAAGAACATTTATATTTCGCCCTTCAGCGGCCAGTCTACAAGACTTCCAGATGGCTAATTTGGCTTGTCCAATTATGAAATTTGCAACAGTGCACTGCTGTCTGGACACTCTTGAATACTTACAACCATAAATGAACAGTGTCTTGTTAAAAACAAAGTCCAAGTTTCCAAGTAAGCCTTCCATCAACGTGAATAACGGGGCCAACCTAAAGCACTCAGTGAACACATGAAAAACAGATTCTGGTAAAGAACAGAAGATACAAGATGGCAAAACATTTGAATTGAATTTAGAAATGTGAGAATTGGTGGGCAATGCACAATGCAATAGCCTCCACTGCAAATCTCCAGATCGTTTGGGTAGGGGGCCCTTATAGAAGAGCCTCCAAGAAGGAGAAAGACCAGCCGGAACCGTTAAAAAACTTCTCCATTTAGTATCACCTCTGTCTTTAATACGCTCAAAATGATCCATTTTGACACATATCTGGTAGAGGTCTCTTTTTCCGGCAGCCTGAAAATCAAGCTCTTGCAACCTATCAAGTGTCAACAGTTTTTCTTCCCAGCCACCCTCAACACAAACCTTGGGAAACAAAAATAACTTAGGAAAAAACACTTAAGAGGGGCCTCCAGACAGAAAACAATTAACAAACAAGAGGAGTGTGGAAGGAAGAGCTGCTTTCAACCCACCTATGAGATGCTCTACCATCCTAACTGATCTGAAACCAGCCTGACTGCAAATATCCTCAGCAGACCTCCATGTTTTAGACGTGGTGTTAACCAAGTTTGAAACTTTGGTCAATCCTTTTCTTATAAAGGTTTTAATGATTGTACTGGATGCACAAATATTATCACCTAGAAGAGGGTTATAAAACAGTGGTTCTTCAAGACCAAAATGATTGATTTCGCGTCTAATTAATTTAAACCCTTTCCAAACTTCTAGCACGGAACCATAAAATTTTACATCAGTTAAACACACACCAACATAAGAAGAGATCAAAAACAGTTGCCTATCAAGACCGAACCCACCAAAAGTTCTGAGCAAAGCCAAACCAAATGACACCCAAGGCTTAAAGTCCACAGGATAGAGTAGGTTTTGGACCGCCTTTAACCTCATAGCTTTGACTTTAGCTGTCAAATCAATCAACCCTTGACCCCCTTCATTCACTGGCAAATAAAGGACTGCAGGGGGGAGCCAATGGTAACCATCCCAGAAAAAATCAACAAAAACCTTTTGCAAACGTTGCAACAAATCTTTTGGTGGGTCAAGCACATTTAAGCGATGCCACATCATGGAAGCTACTAAGTTGTTAATGATGAGCACTCTTCCCCTATATGACAACTGAGACAAAATCCATTTCCATCTTTGTAAACGTCCAGAAACTTTTTCGAGAATACCATCCCAGTTCTTCTGAATAAATTGATCAGTCCCAAGAAAGACTCCAAGGACTTTGAACCCTTCCAGACTCCAGGAGCAGTTCTGAGGAAGTATGGGAGGGCCTCCATTCTCCCATTCGCCCATTAAAAAGGATGCACATTTTTGCCAGTTGATTCGAGAGGAGGAGGCTTTCTGATAAACCTCCAAAGATGCATTCAAATCCAAAACATCCTGAGTAGATTTAATAAAAACAGTGACATCATCAGCATAGGCACTAAGTCTAACAGTATTCAAATCTGTGGAAGACGGACACATTGTTGATATGCCACCCAACTTGTTTCTTAGTGCGACCAATAAAGGTTCAATAGCAATGGCATATAGAATTCCTGAAAGACCACACCCCTGCCTTATACCTCTGCTTATTCTGAATGGTCTAGTAAGGGTTCCATTAATTTTGAGCATGCTGTATGTGTCAGTATACAAGAGTCTTATATAGGCAATAATAGACGAGCCGAAACCAAAAGCCTCAAGGCACTTAAACAGGAAACCATGATCTACCCGATCAAAGGCTTTCTCTTGGTCCAAAGAGACAAAACCAATATTAAGGTTGTATACTTTAGCAAAAGAAATCAAGTCCCGAATCAAAAAGATATTATCAAAAATAGTCCTTCCTGGAATGCAGTATGACTGATCTGCATGAATCACTGAGGAAATGTAGAGTTTAATCCTGTTTGTCAAAGACTTTGAGAGTATCTTATAGTCAACACCGAGTAAAGAGACTGGACGCCAACATCTGATATCTTCGAGATCACCCTTTTTAGGCAAAAGGGTGACCACAGCTCTGCGTAAGCTCATTGGAAGTTTACCCGTTTTAAAACTGTCCATAAAAACAGAAAACAAATCCCTTCCAATTACAGGCCAAAAATGTCTATAAAATTCGACATTAAGACCATCCAATCCAGGAGCTTTGCCAGAAGACATCTCTTGAACAGCTGCAGATAGTTCATCAAAAGTCAATAGTTTTTCAAGCATAGATTTCTCCCCTTCTGAGAATGTAGGTAAATCCTGAAGGAGAGAGTCAGCCATCTCCTCATTGCAGGGTTCAGCCCTGTAAAGACCTTCATAAAAGGACAGTGCATATGAGATGATCCCGTGAGCATCAGTGATCCTCCTCCCCTCTGGAAGCTTCAAGCAACCTAAAATCTTCTTCTCCACAGGCTTTTTCTCCATGTTAAAGAAAAAGGATGTAGGAGCATCCATACTGTTAAAAGTTAAAAATCTTGCACGAACAAGCATCTCTTGGGCTCTTTCCTCCAATAGATTCCGCAAAAGAAATTTGTTGCGCTTCAAAGATTCAGCAGTATCAACGATGTCCCCTTCAAGTTTAAGATGAAGTATTTCTTGTTCAAGCTGTGCCATCTTATTGTCCAAAGAATGCTTACTATGTGCAGAATAGCTCTGGCAAAACAATTGGATTTGAATTTTGCCAATGTCCCACCACTGGCTCAGGGACTTGTACTGTGTTTTTCTCTCTCTCCAGGTTTCCCAGAAATAAGTGAAAGAGTGCACAAAGTTGTGATCTAATAATAATCTGCTATTAAATTTCCAATAAGAATACTTGAAAGTGCTGCTTGCAGTGATAACATCAATACATACCACGTGATGATCAGACAAAGCAGTAGGAAAGATACAGCTGTTATAGAAGAGGTCTCTTTTGCTTTTTTGTACATAAATCCGATCTAGCCTAGCCCCAGATACCATATTGGAGTTCACTTTCACCCAGGTTTATTGCCTAACCTGAGGAAATGCTTCTCTCCAAACATCAACAAAATCATGATAGACGATCAACGACCGAAGAACAGCTGCTGAACTACTGTGGGGTTCTTCGTGGTTCCTGTCCAAAGTATGACTTAAAGTGCAATTAAAATCTCCAGCCAGTACAATTGTTCTATCATGAGAAACATGACTTAAAGCAGTTTTGAGCTCTTCAAAGAAAATAGCACGTTCCGACCCAATGTTGGGTGCGTACACATTGACAAAAGAAAAATCAATACCATAAATTGTTACGTCAACTCTCAATAACCGCCCAGAAACCAGATCAAAAATACTGACAGGTTCTTTGTAATCAGGTGCCAGCAGTATAGCCACCCCTGCACTAACACTAGAGCCATGACTTAAAAACGCCTGACCCTTCCACTCACTTAACCACTGTATCTGATTTTTCACATCTGTATGTGTTTCCTGTAAAAATACCACACCAGCATTCTTCAACATAGTATAATCAAAAAGACTAGCCCTTTTCACAGCATCACGGCACCCGTTGATATTTAAAGAACAAAATCTTAAAGGTGCCATGAAGATAAATAAAAAGTAAGCACTCATTAACACCAATCCGCAAGAGATTCGAAATAACCAAGCCATACTCATCTTTTACCTTGCACATTCAAAAAAATTCTAACATTACTTAGAAGTTTCTTAAGACGGTACCGTTTAGGTTTGTCAAGCTCGTCAAAGGAAGCTTTTCTCATAGCCACTGTACCAGACAACAAAAACAGTTTCAGATCAGGAAAATAAGACTCAATTTTGGGTTTACGAAGCCCCTTTGTGATGTCAAGAAAATTATTAATCTGCTGAACCGAATAAAGTTTAATCATACCTCCAGAGGCAGGCTCAGAACCCATCGTGTCATTTTCCATCATCGCAGTATCTTCCTCACATTCTTTATCAGAATCAAGATCTTGAGATGGAAAGTTATCTTGATTAAACGATTCGTCTATGAATGCATCACACTCAGTTTTATCCGCTTGCGTTTTCCAAAACAAAGCGAATCAGTCTCAGGCACGGGCTGCAAGCACACCTGCTCCAGGCTCGTCTCTGCCTGCGGTTCAGCGGGAATATGACTCGACCCGGCCACCTCCTCAGCAGCCTTCACCAGACCGTCTTTAGTGGCAGCCAGTGCCGGTCCCTCGGGCAAGTCGCATGGCGCCGAAAATGCCTCGCCCGACCGGGGTTCTGCTTCCCCGTCGGCCGAAGCAACATCCGCGCCGGCCGCCCTCTCGCTGATCTCCGCATCTGCAGCTCTAGCAGCAGGAAGGCCCGCCGGCCTGTCACGATTCGGGCAAGTTTGTCTGACATGTCCAAATTCTCCGCAAACAAAACACCTCATCGAGTCTGAACTAATAAAAATAGTGTAATCCTTACCATCAATGCTTAGTTTCACAGACAGGTTTAGGGGATCGCTCTGTGAATTCAGAATCATAAATGCCTGACGCCGAAAAGACATTACATGTTTAATATCTGGGTTTTTGCATCCAAGCGGAATCATTTTAATAGGACTCACTATTTTGCCATACCTCTGGAGTATTTGTTCTAGTTTTTCGTTTTTAACAAACGGAGGTACGTTAGATAAAACAACTTTCTTGGATGGGCTTGACAAAGGCAATACAGGCACGAAAGTGTCCTTAACTGTCAATCCGGTTTCGATCAAGTCATTAACCATTTGGATTTCACTTAGAAAAAACACAATGGCTTTGTTCATACGAGAGGCAGATTTAATATTAACGCCACCAACCGCCGCACTTACGGCTACCAAACAATCCTCCACTGACACCTGAGCATCAGGCATGCATTTACAACCATGCCTGAGCGTTAACTGCGAGAAGTCACCCGCTTCCGACCCCATTATCCCCTCTCCCTGACCGAAATCAGGAGATAAAAAAAACTAACTAGCCCTGTAATTAACAGAAGAAAAAGTGTTCAGAGAAAGTAGGAAAAACTCACTTCAACAGAGATACTCTCACCCACGCCAAACGGCTCCGTCCACACTCACTCCCAGCATGCACTCGCACAGAGAGAGAGAGAGAGAGAGAGAGAGAGAGAGAGAGGGAGAGTGTTGGATCTAATTTAACTTAACTCGTGTGCATTTTGAGAGCAGTCCATTTGACACAGGATGCTTGTAACATTAAGATGTGTTTTATTCTCTGGAAAAAATGTAAGAGACTTTAACTTTAACTTTAAAGTTTAATTGATTGAATTTGTTTGTTTTATAATGGCTGTGGTGTTTTATGTATATGCTCATAGATATTGGTTTTCTTTACACACTGTAATGACTTTTATAAGGGTGATCCATAGATGTAATGATTACAGTTCATATTTATATTTTAAATAAAACATTTAAATTGATTGTTAGTGTTTTAATTTAAATGGCTCAAAAGATATCCTCATAAACCACGTAAAACCATATAAGCATACAAAACTGTGTTCTGATAAATCATATTAACAAGTTTAACCAGCCAGACCATTGAATATATATAATGACATTTAATCTTGTATAAAAATGTGTAGCGAAGAGCTACCTGATACTGTTAGGGCTAGCTTGAATCGCAGTGAACCAGGGGTGTCGGTTAAAACACCACAGAGAGATGTATCAGTTTGAACAGGTTTATTCTCACATATGCAGTTTTGATCAACTCAGAGGGAGGAGACAGCCTTTACATGCACATCAGTCCGTGTATACTAACAGGATGTGGACCAATAAGCCTGAACTGCAGTGGACATGAAATGGGTTAGGTGACAGAGCTGGCTAGAAAGGGAACTTAAGCACAGTCTTCAATGAGTCTTGTCTTCGTGAGAGGGCTGAGTGTTTATCAGCTTAAGTATGAAATGTATAATTGTGGTGGAGGGTGTGTGGTTTCTCTGAAAGAAACAAAGCAAGATTATAATTAAACCACCATTACAAGTATTATTATACAGCTATAGGCTGCTCCCCTCTAACAGTAACAATGTATAACTTTGAATATAGTGCATCTACACTCATTATTTATCCACATGACTTATAGCATTATAAACATTATAACTTAGAACATTGTAATACAACAGAGATGTTACAAAAACAGCACGTAAATGACAGCATTTTCATGCAGCATTGAAAAGCTAACAACTGCGTCACTGATGAAGCAAGCATCAATCTGTTACTGATTATTTTGTACTCACTCATATAGGACGCACACAACACAAGATACATTCAAATGGGTCTGATATTAACTACGATGCCCGTCTCCAACGCCCGTTATGCAGAAAACCCGATCGTGAGCAGTGACTGAGGCAGTCTGACGAACTGTGTATAATGAATAGCATCTCTTCCTCTCATCTGCGCTATGCGCGCTTTCATAATAAGAGTCCTTATTTGGCTTGCGTGACTGCGCTCTGACATTCTCTCTATCGCCTTTTGCACAAAATGTATCCCCTCATGTGGTCACCGTGTGATCGCCGGATGTCTGAAGACTTCAAAAATGGCCCCTCATTGCTACAATTTCACCGGTCAGAGTTCAACCATCATTAATCTTCATAAAAACCCTAATGACATCATTAGCCGGGTCACGGGGTCATCTCCGGAATTTTAATTATGTCTATTTATACATATCCGGGGTCACGGGGTCATCTCCGGAATTTTAATGATGTCTATTTATACATATCCGGGGTCACGGGGTCATATTTTGACATGTCAAAAAGGTCAAAGGTCAAAGTCATTAATCATCTTGACATTAAGGAGAGGGTATCACTACTAACATGCTAGTGACATTCTAGTCATGCAACAAACATGCTAGTAACATGGTGATTATGCTAACAACAGGCCAGTAACTTGCTAATCATGCTAAAAACATGACAACAACAACTTGGTAATCATGCTAGAAACATGCTAACAGCTTGCTTATCCTGTTAAAACATGCTACTAACATGCAACTCAGTGTGTGGGAAAACTCCTGTTTTAATGAATGAATCAGTCAAAACTGCACAATCCATCTTTTATTTCCATTGTGTTTCTGCTTTGTTTGTTGTAATGAGAGGATTTGTGATTGTGCATCTGTACATCAGCAACAGACAGACACATAGCTAACTGAATATACAATTAAATAGAAGAACAATGTGTATTACATGTAAGAGAGATCATGTAAATGTTTTAATTTCACATTGTAGACTTGTTTTATATCTTTGCCACATTTAAGTGCTGCACTTGACAATCACATTTAAACATTTGAATCATTATGGATGAGTTTAATACAAATATTATTAAACCGAAGAGCCAGACAGACTCATCTGAGCGTCTTCCTCCTGTTTCAGCTTTCAATAAAACAAAAGCATCATTTGCTTGAATACTAAATCAACATGAATCATTCAGTATATATTCTAACACACATGCTGCATTATTTGATTGTAAAGTCTGAGTCTCTTCACCTGTATGGATCACATTCACACATTTATCACACATTTCTTTCTCCTCATAGACACAGTAGTGAAGCTCTTCTGTGGATCCTCACCTGATGTTCACTGCTCCTTTCATCAGGATCCAAAAACTAGGATAGACAGCATTTAGCATCTTTTGCCAAATTAAGTCTATGAGGGACTCTTGACAATGAATCTTAATCAACACTGTATGGCGAAACAAAATGGAGAGAAAGAAAAATCAGTGTTTAGTTGAACAAATTGCAAATCAGTTTCTACTTCAATTAGTTTCTTTTAAAGTTAAAGTTAGATTTACATGATCTTGCATAGATATTTCTAAAACAATATTTGTGTTTTAAATACATTTGAACATGATTTCCATTCATTTGTTTGTCTGTTTGTGTGACTCCTGTTGAGACACTATAAAGAGAAACACACACTAATGAGTGAACCCCAAATATAATAAACCACAAGAACAAATACTAATGTGATTTTGCCTCAAAACAAAACCCTTTCAGTTAAATGTTCCACTAGTTAAAGCTGTTTTTCCTCTAGTTTCAACATTTGTATTGGTCTCAGTAAATAAGTGAAAGTAAAGTAAGTGTAAAGTAATGTGACGTGTTGCTTCTCAAAGTAAAAACACACAAGAGACAGAGACATTGATCATGTGATGCTGGACGGCTGTGAGCTGAAGCTGGAATCTGCACTGATTTTACCAGCGTTTTCCTCCAATCTGACCAAATCTATTTCAAACTGGAATGATTCACTATTACTGATGGCATTAATAAAGCAGCTGTTGTTGGATAAAGCTCTGACAGTCTGCTTTTGTTCTCTTTCCTCCTTTGTGTTCAACATTTTGATCAACTTTACATTTCATTCTGACACAAACTCTTTGAAATAAAGCTTGATGATCATTTGATCATCTCCTTTCACAAATATTTGAAAGTTAATATGTGACCCTGGACCACAAAACCAGTCTTAAGTCGCTGGGGTATATTTGTAGCAATAGCCAAAAATACATAGTATGGGTCAAAATTATTGATTTTTCTTTTATGCCAAAAATCATTAGGAAATTAAGTAAAGATCATGTTCCATGAAGATTTTTTGTAAAATTCCTACTATAAATATATCAAAATGTAATTTTTGATTAGTAATATGCATTGTTAAGAACTTAACTTGGACAACTTTAAATGTGATTTTCTCAGTATTTTGATTTTTTTACACCCTCAGATTCCAGATTTTCAAATAGATGTATCTCGGCCAAATATTGTCCCATCATAACAAACCATGCATCAATAGAAAGCTTATTTATTGAGCTTTCATATGATGTATATATCTCAGTTTTGTAAAATTTAACCTTATGACTGGTTTTGTGGTCCAGGGTCACATATTTGTCCACATATCAGAGGTAATTGAAGATCTCTTTAATATCACAAAGTGAAGTTTACTCACCTCAGTTTACAGTTTGAGTCTCGTAGCACATCAATGAGCCGCTGCTTTGAGTCTCCAATCATATTATAACTCAGATCAAGCTCTTTTAGAAACTGCAGTGCTTTTGTGTTTGTCAAAGACTGAGTTAAAGAAGAAACATCTATAATGCCACAGTCATAAAGACTAGAAAGAGACAAACAGAGGAAGAGAAGATCATCTTACAAACAAATCATTAAGGAGAAGAGTTTGACACAAATATAATGTGAACCCATGAACCCACTCATCATGAGATATTGAGTAGAAAGTGTTTTGGTTTAAACTGTTGAAGTGATTTTCATCATTTTGATTCTTGTATGTGAATGTTACTGACCTCAATCTCTCCAGTTCACAGTGTGAATCCTTCAGTACGTCACATAAGTCATTCACTCCTGTGTTTGTTATTTGATTCCTGCTCAGGATCAGTTCTCTCAGGTGTGATGGGTTTGATTTCAGAGCTGAAGTCAGGATGAGACACTGTTTCTCTGTAATACTGCATCCACACAGACTGAAGACAGAAAGAGAAAGAACAATGACTCAGATCTATGATGATCATCAGTAAATGCTATACAGTCACTAATAAACCAGAAAAATCATGAAATCTTAATGATATGAAACAAACAGACAGGAGACAGGAGTATTTGAGGACACTAGTTACAATCCAAGTCTGGACCCATCCTCAGTCAACAAATAATGAATCAATACATAGAATAAACATAGAAACAACAGTTAAATTAACTAAATTAAATGGTCTATTTTCACATTTTTAATTTCTAACTATACAAATATATTAAATGATTTATATTTCCCTTAATAAAAGATTGTTTCACAGCAAAGATGTCAAGAGTCCAGTGGTCCTAATCTAAACAGTGAACTTTAATCTGACTGTAACTGCTGTACAGTATAATGATACTAACACTAGTTTCTCCAGCTTGAATTGTGGGTTCATCAGTAGATCACTGAGGTTTTTCACTCCAGAGTCTCCTAGTTTATTCCTGCTCAGGTTCAGTTCTCTCAGGTGTGATGGGTTTGATTTCAGAGCTGAAGTCACAGCAGAACAACCTTCATCTGTCATTTTACAGTCTCTTAACCTACATTGGCAGAAAGAGGAAGAGCAGAAAATAACAAAATAAAACTAGATAAAAAAGTTTGTCGAGACAAACTTTAAGTTGGCTTGAGAAAGCCGGACCAGAAAGTTTGAAAAAGTTTCAAGAAGTTGCAAAAAGTTTAAAAAGTTTAACGAAGTTTAACAAAGTTTAAAGAAGTTTAAAGTTTAAAAAAGTATAAAATGTTTTAAACGTTTAAAAGCAAGTTACTAGCATGTTTCTAGCATGTTGCTGACATGATTAGCTAGGGTACCTGAAATGGTTGCTAAGGTGTTACTATGCTGTTGCTAGGGTGTTGCTATGCTGTTGCTAGGGTACCTGGGGGTGGTTGCTAAGCGGTTGCTAGGGTACCCAGTGTGGTTGCTAGGGTGTTGCTATGCGGTTGCTAGGGTACCTGGGATGGGTGCTATGGTGTTGCTATGCTGTTGCTAGGGCACCCAGGTCGGTTGCTTAAAAGTTAAAAAAAAAAGTTTAAAGTAGTTTTAAAAGCTTCAAGTTAGATGCTAAGGTTCTCAGAGTGGTTGCTGGGATGTGGTTGGTAGGGTACTCTGGGTGGTTACTAAGGTGTTGCTATGGTGCCCAGGGTGGTTACTAAGGTGTTGCTATGTCGTTGCTAGGGTACCCGGGGTGGTTGCTAGAGTACCCGGGTGGTTTCTAAGGTGTTGCTATGCGGTTGCTAAGGTACCCGGGGTGGTTGCTAAGGTGTTGATATGCGGTTGCTAGGGTACCCAGGGTGGTTGCTAAGGTGTTGCTATGCTGTTGCTAAGGTACCCGGGGTGGTTGCTAAGGTGTTGCTATGCGGTTACTAGGGTACTCATAGTGGTTGCTTGGATGTTGCTATGCGGTTGCTAGGGTACTCTGGGTAGTTGCTAAGGTGTTGCTATGCGGTTGCTAGGGTGCCCAGGGTGGTTGCTAAGGTGTTGCTATGTGGTTGCTATGGTGCCTGGGGTGGTTGCTAGGATACCCGGGGTGGTTGCTAAGGTGTTGCTATGCGGTTGCTTTGGTGCCTGGGGTGGTTGCTAAGGTGTTGCTATGCGGTTACTAGGGTACCCAGAGTGGTTACTAGCATGTTTATAGCATGTTGCTAGCATGGTTCTAGCATGATTAGCAAGTCGCTAGCATGTTTCTAGCATGATTAGCAAGTTGCTAGCATGATTTTAGCATGACTAACAAGTCGCTAGCATGTTTTAGCATGATTAGCAAGTTGCTAGCATGATTTTAGCATGACTAACAAGTCGCTAGCATGATTCTAGCATGAAAGTCACTAGCATGTTTTTAGCATGATTAGCATGTTGTTAGATAGATAGATAGATAGATAGATAGATAGATAGATAGATAGATAGAGTTTGAATGAGTTTGATTGGATTAGAAATATAGTACATAGAAGGGAAGTTTGATTGAGGCTCAAAGGATTCTGGGAGTTTTGACAGTTGGAGTTTAAAAGTCTTGGCTCATTTGAACATTCCGTCAATGTAAGTCTATGGGATTTTTCCCAGTTTCAATCAGCATTTTTAGGAAAACCGTAAGTCCGATCAGTTAGAAAAGATATAGCAACTCGAGTCAGACCAGACTGAAGATCTGGGCTGAGTTTGTAGAGTTAAAGCTACAGGAGGAGATACAGTCAGAAAATTTTGGCTAGGAAGAAAATAGAATATCAGTAAGTTGGCTTTCTCAAGCCAACTTAATAAGTCACCATTTTAAAGGCAAATAAAACGGAGGGAAAACAGATCAACTTGTTTATTTCAGCAGATTAGGGATTTCAGTTATTTTTCTATTTATACAGCTATTTGTTTTTGATTGGACACAAATAAAAGCCAACCAGGTAACTCTTTACAATAAGGTTGTATTAATTAACTGCATGGATGGGGCAGAGAGTAATCAGAACAGAACCATACCCCCAACCTAAAATGAAGGCTAATTGAAAGATTTTTGACAATAGCGGTATTTCAGTATTTTTCAGGTACTGTACTTGGCTGTTTAAAAGAATAGCTCTTCTTCATTGCTACACTCCTCCGGAGGGGGCTTGCTGCTCTTCAGAGATGCTTATAAAGGAAGAGCACCCGTATGCTGCTACCCTTCTCTGAAAGCGGCCACTGTCTCAGTCTCTGTTATTCCAGAAGGACATGAAAATCAGTGCCCAAATGTGGAGTTAGTATTGTTTCCACTGTGTGTATTAGCTGCTACATAAACATGTGTGTATATACTGTAGTATCATTAAAAAAAGCTTATTAAATAAAGATATTTACAGGCGTAGTTCATTGTTAGTTCATGTTAATTAATGCATTAACCACAACGTTAACTAATTAATCTGTTAATGTAAAGAGATGCATTAGTAAATGTATACATTCACATTAAAGGTCCCATATCGTCAAAATCAAAATTTCCTGGCTTTTTTCATGATAACTAAGGTCTAGGGGCTATCTAACTACCATATGAGTTTCAAAACAGTCAATCCACAGTAAACTGCACACAGCCTGCTTAAAGTAGCTGTTCATTTTCACGAGCAGCTGTGACTTCCGTAACGATGTGACGTCCGATCAACTCAAGTCACCGCCTTCAGTCACAAACCAACGTCCCACCCTCCTTTTGTCAAACCCCCAGACAACAACGCATCCATTCCATTGAGCAACAACAACAGGAAAACAAGTGGAGAAAACCCTGTTCAGTCGATAGATGTCAAGCTCCGATCATTACACAGGCTTCAGAACAACGTGAATATAAGAGACCAGCGGCACGTCAACTTCAGCCTCTTTCACACAGCGATTCCGGTAAATACACGCATAATGTGTCCCACGATTTGTTCCGGAATTGTTTAATTTGGTTCATTCACAGTTGTTTTTCGGAATCTGTGCGTGCTTTACACACAAACCATAAAGACATGTGACGTTTGGATGTGAGATGTAATGCGACGCGTACGTTTCACTAAACTGAAACTAACCTGAACAAACTGTGCTTCAGCGCTGATAGTGAGGAGCTGGCTCTGCCTGATGATCGCTGCTTCATTCCACTTTGCACGTAACGTTATTTTTCGTTGTGAAGAGTCGCTTGATAACGTGCATCATTACTACAACACTGCCTTTATGGCTCTGGCTTTTGTTCACACAGCGCTCGTTCCCGTAATTTTCCAGAATCAGCGCGCATTGTGAAAGGGGCTTTACTAAAGCAACAGTTATGTAGCCTACTGCATTCGGTGTTTGTAAAAGAAAAAACATTAATGATCATTCTAAAATATCCTGTTGAGTATCAGCTCTCTCTATTGCTCTGAGCTCGCTTACGCTTACAGCGTACATGACCGTAGTTACCTGTGATTGGCCTGGTTGTGCGTCACTCAGAAAACAACAGGCCAATCAGAAGAGAGGCTCATGAATATTAATTAGATGGGCCAAAATCGACCTGTTTTTGACAGAGCTCCTAAAAAGGAGCTGTAAAAATATATTGAGATGGATTTTGGCACTTATACCGCAAATATATATTCTTAAGGACATCAACAAATAAAATAAACCTCCAGAAATGTGTACGATATGGGACCTTTAACAAAACATTAAGTAATCCTGAAGAGTGGAGTTGTTCATTGTAAGTCCATGTTAACTAATGCTTTAAATAAAATAAGTCACATAATTTTAAAGGCAAATAAAACAGAGGGAAAACAGATCAACTGGTTTATTTCACCAGATTGGGATTTCAGCTATTTTTCTATTAATGTAGCTATTTGTTTTTGATTGAACACAAATAAAAGCCAACCCAGTAACACTTTACAATAAGGTTGTATTAATAAACGTTAGTTAATGCATTAGTTCACATGACTTCAGCTTGACTTAATCTTTGCTCATGTTAACTTATTCATAAACTACACGGCAATCGATTTTTGTAATATGAACAGTATTTTACTGTAATATCTACAGTAAGATACTGTAAGATCTCATACAGTAAGATAAGTATTTTACTGTAAACTGCAAAGGATTGTGGGAAAATTTATGATCACTACTGTAATTCTCCACTACTGTAAATCATACTGTAAATTTACAGCAGTGAACTTGCCCACGAAAAACTGACCAATGGCAAGGGAGATTTATTTTCTCGAGGAAGTGGCAGTAAAAGGACAAAAGAGAAATGTTGCACCATCATTAACTTGACAAAAAGGTTAGTATATTTCTGTTTTATGAAAAACTGAGCAATTTTAAGATGTTTTCACTTGTTAACATCAAACTTACAATATCCATCGTGTTTTTCATGTTGGTAGCCTTTTTTCCTGACTGATGGCCATAACGGTGAAAACATGGACTGGTGAGTAAGTTAAGGTGATCTATATTAGTCGAAATAAGTGACGTTTTATAAACTAATTTCAGGAGGAGCGCGCACAGATAATTAACACGGCCAATTCATCATCAGTAATCACTCCCTATCCAATCAGTGTTAAGGGGAATCACTATAAATAATCAAAGCAGCCTTACCTTCCTATCTCTCATTTCAACAAGACTTTGGTCCAACCAAGCCAGACGAAATGTCAGAGATCGAACTTCTCCAAAAGGAGAATCTTTTCGAGGCCGCTGCCTCGCCAACATCACCTGTCGCGACACAGGCAAACGCCTTCCCGCAGGATCTTCCAAGCGAGCCCGCGGCTGCAAAACGGGGCCATAAACCCTCCCGTTCCGCCATCCACGCTCGCCGAACCCCACCATCACCTTCACCCTCGAGGCAGCAGCCGCCTTCGCCGGCGTCTTCCTTTGCCTCAACCCTTTCCGTCAGGCCGCCGCCCCTCCAAGACGCCGCATTAGTGCGAGCCCACAACCGGCTACAAAGAACCATTTACAGCCGATACCTTACCGCACTCCTAATCCCCTCCCCTACCCATGGCCGGCAGCGCCGCCATCCCACCCTAGCGCGAGCATGTCTCCGCTTGCAATGCAACCAACGGCGCAATCCCCAGCACTCGCTATTTCCTCTGTTCATCCCTCTTTTCCTTCTGCACCAAGAGCTAACTATAGCGTGAGCATGCCTCCGCTTTCAGTTCAAGCAACGGCGCCTGTTATCTCCTCCATCTATCCCTCTTTCTCTTCTGCCTCAGGAGCGAACTACAGCGTGAGCGTGCCTCCGCTTTCAGTTCAGGCACCGCCGAACATTATCTCCTCCATCTATTCCTTTTTCTCTTCCGTCCCAGGGGCCAACTATAGCGTGAGCATGCCTTCGCTTTCGACGCGAGCCCCGGCGCCCGTTACCTCTTCTATATATCCCTCTTTTTCTTCTGCCCTAGGAGTCAGTCATAGCGTGAGCGCGCCTCCGCTATCACTCCCGGCAGATTTCCTTCCTTCTCAAACTCGCACTTCATTCACACTAGCCTAAGTTGCACCCCTACCTGTCCCTCCAAACGTAATCGTACTCATCACCACCCATTTCCAATTCCATCCGGACCCAGATTCTAGCAGATGCAGACATTGATCTTTTCACCCTCCTTTCTTCTATCGCTCCTTCACAACCGGATCGCCAAATTAATTGCAGCGAATTCTCAGTAACACTACAGAACTCCACTCACGTGACTCTCGGCAATCTCTTATAGAGACGCTTTGAACTTACTAATTGTACGCATTCGTTTACTCCTTGGAGTTTACAGAGGTTCACTTGTTTAAGAAATTTCTGATCGTAAAAGCCTGCTTCTTTTTATTTGTAAGTATTGTTTTCGTTATTATGTACTGATTAAAATTACTGGGGTGCGGGAGACGGAGCAGGCGCAATCATCAAATATATTTCAAAGCAAGCCGGCGCCACAGTCCTGGGTGTTTTTACGAATATTTACATTTATTCACATGGATGTGGCAGACGGTCATGATTTTGGCTAATGCAGGACACTACTGAATGATGCGCTTCTAATTTTACAGATTATATCCTTTCAGGGCTCTTGCATGACTTTCACCCGGGCGTCGTAAGTCTCCCCTCCCAAAGTCTCATCTGTCTCAACCTTCAATCCACTCTCACCGAACCCGAAACAGTCGACATCTTAATTAAAAAAGAAATAGAAGAAAATTTCATGATCGGCCCCTTTTCTGTTCCGCCTTTTGATGTTTTTCGAGTCAGCCCCATCGGCGTCGCAACCAGAAAATTTTCAGGTAAAAAACGCCTCATAATCGATCTCTCATCCCCACATAATTCCCCGCTCCCAAGTATTAACAGCCTCATTACCCTTGAAGAATTTTCTCTCCACTATCACGACATCGATCAAGCCATCACCCTGATTAAAAAAGCAGGTCGTGGCACTTGGCTGGCCAAAGTCAACATTACTTCTGCCTTCAAAGTCATGCCCATCCACCCTGACTACTGGCATTTATTCGGAATCCGCTGGCAGGAAATTTTTTTATTTTTCCGTCCGCCTCACATTCGGCTGTCGAAGCAGCCCTAAAATTTTCGATATGTTGTCAGAGGCGATTTGCTGGATCCTCTCTAACAACTACAAACTACCGTTCCTGGTTCATCTCCTGGATGATTTTTTAATTATCTCTCCCCCCGACTCCCTTCCAAACGCCCATCTCGCGACAACCCAAAAACTCTTTGCCGAACTAGGGATCCCTCTCGCACAAGAACTTACAACACTTACATCGAATTTTTGGGCGTCAACCTAGATTCCCAAAAAATTTCAGGCTTCCCTTCCTAAAGAGAAAATCGACAGGACCATTTTGGTAGCCTCCTCTCTCTTAACCGCCTCCAGCTGCTCCAAACGCGAGCTTTTATCCATCCTAGGCCACCTGAATTTTGCGATGTGCATTATTCCGCAAGGCCGCCCCTTCATCTCGCATCTCCTCTCCCTCGCGTCCTCCGTTCACGCGCTAGAAAATCAGATATACTTAAATGACTTATGCCGTAACGAACTTAGCCTGTGGATATCCTTCCTTAAACAATGGAACGGCTTATCTTTTTTCTACAAAATCTGGTTTCCTCCCCAATCGACATTCAGTTATTTACCGACGCCGCCCCCTCCGTCGGGTTCGGAGGTTTCTACCACGGCCGGTGGTTCGCTTCCACATGGCCCCCCCAGCTAACAGACTTACCGCAGCACTTATCGTCTTCAGCGCTATTCGAGCTGTACCCACTAGTCGTCGCTGCCGCTCTATGGGGTAAAGAATGGTCAGCCACTAGTATAATCGTGCACTGCGACAACGAAGCCACCGTGCATTGCATTAATAAAGGTCGTTCCCATTCTTCCGCATTAATGCCCTTATTAAGACGGCTGATCTGGATTTCAGCTCGTGACCAATTCATCATGACTGCTCATCACATCTCTGGCTCAAAAAAAAAAAGTGTAATAGCTGACTCTCTCTCTCGCTTTTCCTTTCAGAAATTCAGAGCATTGGCTCCGGAGGCGGATTCTCTCCCAACCCCAGTACCTCCCTATTCAGAGCTGATATTCCCTTAAATCATCCTCTGAGACCTCTCCTAACAGCATCTTTGAAGTCCATCTTACAAGCCGTCTCCCCCAACACACTTCAGTCAGACCTAACAGCGTGGAAATGTTTTAAAACTTTCCACTCCGCCTATAATCTAGCGTTCCCAGATTTTTCCCTATTAGCCATCACTTCCTTCATCTCTTACCTCAACATCATAAAAAACCTCCAGATCAGCTCAATCAAAGGATACATAAGCGGGATCCAATTTTTTCATAAGCTCATATACGGCTCACTTTCACCCAATATATCCAATTCCCAGACGTCCCTGCTCATCAAAGGTATTCAAAAAACCCACCCTACCCGCCCCGACACCCGCCAACCTATAACCCTGAAAATTCTTACTAAATGCGTCTCTACTCTCCGTAAAGGTTACCAATCTTTACACACCGCCCGTACTTTAGACGCCATGTTCATCCTGGCATTCTTCGGCTTCCTCAGATGCTCTGAACTCACTACCACATCCATTTTCAACCCTAACCATCTCCGACCTAGCAGTGCTAGATGATGAAGTTATTTCCTACTTCATAAAGCAAAGCAAGTCAGACCAATTAAAGAAAGGCCATTTTATCTATATATTTAATCTCCAGTCGCCCATCCAACCATTCCAAACCCTCCTAGCCTTCCTCCAGCTCAGAAGATCCCAATCAAAAAATCCATCTGACCCCCTTTTCACAGACGACTTCAACCATCCTGTCTCTCGATTCTGGTTCCAAAAGCATCTCAAGGCGGTGCTGCTTCTATCAGGTACCCCAGCTGATAACTTCTCTAGCCACTCCTTTCGAATAGGTACAGCTACAACAGCAGCCCAAAAAGGTATGTCACAGCAACAAAACCAAACACTGGGGCGCTGGTCATCGGACGCTTTCAAGAGTTATATCCGAACAGACAGATCCCATATTAAAAAAGCCCACCAGGCCCTCATCAATTGATTTAGGTGCTGCCCCAGCAGCTTCCGCAGAAGCACCCCCCCCTTTTTCCCCACTGCCGCAGCAGTACCAGCTTCCGCAGAAGCACCCCCCCTCCCTTTTCCCCACTGCCGCAGCAGTACCAGCTTCCGCAGAAGCACCCCCCCTCCCTTTTCCCCACTGCCGCAGCAGTACCAGCTTCCGCAGAAGCACCCCCCCCCCCCTTTCCCCACTGCCGCAGCAGTACCAGCTTCCGCAGAAGCACCCCCCCCTTCCCCCTTTTTCTTCATATTTTGCCTTAGCAGCTCCACTGCTACAATCATCAAGCATGCCGTCAGCCAAAAAACTAAGCACCTTTTGGGGGTTACAGCGGTTTTCCCTTGGCTGCTGTCCTGCGATCATTTAGCCTTTTGGGGAGCTATTGGGTTCAGGCCGATTGCCGAGCTCGGACCCTCTCCCCGTGCAGGGGAGTGCCCCGGGCTCGGGAACGAATTTCGAGCTCGGAGCCCTCTCCCGGACAGCACGCCAAATACGCTTAACCTTATACGCTATCCTTTTACTCTGTTTATTATCAGTAAGTGGGAACTCGTGAAACTTAGTTAAACAGAAACACGTTTGTACATTCTGCTGCATTTTAATGCAAGTTAGCTCGTCTGATTTAACCTTAACAGCGAACTGAGGTGAAATACTGAGGTAAAGTGCGTTAGGCAACACCGCTGTTTCTGTCCAGATTTTAAACAATATTTTCAAGCCCTTCTTTTGTTTGTTATTTTCAAGTTTGTGGTCTGGATGTCGTCTGTAATGTCGGAGGTGTATTTTGGATCCTCTTCTTGTGAATGACTGCTATATCGATGATAACATTATCTGGTGAGCTTATAATGTCAGTAAGCCAAAGTTGACAAATTTAACGTTAGTCACAGAGCAGCATAATATCTTTTCTTCACTGCCTCTTTATAGCTAGCAACGTAAATCTCCTCAAATGATGTTTAAGTAAGAAATGTGTGTATCAGCTTGCACAAACTAGATGCTGAACATCAGGGGCAGAATCATCATACAGCCAGCTGTCCATTTGACAGACATGCAGAATCAGGCGACCCTTAGACATTTAGTTTTACATTGCATTTACATTCATGCATTTTTCAGATGCTTTTATCCTAAACAAGTTATATTGTATTTAAAGTACACATTTGTAAGATATTTATTCCCTGGGAACCAAATGTTTTTGATAACCATGTCTTGTCACATCAAGATTGAGTTTGCATGCACATTAAAATTATTTCTATTAAACCAGTATTTAAACAGCAAAATGCAGCTGCTTCAAGTATCTTTAACTTACTATAACCTTTACATTCAGAGGTTGGAGCAGCAGCTGCGCTAATTGTTTCTCTATTTGTTTCTCTGTTTCTGCCACGGGATTCCCATCCTGTGGTAACTAGGAATTATACAAGATTCAGTCCGGATTCAGAATACCTAACAAGAGATGATGCCAACCCCTCAGAGGACCGCCGATGATGGGGTCACCAGATGAGCTCCAGAGAAGGATCATCAATAATGATATCGCCAACTTAGATGACCATCGGCGCGACTCCACAGGAACCTGATGAGTTTCTCTTCAATCGGACATTAGCTAAAACTGCTGGTTTTATCTGGCCAGAGGAGAACTGGTCCCCGACTGAGCCTGGTTCTCCCAAGGTTTTTTCTCCATTCTGTCACCTGTGGAGTTTTGGTTCCTTGCCGCTGTCGCCTCTGGCTTGCTCAGTTGGGGAAACTTTCCAGCGATATCATATAATACTAAACTGAACTAACGAAGATATCACTGAATTCATTGCTGAACTGCCTTGAACTTCAAATTGATTGTTTACAATGATGCGTTACCTACACACTATTGTGCTGTTTAAATACTGTGCAGTGCTTTATTACAATCTGTATTGTTAAAAGCGCTATATAAATAAAGGTGACTTGACTTGACATTCATGATAGCAATCTTACCGTCTGCCAAACTTAGATTACTGTTACTGTAAATCAACATATAGATTTTTAATCATAGTAGGCATATTATATGCACAGACTTTCTAGGAAACACACGTTTAGAATGTTTATATGAACAGATTGGTTAGCATTTATCATGGTGGTCTACATCAGACTTTACTTAAGTGTCAGGAAAACAAAATTCAATAAACAAGAAAGTAATATTAATGATTTAATCATGAAGAAAATATTGTCTTTTTGCTCCATTTAGTAAAAATGGTTCTAAACAAAGCCATTTTTGGCATCTCTGCATACAGCAGTTTTATTACTGAATTAATTAACCTTTTTTAAACACCTTCAATCAGTGATTCCCTGGCCCATTCATAAAATTTATTATAAAAATTTCTATAAAAAGTTTCTTATGTTCATATGAAGTATATCATGTTTTTTTAATGCATATAGCACCAGGTTTGACAGTTGAGGCAAATTCTATAAACACTCTATAAACATTCTATAAAAAAGCTTTTGAAGATTTTTAATGTTTTTAAAGTAGGTCTCTTCTGCTCACTAAGCCTGCATTTATTTGATCCAAAGTACAGCAATAAGAGTACATGTTTGAACAATTTTTATTATTTAGGTTTTTTAAAATATATTTTTAAAATGTCATTTATTTCTGTGATCAAAGCTGAATATTTAGCATCATTACTGCAGTCACATGATCCTTCAGAAATCATTCTAATATTTTGATTTGCTGCTAAAAACTGTTAAATGCTTAAAACAGTGGAGTAGATTTTTTCAGGTTTCTTTGATAAATAGAAAGTTCACATAAACAGCATTTATCTGAAATAGAAATAGTTTGTAACATTATAAATGTCTATATCATCACTTTTGATCAATTTAAACCATCCTTGCTAAATAATATCTTTCTATTCAACAAAGAATCCTTACATTTACTCAACTGTAAATATTGATAATAATAACAATAAAATATGTTTATCAGCCTACTAGAATGATTTCTGAAGGATCATGTGATACTGAAGACGAGTAATGATGCTGAAAATTCAGCTTTGATCACATGAATAAATTACATTTTAAAATATATTCAAATAGCAGTTAATTTATATAATAAAAATATATCATAATTTTACTGCTTTTGTTGTAATTTGGATAAAATTAATGCAGGCTTAATGAGCAGAAGAGAATTCTTTAAAAAAACATTAGAAATCTTACTGTTCAAAAACTTACGACTACTAGTGTTCTTACTTATTTTTGTTTTTCAGTATGTGTTTGTTTGCCATGATACAAAGTCTCCAGGGGACTGTGGTGTTGCTCTTTTTTCCTGCTGTATCCTAGAGGTCAACATTTGTAATTTGTACTTTTAAAAAGAACATGTTCAACAATGAAAAAGAATATTACCAGAACTAATGCTTATGAGTTATTGTGATTATTATGGGGTTGGGGTGCTAAAAATCCTGAAATACAGTGCTGTACCACAATTGGATTGTTTTTACAGGTAAAAAAAAATGTTAAAACTAAATGAAAATAAACTTTATAGTACTGATACTGTAATTGAAAATTATCCAAGTCTGTTTTTCACCTTATGCTTTTGTTGAGCTCAATTTTTGTCTATTGTCACACAACTTACCTCAGTATCTCCAAATGACACTTCATATTTCCCAGTCCAGAGCAGAGCAGCTTCACTCCTGAATCCTGCAGATTATTATTGCTCATGTTCAGCTCCTTCAGACTGGTATCTGATCCAAGAACTGTAGCCAGAGCTGAACAGCTTTTGACTGTTAAACCACAATCATTTAACCTATGACAGAAATAATTTTACACAATCATTAGATTAAATAAATTTGTTAAATTCAAATAATTAATAAAAATAGTATCTATAGCTTTAATTACAATGAATTATACAGTTGAAAGTGTTAGTCCCATGGTTAGCTGATTATCTGTTGATATTTACTACAAACATCTGAGTGGACATTTGATGCACTAACTGTCATCATTCAAAATACTTCTCTTTTCTTCAAACCTCAGCAACCCTGAACAAAGCACTTACTGCTACTAACAATAGTTTCAAAAAGAACAAGACTCTAAATTCAGCTAAAGAAAAACATAAAAAAATATTTTTTAATAATTTTCCAGAACAACAAGATTTTTATGACATTTTATATTTATCCCCCACATATTTTCCTGGACTAAAAAAAAAAAAATCAGTAATTCATTTCAAGAAAAAAATTCCAGGTTTTCCAGGATGCATGGGAAACCTAAAATGGGATACCTATAAATGTATTTGTCAGATGAAAGCAAATAATTATTAACTTACAGAGCTCTTTTGGAGGTTTTGATGACTGCTGATAATCTAATGAGACACTCGTCTGATTTCTTGAATTTCTGAAGCTCAAACTCCTCCAGCTCCTCCTCTGATGTCAACAACACAAAGGCCAAAGCAGACCACTGGGCAGGTGAAAGAACAGCAGATGAGAGACTTCCTTTGCTAAGGTGGGTCTGAATGTCTTTCACCAGAGTTTGGTCGTTCAGTTCATTCAGACAGTAGAACAGATTGATGGATCTCTCTGGAGACAGATTACCTTCAAATTTCTGCTTGATGTACTGAACTATTTCCTTTTTGCTCTTGTCATTGTCATTCTGCCGTGTCAACAGACCCTGTAAGAGTCTCTGATTAGACTGGAGTGACAAACCAAGGAGGAATCTAAGAAAAAGATCCAGATGTCCATTATCACTCTCTAGTGCCTTGTCCACTGCAGTCTTGAGCAAATCAATCATGCTTTGACTTTTGTGAAGAAAAATACTTTTCTTTTTTATGTTAAGATGTGCATAAAGAGCTGCAATAAACTCTTGAATACTCAAGTGAACAAAGCAGTACATGCTACAAAGAACAATCCCAGTTTCCTCCTTAAAGATCTGGGTACACATGCCAGAATACACTGATGCCTTATATACGTCAATACCACAGGCTTCCAGATCTGTGTCATAGAAGATCACATTGTTTCTTTCCAGCTGATGAAAGGCCAGTTTCCCCAGTGAAAAGATGGCATCTTTATCCCAGGAAACATCTGGTGTATATTCTCCATCATACTTTCGTCTGCTCTGCTGGATCTGAAATCTGAGAAAGTGTGTGTACATTTGTGTCAGAGTCTTGGGAGTGTCTTCAGTATTTGACTCCTGCAGTGTTTTGGAGACATCATCAGCCTGATTGTTTTTCACAACATTATTTCTTTTCTCCTCTAAAATGTTCTGGAGAACAGTGGCTGAAATCCAGCAGAAGACTGGGATGTGGCACATGATAAAGAGACTCTTTGATTGTTTAACATGATCAATGATTTCTTTGGCCAGATTCTCATCTGTGATTCTTTTTCTGAAGTACTCCTCCTTTTGTGCATCATTGAATCCTCGTATCTCTGTCAGCCGGTCGATACAGTCAGGAGGAATCTTACTGGCAGCTGCTGGTCTGGTGGTGATCCAGATGAGAGCAGAAGGAAGCAGATTTCCCTTGATGAGGTTTGTCAGAAGAACATCCAGAGAGACTGGTGAAGATACATCAGAACACATCTCATTATCATTGAAGTTCAGAGGAAGACGGAATTCATCCAAACCATCAAGAATGAACAGGACTTTTTGGTTCCTTGTAAGGTTCAGTCCTTTTGTCTCTTGGAAAAACTGAGTTATAAGGTCCATCAAACTTAGTTTTTCTTTCTCCTTTAAGTTCATCTCTCTGAATGGAAGAGGAAATATGAAGCTGATATCTTGGTTTTCTTTTCGTTCGGCCCAATCCAGAACAAACTTTTGCACAGAGACTGATTTTCCGATGCCAGCAACTCCTTTTGTCAGTACAGTTCTGATCTGCTTGTCTTGTTCAGGTGCTTCAAACAAATTTTTGCATTCAACCTGTATTTCTTGTGATTCATGACGTCTGGAAGCAACTTCAATCTGTCTTACCTCATGTTCAGTATTGACCTGTTCACTACAACCCTGAGTGATATAGAGATCTGTGTAGATGTTATTCAGAAGAGTAGAGTCACCTTGCTTTGCAATTCCTTCAAACACACACTGATATTTCTTCCTTAAGCTACATTTTAGCTGATGAATGAAGAACAGCTCATCTAAACAGAAACAAAAATACAGAATATTTTAATCTTATTTTCTCTCCTACATTTATAAGTGACAGATGATCGTGAGTCTTTTACCTTCTAGAGTATCAGCAGCTTCATCTTGCTTCATCTCTCTCAGGAAGTAGAGCGTGAGATCAAGAGCTGCTTCTTTGATACTGCATCTGTTCTCATTAAAATCCTTCACAAAGTATTGCAAGTCCTCTTTTTGTAATATTTTCTTAAATGTGTCCAGTTCTTTCTTTAGAAATGTGATTATTTTGCTCTCAAGATCCTACAAAACAAAACAAAAAAAATTAATGAATGAAAAAAAATCTTTATCCATATTTGGTAAAAACTACTATATTTATTTAACAATTAAAAATACTTGTAAAAAATAATTGGAGACAAACGTTAATTAGCTGTCAGTATTATTAATACATTCTTATGTTTTCTTAAAAAGAAAAAAGTAATGGTCAATAAAAATTAAAAATAACATTTCTCTCACACTCTTATTCAACAACATATTTGTTTGTCATGATTATCAATTAATTATGAAGATGTGTGTTATTGCCTGGAAGATCTGTAGGAAACTGTTTGTAAAGTCCTTGTGGTTCCTGTTAGTCTGGAAATCTGGATCTAAATTTTCATTCTGAAGTCGGCTGCTGCATAAAATAAATTAAATTACTGCATTTCTGGTAAAAAAATATGACTAAAATCTCTTGTAAACATTTTTAGCAAAGACAAAACAATACTTTGATCAATTTATGAACTAAAATTGTATGATAATTACTCACTGATACACTTTCTGACAGTCTATGTGTAAAGAAAAATAAGAAACACATACAATACCTTTTGGTTCGTGATGCTGTTTTTTCACTGAAGTATGGTCCTCCACCATCCTTTGACTGGTCACTCTTCACAGACACAGAGCTGGACACATGTGAGCCTGATCTTACACTAATGACACAGAGAGAAAAGAAACTTTACTACAGGAGGTTCATCTGTGTTTTATATTGGCACTCATTCTCTCTAGTCCTTCACAGAAACACTGGCAGTTTTAAAGATAGCAGTCATTCTTGTTTACAGACTCACATTTGTTTAAACAACTTCTGATCTAACTGAAGAGAACATTTTCTTTTTTTGACTTAAATAGAAGAAATGTCAGCGCTAGACAGTTCTGTTAGCATACTTCAATTAAAGGGACCACTATTTTAAAAGTTAAAAACTTTGGTGCAACAATAACAGTAATAAATGTCATCATAATAATTACTGTATCTGTTTAATCCAAATCTAAGATGAACATTTCACAGTGGTAAACTTTCTTTTTGCAATTGTCTAACCTTTTGTTTGGAAGCCCGTTTTCCGAGAAAATATGAATAAGTAAATCATAGAGCCAAAGTCACTGTAAAACATGAAATGACCCACATACACTTCTAATGTGTCCCTCCCATTATAGCAGAGGTAGCAAATACCAACTAATCAAAATCAAATTCATCTACATCATACTTCAAGACCATCTAAATCTGTCATCTAAAACAAACGACAGTGATTTACAGTCAAGCAGGATCTTTTTCATTTGGGACACTACTTTACATTGTATTAAAAGCTCTACAAGCAAGAGTTCATCTTTAGTAAAAGGTTGAAGCGCTGGTTGAAACAGCAGCATAATGGACTGAAGGCATCCTGTATAACAATGCCATTCTGTACAATACTGTTTACTTAAGGAAAATAATGTGTTTGACTTGAAGTGGTGCTGCACAGACTGATGCATGTTTGATATCAAAGTACCGCTAGAGCTAGAGAAAATAATGTTTGTCGAACACACTCAAACACACTTCTTCTAACTTCGTATCTACTGATTACACACCTGGGGCCTCATTTATAAAACTTTCTTACGCACTGATTTGATCTTAGAGTGTTCGTACGATCAAATCCACGTCAAAGTACAGATTTATGAAAACCGTCTTTGACGTGGAAAAGTACTTATCTCCACGTCAGATTCCAACTTGGCGTACGACCGTTTCCTTGTGGTAATGCCTGGTATTGCAGATAGTTCAGCCTCCCTATAATTTGATTTCTTGCGCTCCTTTTTACTTGCCATTGTCACAGAGTTTTTGCTTTAGGAATGAGCTCATTTTATATATTAACTAATTAAGCAGGGGCGTTTCGACGGCGGAACATTCAGCTGCACACAATTCCACGATCATTTGTGATTTATAACCGAATGACTGGCGTTCGCATGGATTTCGTGGTACGTTCGTTTTCTCTGAATCGCTCTTATGATCAAATCAGAAAAGTTCTTAGATAAAATCAAGGATGGTTTCTACGCAAGTCTTTATAAATGAGGCCCCAGGTGTGTACAGTGTGACATATATTTTGTGCATATAACGTGCTACAAAAAAATCAGTCTGTGTGATGAATAAATATACCACAGTAGCAAGCTTGCATTGTTATGAAGCAGACGGGACAAGAAGGTAAGTGTTATACAAATGGTGTTTTATTTATACAAGCAGCAGTGCCGGAGGTGAATGGTGAGTTCGTGAAGGTGAGCAAGACTTGAAGTGATGAATACTGAGCTGGATGGTAACGTGAAGAGAGTAACAGGTCCTTTCCGTTTTAGGTGGCGAGACTGGAGGATTCCAAGAACGAAAGCCAGAGGGGTTCAGAGAGTTCGTGGATCCACCACCCTCCGCTGACGCGGAAGTCAGCTTACGGCCACACACCGCTAATGACAGGATACTGAGAAGACACAGAGGACTGGCGCTTGGAAGACTGGAACGAGACAGAGATAAGGTAAGTACAATTGGGTAAGTAATCTCGATAGTGATACTCGCCAAGAGTTACTGGAAGTCCGCTTTCTCTGGAACGAGCCCGGACAATGAGTGGTGTGTGGAGAGTGTCTTTTATGTGTTGGTGATGATTACGTGCAGGTGTTCATTAATCAATACTCAGGTGACGGTGATCTGGGAGTGATTGTGGGTGCAGAACCTGACCAATCCGTGACACTACCCCCCTCCCCAGGGCCCGCTCCTGAGGGCCGAAGTCTCTTGCGCCGTGGTGGTCTACCTCGTCCTCGGGGTGCAGGAAACTCAGGATGACTAGCGTGGAACTCCTCAGTGAGCGTGGGATCTAGAATATCATCTCTTGGGACCCATGACCTCTCCTCTGGTCCATAACCCTCCCAGTCAACCAGGTACTCGAGTAGACCACCACGACGACGAGACCGGAGAATCTCCCGGACGGAGTAGACGGCTCCATCTTCCAGCATGAGGGGGGGAGGAGGTTCTTCTTCGTGGTCAGGTTCTGTGGAGAGAGTGAGAGGTGGATGAAATGGTTTCAGTAGTGAGACATGGAAGGTGGGGTGAATGCGATATTCAGGTGGGAGTTGAAGCCTGTAGGTGACGGGGTTGACCTGTTCCAGGATGTTGAAGGGACCAACAAACCTGGGACTTAATTTCTTGGAGGGCAGTCGCAGACGGATATCTCGAGTGGAAAGCCACACTTGATCGCCTGGCCTGAATTCTGGGGCTGGGGCCCTCCTCCGATCCGCGAAGGCTTTCTGTCTGCGTACTGCCCTCTGTAGGTGGTGATGTGCTTCGTCCCAGACCCTCTCGCTCTCCCGGAACCAGAGATCCACTGCGGGGACCTCAGATGGTTCACCATTCCAGGGAAATAGCGGTGGTTGGAATCCGAGAACGCACTGGAATGGTGTGAGGCCGGTGGACGGTTGCCGCAGTGAATTTTGGGCATACTCTGCCCAGCCCAGGAACTGGTTCCAGGAGTTCTGGTGGTTGTGGCAGAAGGTCCGGAGGAACCGCCCCACTTCCTGGATTTTCCTCTCCGTCTGGCCATTGGACTGCGGATGATAGCCAGAGGAGAGGCTGACGGTCACACCTAGGAGACGGAAGAAGGATTTCCATAGACGGGAGATAAACTGAGGACCGCGGTCCGATACAATATCCTCAGGTATTCCATACTGACGGAAGACGTGATTGAACAGGAGTTGGGCTGCTTCAAAGGCAGTGGGTAGTCCTTTCAGGGGCAGTAACTTGCAGAACTTGGAGAATCGATCCACTATGACAAAGATGCAGGTGTTTTCATCCGATGCTGGTAAGTCCGTCATAAAATCCACTCCCAGGTGTGACCAGGGGCGGTTCGGGATTGGCAAGGGATGGAGTTTACCTGCGGGCAAATGCCTGGGACTTTTGGACATGGCACACTCCTTGCACCCCTGGATGAACCGCTGCACATCCCTTGCCATCCCAGGCCACCAGAAGCGCTCGGATAGCAGCGAGAGGGTGTTGTTGGTCCCGGGATGTCCCGTGCCCAGGGAAGTGTGGATGGAGCGAATGAGATCTACCCGTTGTGTCCTAGGAATGTAACGTCGATCAGGAGGGCAGCCCGGCGGAGGGCGAGGAGCAGGAGTAGCGACACTAGGGGGAGCAGACCATTCGATGGGGTTGATGAAGATGTCTTGTGGGAGGATATTGCTGGGAGGTTCAGTGGAATCAGTGGAGTCGTGGATTCTAGACAGGGCATCTGCTCTTATATTTTTTGGACCGGGACGATAGGAGATGGAGAAGTGGAACCTTGAAAAGAACAGTGCCCACCTGGCCTGACGTGGGCACAGCCTTTTTGCATCACGGAGGTATTGGAGGTTTTTATGATCTGTGAGTACCAGGAAAGGATGATTGGCTCCCTCCAACCAGTGTCGCCACTCCTCCAGGGCGAGCTTGATGGCGAGAAGTTCCCGGTTGCCGATGTCATAGTTCTTCTCCGCCGGGCTGAACTTCCGGGAGAAGTAGGCACATGGATGGAGTAAACGTGGAGTTCCGTGATGTTGGGAGAGAACCGCTCCGACTCCCGAGGTAGATGCATCCACCTCCACCACGAAAGGAAGGTCTGGATCTGGATGGCGCAGAATAGGAGTCTGGGTGAAGGCGTCCTTGAGGGATTGGAAGGCTGCGGCGGCTTCGGGGTTCCAGGTAAGTTTAGTTGGTTTTCCTTTGAGTAGGTTGGTTAATGGAGTTGTGATGATACTATAACCTTGAATGAAACGGCGGTAGAAATTAGCAAAACCGAGGAATCTCTGGAGTTCTTTGACAGAAGAGGGTTTAGGCCAGGACATGACAGATGACACCTTCCTCTCGTCCATACGAATACCCTCACGGTCGATGATGTATCCCAGGAATTGAACGGATGGAAGGTGGAATGAACATTTTTCTGCTTTCAAGAAGAGTTGGTGTTCCCTGAGTTTCTGGAGGACCTCCGCAACGTGGTGGATGTGTTCAGTCTCACTCCGGGAGTAGATGAGGATATCGTCAATGTAGACAATTACTGACCGATGGAGAAACTCCCGGAGGACTTCATGCATGAAGTTTTGGAATACGGAAGGGGCGTTGACCAGGCCATAGGGCATGACGCAATACTCATAGTGGCCTGTAGGGGTCACGAAGGCCGTCTTCCACTCATCCCCCTTCCGTATTCTCACCAGATTGTAAGCGCTGCGGAGGTCCAATTTCGTGAAGATGGTGGCTGACCGGAGTTGTTCGAGGGCCGCTGGGACGAGAGGAAGGGGATATTTGAACTTGACTGTGGCTTGATTCAGGATGCGGTAGTCAATACACGGCCGCAGCCCTCCATCCTTTTTCGCCACGAAAAAGAAGCTGGATGCAGCGGGAGAAGTGGAGGGACGAATGTATCCTTGCTGGAGAGCCTCGTGAATATACTCCTCCATGGCCTTAGTCTCCGGAAGTGACAACGGGTAGATCCTTCCTCTGGGCAAAGGAGCATCAGGAATCAGGTCTATGGCGCAGTCCCATGGCCGATGGGGAGGTAGCTGGGAAGCTCTCTTGGGGCAGAAGACGTCCTGGAAAGAGGAGTAGGTATCCGGAACCTCGGTGGATCGTTGCTCCAAAGGGCTCTCGATGGATGTGGCGCAGACAGGAATGGGTCTTGGTATAGGGCGTGGAGCTTCTGGAAAGCACTCTGGAAAACAGTCATGACCCCACCGGATTACCTCTCCATTGCCCCAAGAGATGATGGGATTGTGCTTCACCAGCCACGGGCGCCCCAAGATGATGTCCATGGTGGCCCCCTCCAGAACCAGAAGTTGGATGAGTTCTTGGTGAAGAGCTCCTATCTGAAGGTGGATGGGTTGGCATTTACGATGGATACGGGGTCGTGCTGTGATGGAACGTGTTATGGGCTGAATCTGGTAGACGCTCGACGAAGCTTCGGTTCGGAGCTGTAACTGGCGACAGAGGCTCCCCGAGATGAAGTTCCCCGCTGACCCGGAGTCGATGAGAGCGTGGGCTATGACAGAAGATGTGGAGGTGGTTAACTGAACACATGTAGACAGAGGATACATCTTTTCAACTTCGGATTGGATGACACTCACCGCGGTAGGAACAGGACGAAGGGGGCATTTCATCCGAACATGCCCACTGGCTCCACAATAGAGACACAGACCCCGGGTCAGCCTTCTCTGTCGCTCAGCGGATGATAGTCTACCAGATTCAAGTATCATCGGCTCTGGTTCTGGAGGGCTGGCGGTCTCCACTGGGCGGAGGAGTGCATTAGGAGAGACATCGGAGAGAGTATGATATGATTGCATGCGGTCAGAACATCTGATGGATTGCTGTATGAAACGCTCCAGACCCATAGCGTCATCCAACGCAGCTAGTTGGAGGCGAAGACGGGGTTCGAGCCCGAGACGATAGGTGGTCAGCAACGACCGCTCGTTCCATCCACTGGCAGCGGCTAGGGTTCGAAACCGTAAAGCATACTCATGAGTGGACATCGATCCTTGTGATAAGTGATAGAGCTGCTCACCCGCTGATACTTCCCCGTCTGTACGGTTGAACACCTCTTTGAAGTGATTGATGAATGCCTGGATGGAACGAGTGGTCGGCCCGCTTTGCTGCCACATCGATTCGGCCCACTTCAAAGCTGGTCCTGTGAGAAGAGAGGTGATAAACGCTATTTTAGACTGGTCTGTAGGATAAAGCGCTGGTTGCATAGTAAAGACAAGAGAACATTGCAGTAGAAATCCATTGCACTCCTCCGCCCCGCCAGCGTAGGGCGCTGGTCGGGCCATGGGACTGGATGGTGGTTCCGAAGAAGTGCATGGAGGTACGGGTGCCGGTGGTGCGGAAGGGGTGACAGATGGGGATGACAACAAAACCTTCCGCAGATTATCCACCAGTTCCTGGAATGGATCCTGAGCACTCATGCTGCTTACTGTTATGGTCCGGGCTTCTGTTATGAAGCAGACGGGACAAGAAGGTAAGTGTTATACAAATGGTGTTTTATTTATACAAGCAGCAGTGCCGGAGGTGAATGGTGAGTTCGTGAAGGTGAGCAAGACTTGAAGTGATGAATACTGAGCTGGATGGTAACGTGAAGAGAGTAACAGGTCCTTTCCGTTTTAGGTGGCGAGACTGGAGGATTCCAAGAACGAAAGCCAGAGGGGTTCAGAGAGTTCGTGGATCCACCACCCTCCGCTGACGCGGAAGTCAGCTTACGGCCACACACCGCTAATGACAGGATACTGAGAAGACACAGAGGACTGGCGCTTGGAAGACTGGAACGAGACAGAGATAAGGTAAGTACAATTGGGTAAGTAATCTCGATAGTGATACTCGCCAAGAGTTACTGGAAGTCCGCTTTCTCTGGAACGAGCCCGGACAATGAGTGGTGTGTGGAGAGTGTCTTTTATGTGTTGGTGATGATTACGTGCAGGTGTTCATTAATCAATACTCAGGTGACGGTGATCTGGGAGTGATTGTGGGTGCAGAACCTGACCAATCCGTGACATGCATGTGTTCAAGCCCGTTTACAAACCTGTTGGCCAACAAAGTGAACATTTAATGACATTTTTGATACAAATTCGTTTCATAACATCACTTGAGTGTTTGAAATAACTTCCTTTTGAGATCTGATGTAATTTATGTCACAAATGAGGTCAAATCATTCTTTTATAGTATTCTATACAATAAAAAATATTAGCATTGCATTATAAATATAATTTATTGGTCACTTTATTTTAAGGTGCAATTCTTGCTATTAATTAACTATTAACTATCAATTTCGCCTTTAACTCCTAATTACTGCTTAGTAAGGTAGTTTATGTATTGAGTATGATTAGGGATGTAGAACATTGGTCTGACAGAATATGTGCTTTATAAATACTAATGAATAGCCAATATGCTAGTAATATTAATGCTTTTAAGCAATTAGTTAATAGTCAGAATGGGTTCCTAAAAATACCCAACACAGCTTGAAGAACAGAGATAAACAATTTAGTCACAATCTATGTTGATTGTCTTCATGTTTCCTTTTTTCAGCGACAGCAGGACTTTATCTATGTTAGGGATTTCCTATAACATCATAAAGCATATTTGCTTTCATGTGTGCACTCACTAACGCTCACAAAACCTTATTTTGGATCAAAACAGGAAAATAATACTTCTCTCTAAGTTTTTATCCAGTGTTTTTTTTTTATCTCAGTAGATTTCCATATGATTTCCTTACAAAAATTAAGAAATTACTGTTAAAGATTTTTAATCATAATACTTTATAATTGTCACAGTTTTGTCATTGGTTTTTCCCATTTGTCTTCCCCCTGTCATTTTGTGATCATTTGGTTTAGTCCTCGTTTGTGTAATCACCGTCACCTGTGTTTAATCATGAGTTACCCTTTATAAGTCTGTCTTTGAGTTCAGTGTATTGTCGGTCCTTAACGTTATTCTGATGTGTGTGAAAGCCCTTTGTGTTCCTGCCTGTTCCTGCCTTGTTCATCTTGGAGAATTCTATTAAATATATTGTTGATTGTTAATCTCATCTATCGTCTCGTCTCGTCCTGCACAAACCCGTGACAATAATAGATCCTCAGACCTTTCTAAACACTATAACTCCTACTTGTTAACACGACACACTGCAGTTTCGTGTAAAATGTATTAATAGTAATCAATATCAATAATTATTATTATTATTTTGTTTAAAGTTTTTGTTTAATTATAACAATAATCAGAATTATTCATAATCATACTGATATGGAAAAACAACATTTTTGGCCATATTGTGGAGACCTACAAACAGACAACAAACTTAGTGTTATTTGGCAAAAAAAGAAAAAGGTTCATCTGAAAACCTTTCTTGTTACAGTTCAGATTTTGGAATTCACTAGATATTGTCTCTCATACGTAATGAAGTCTTGTTACACATCAATGCTATTTTTAATACATTTGAAATGACAGAATGATAGAGAGATTAAAGTGAAGGTGTAGTAGAAATGAAAATCAAACAGCATCTTTCCGGAGCTGAAAAAAATTTTCTGACTGCTGTACATAATATTTATTGCTGTAGTATTAGTACCTGTTTTATAAATGCAATGATGCCCATGATCACAGACAGACACTCGTTATATGAGGGAAAATTACCCCTAAAGGGGTTAACAGACTCAACAGAGCGCAAACACAAAAATACACAATGGAGTGTTTGCCAAATCTAGGACGGTGCCTGAATTATTAGCGCACGTGAGCCTGGCTTTGCAGAAACTCGCTGATCAGATCACCGCAATAGTGTTTTCGAAGCTGCTGCTACCGATCTGGACGAGCTCACAGACACTGTTACTTCATATATCAGTTTCTGTGAGGATACGTGCATTCCTACCAGGACTCGTTTAACTTTCAACAATGACAAACCATGGTTCACTGCAAAAGACAGCTTCGTCACGCCAAAGAGGATGCTTACAGGAAAGGGGACAGTGTCTTGTATAAGCAGGCCAAATACACACTGGAAAAGGAGTGGCAAAGAAGTGGCAAAGAAGAATTATTCTGAAAAGATAAGGAATCAATTCTCTTCCAGTGACTCTTCATCAGTGTGGGACAGCCTGAAAGCCATCACTAACTACAAGACACCATCCCCCTGCATGATGGAGAATCAGCAACCGGCAGACGACCTGAACGAGTTCTATTGCAGGTTTGAAAAAACTCCATTCACACCTCCAACAACAGCCCTAACAACACCGCTCTCCCCCACTCCGACAATCCACTTCAGTGAAAGAGATGTTCGCCAGGTCTTCAGACAGAACAAAAGAAGGAAGGCACCAGGCCCTGATGGTGTGACACCAGCCTGTCTGAAAACCTGTGCTGACCAGCTGGCTCCCATTTTCTCACTAATCTTCAATTGGTCTCTGGAGATGTGTGAAGTACTGAACTGCCTCAAACGTTCTACAATCATTCCCATTCCAAAGAAACCCAAAATAACAGGACTCAACGACTACAGACCTGTGGCGCTAACATCTGCCGTCATGAAGTCGTTTGAAAAACTGGTTTTGGCTCATCTGAAGGACATCACCAGACCCTTACTGGACCCCCTGCAGTTTGCTTATCGAGCAAACAGGTCCGTAGATGATGCAGTGAACATGGGTCTACACTTCATCCTGCAGCATCTGGATAAATCAGGGACTTATGTGAGGATCCTGTTTGTAGACTTCAGCTCAGCCTTCAACACTATCATCCCAAACCTCCTCCTTCCCAAACTATCTCAGCTCTCCGTGCCCACCGCTCTCTGTCAGTGGATCAACAGCTTCCTGACAGACAGACAGCAGCTAGTGAGGCTGGGAAAATTCTCATCCAGCACCCGTACTATCAGCACTGGCGCCCCTCAGGGTTGTGTCCTCTCCCCACTGCTCTTCTCCCTGTACACTAATGACTGTACCTCTAAAGACCCCTCTGTCAAGCTCCTGAAGTTCGCAGACGACACCACACTCATCGGCCTCATTCAAGACGGTGATGAGTCTGCTTACAGACAAGAGGTTAAAGAGCTAGCTGTCTGGTGCAGTCATAACAACCTGGAGCTCAACACGCTCAAGACTGTGGAGATGATTATTGACTTCAGGAGAAACCCCCCTGCTCTCCCCCCACTCACCATCATGAACAGCACTATTAACACAGTGGAGTCATTCAGGTTCCTTGGCAATACCATCTCCCAGGACCTGAAGTGGGATGTTCACATAGACTCCATTGTGAAAAAGGCCCAGCACAGACTAGGGGTGTCAAAATTAAAGGTTTTTACGATGCATCGCGATGCAGACAAGGACGATTCGGTATCGGTTCATTAATAGACCATAACCGGTTATAACGGACTCAGTCCAGTGCCAGAACACGTGACCCAGGGGGCTTGTATGATTTTCCGGGAGGGGGGTTGGGCTAACGAGGGGAGTACTCCACTGAATAAAATAAGTCTTCAGATTTTAACTGAAAGGATTATTGCCACTTTCTTTACACACCAGTGCATTTAACGAACTAACAACATCAGTGCGCATTTAACAAAGGTCTTTTTTTTGTTAGTAATTAATTTAAAGGACTGAAACATTATTTTTATTTGGTTGAAAAGACTGGCTAAAAGCACTGAGCGCGTCTATCTGGCTCAGCACCGTTTTACACAAATATAATGTTTTGTTGATATTGTGAGTGCGCACATAAATAACAATAGACCTTTTGCAGTTTTGAATGATGCCTTTTTATGCCTTACTTTTATCAACAAAAATGGTGTATTTTAGGTTTCCACTGTTATTAAGAAAAAATGCAAGTGATCGCGTTTGCGTCTGCAAAGCCCGCTTTCGCTTTCACTCTCCGTAAGAACGATTGGATATGCGTCTAACCGCGCACATTTATCTAGGTTAAATGTTTAAATTAATATTCTGAAATGCATCAAGTGTTTTATGCCTATAGATTTTATTTAATGCAAGTCGTGTTGATTTGAGAAGGCTAAATTTATCAAACATGCTCAACTCATTGCCGCTGACCGCTTGTTCGTTAGGTTAGGTTAAAAAGACAAAAGCTTGAATTTAACAAACATAAAATGTTCCAAACATATTTCTAAATTAACTTAAAAAGGAAACAAAACGAAATCTAGCCACTTTGCCTTTAGAATCCAAAACTGAACTATTTTAATGGCTGCAACAGGAACTCTGTTCTGCTAAATTGTCCGATAAGGACAGGGCTCGGGTCTGAGAGTCTCAGGCTGGGCTCGTGCAGGACTCTATCGTTTCAATTAAATAAGATCTGAGCGGTACCTCTCGGTTGAAATCGTATTTGGTTTAGTTTTCGCGTTTAAAATGACTATAGTGGCAGCTTTTATAGCAAAAGATATACGGCTCTTTTCTGTGGTGGAAAACCCCGGCCACCTGTTAAATACACTGGAGCTATACGCGCTATAAGCTTCCCTCACGCACACACTTTTCAGAAAAGATTATGCCGGAACTCTAGAACTAAACCAAAGCCCAGGTATTTACTTTTGTGTATTTGTTCTAAATGTTGCTGTTGTCTTCTGTGCCCAGACTTTAGTTTTGTTTGATACATTCAAGAAGTGTTTTTAAAATTGAAAAATGAGTATGCAGTGCATCGTCAATGCATCGTGATGCATCGAGATATTGTATTGAACCGAATCGATGACATGATAATCGTAATCGAAACGAACCGTAAGACCACTGTAGGTTCACACCCCTAGCACAGACTGTACTTCATCCGCCATCTGGTCGGCGCTACAGAGCACTGAGCACCAAGACGACCAGACACCGGAACAGTTTTTTTCCCCAGGCAATCCATCTCATGAACACTTGTCAGTAAACGTGGAACATGCAGCACTATTAGACACTTTATTAATCTATTCAGTATTTATTAATACCTACTTACATCCAAATTTGCACCTAATATACCTGTACCTAGTAATGGCATACTCTGTATATTGTGTTTTTGCTATTTTGCACTTTGTCTTGTGTACTTGTATATTGTTCTTTTTTATAATCTATGTCTTGTCTTGTCACTGTCACTCTATTGCACTGTGGAGCTGCTGTCACTAAAACAAATTCCTAGTATGTGTAAACATACAGATCTGGCCATTTAAAATGCGCGCGGGAAGTAAAGTGGTCTCGCGTGACGCCGGTGTATTCCAAGGGAACACGGAAAATACAATGACATAGGAAAGACATGATCAGTAGGGGGCAGTCATGTAAAGCACTGGACTGGAGCAGGCTGAAACATTGCTGCAAACTAAAAGGTACGGTAACCTGGAGGGGACACCTTCGGTTCACTTATGTTTGTCGTGGCCACACAAATGAATTCGTAGGAACGTCATATTACTTTTTGTCATTGCCACGAGATATTAATTCCTGGGAACGTCATATTATGTCGTGGCCACAAGATCATTTTGTCGAGGTAACGACATCCTTATGTTTAATGCATAAACAAACCTGCGTGACCATAACCCAGGATTATCAGAGATAGGTTTGTTAATATTTTTTATTTTGAGTTAAGAAATGATTATATTAATTGTTATAGAAATTAATGCAATATTAAGTTATATATTAACAATAGGCAATGCTGTATATGTGAATGTCTGTGCGCGATGTAGACAGCATTCAAAAGTTTATCAAGAATAAATATTACATATAAGTACTTCAAATTAAATAGCCCTACAAGAAACATTTTATGCATCCTAAAGTCTTATCCATTAATTGATCCTCTTTTTTTCTGTAATAAATTTATTATTCGTTTATATTCATTATGTCCCCCTTAATTTCGATCTCTTAACATTCCGAATCTAAATGATAAATGCTGACATGCCAATAAAGCTTTGATTATGCTATATGGCTGGGATTTTAAATATATATATATATATATATATATATATATATATATATATATATATATATATTCATTTTTAGTCTAATTATAACCTTTATAGTGTTTCATTGTCGAGTGAATCATTCACGTTCCATTTGTAAATCGTATGGTCACACACGGGCATTAATACAATCATAAAGTCAAAACTTTATTGGCATAATTGTCGTTCACAATATTTGCTAAATATATGCCAAATAGCATATACAGAAAGTTATTTAGGTTAAGCGATTCACAATAAAGAAAAAAGTAGATAGCTCTAAATCACTTATTATTTATTATTATTATAGGTTATTATTATTTCAATACCTGGTTAGGGCTATTTATTTTTAACGCCTGACAATTATGCCAATAACGTTTTGACTTTTTGATTGTATTTATGCCCGTGTGTGACGATACATGATGTTTTCATTTACAAATGAAACTACGTGAATGATTCATTCCTCAGTAAAACAGTTTAGTATTTATATAGTCTAGTCTATTAATTAGACGAAACAAAATAAAATATGTTTAATTCAACCTTTAAACTACATTCCAGTAAAAATCAGTCATATAGCATATGTCAAGCATTTACAGAATCATTTACATGAACGTTAAAGAGAGCCAAATTAAGGGGTGGAAACGCACGGAAATAAAAATATATACAAAAATAACAGGCTAATAAAAATAATATTAGTAATAGTAATACTAATGATAATGATAATAATATTAAGACAAATACGAAAAAAAGACTATTAGTTAATAGAAGGAATGTAGGCCTATTTTACTGTGTGACGATAAATTATTTCCAAATGAAACTACGTGAATGATTCACTCTTCAATTATTTGTCTATTAATTAGACTAAATAAAATACAATATATGTTAAATTTAACCTTTAAACTGCATTCCAGTAAAAACCCCAGTCATAGAACCTTTACAGTATCATTTACATTCAGAATGTTATGTAACGAGATCAAAATGAAGGAAAAAATAACGAACATAAACGAATAATACAAATATTACGGAAAAAAAGAAGGTCAGTCAATGAACAAGATTGTGGGATGCATGAAATGTTTCTTGCAGGGCTATTTAATTTGAAGTAGGCCTACATGTAATACATGTAAACACTTGTGAAAGCTGTCTACATTGCGCACAGACAGCATTAGCATATACAGCATCGCCTATATAATTATTTAATATTGTATTAATTTCTATAACAATTAATATAATAATTTCTTAACTCAAAATAAAATATCTCAAATAATTCTGGGTTACTAATGTCACGCAGGTTTGTTTATTCATTAAACTCGTGGCCACGAGAAATGCATGTTGAGCAAAAATACATTTCACGAAAATAATATAAAGATTACAAAACAAAGAAAACAAATGGAATGAGGGATAAGCTTTAAAGTTCACGTAAAAGCCAAATATTAAGCGGCATCCTTCATGTTTTCTTTATTCAGCAAATACTTTACAGTTTTGAATTATGTTCAGCTTCTGTTTTTATGACCATAAATGACAGTTTTTTTTTGTTTTTGTTTTTGTTTTTTTGTTTTTTAGAAAAACGTCTGAACACCGGTCTCAAAAGTAGAAGCGAAAGTCTTGTTTCCACCAGCGCGGCATTTTTTTATTCACCGTAATTGATGGATGTCTAAAACAAAAATAAGGAGAATCCTAAAACATATAAATATACATTTCTTAAAATAATAACATCTGAACTTCGTACACAACAATACAGCAACGACTTTACAACAGGACACATTATTTTATTTTAAAGTAGCTTGTACACCAATGGATTTCAGATGTCAGGATATTTCAGACCGCATCTCCACAGCATAATCGCTCTAATATTAAACATACGGGTCAGGAGGCGGGTCGGGTACAATATTTTATTTTTTTATTCGGCGGTCCGAGTTGCGGGCGGGTTAGTTGAAAACGGTCGGGTTCGGGTTGTTTACCCACTGACCCGCGCATCACTGGTGTCAGGGCCGTGGACACTAATGTTTTGAAAAAAGTGGAGCGTGTGAGGAAAGCTTTCCCCTTCTCCCTGGCATGCATTTGAATGCTGAATTCGAAATGCAACTGAATGCAGTCGGAATCCGCCCCCAGCACCCCCAAAATAGTCTCCAAATGTTGATTACAACAAGGCAACAGACAGCATTCAACACCCCACCCCACTCCCACTCTGCCATTCATAAACATTTCGCTCTTTATACTGCATGCCGCTTAACGCTGATGCCTCATTAACGGCTACTTTTCAGAAAACTGAAAAAAAAAGAAAAAAAACACTTCCCTTTGGTTTCCCAGAACAGACTTAAGCCTAGTTCCAGGCTTAACGAACTTCTTCGAAATAGAAGAACTACTTTTCCACTTTAAAAAAAAGAAAAAGAAAAAAGGTGGGGAAAAATTGCATAACTCACTGGAGCACTTTTGATACTTAACAACTGTATTCGTTGTCAGTCATATAAGCTTTATTGTTTTGAAAAGTGAGCCTTCTGTTTGTCTAAATTATTTTCTATATTAGGATATAATACTAGGCTATAGTATTTACATGGACATTAGGCCAAATCTACATGGGTTTCTTCCCTTTCACTTCAATTAGTTTTTAAGAAAAAAAAAAACTGCATGGGCAGTGCGCCATCTTAATGTACAGCATCAAAAATGTAAGAACAAATCTAAAGACAACAATAATAATAATAATAAAAATAATAATAATAATAATAAAATTAATTATTAACACTCCTAAAAGTACAGTATAGTGCTCAGATACACTTATGTAGAGAATTTTGGTTAGCTCAAAGAATTTAAGATGATCAATATATGTGTGTATATGCATGAGACTGTTTCTCTCATCACATATACACTGCCAAACTCCACCAGGTCTTATGACCAATGAATAGGATGAAATGAGTTATTTAAAACATACATTTCAGTCAGGGAAAGTAGTTTAACTCACAGGAAATCGTGTATAATAATCGTCATTAAATATACGCAATTTCCAGTTTCTGATCAGTAACAGTAATAATGATATCGACTGGTTTCTTTGTCCAGCAAATTGTTCAGTGATACCCATTACTCTGACGTTGGCCCGTCGTCACGGCAACGCATTTTTACTAACCAGAACGGAGTTAAAACAATTGAACAGAATAGGGCTTAAGGTAGCAATATGAGATCGAAACAGTTTAAGTGACTTTTGTAATGTAAGCATTCAGCACAGAGAATCATTATATGTGAATATATGGTTGTTTATTAAACTATTCTACTTACAAACGATCGCACATAGACAAACGTACATAAAACACAAATAGACAGAGAACGCGTGAGAGAGAGAGAGAGTAAGAGAGAGAGAGAGAGAGAGTAAGAGAGAGAGAGAGAGAGAGAGAGAGAGAGAGAGAGAGAGAGAGTAAGAGAATTGAATTTAAATTACTCTTTATTACAAAAGACAAAAACAGATTAACAATAAACCAACGGATTCAACAATAAAACATGATTATAAGAAGTGTGCAAAGACCACTTCTCCTTCAAAAACAGAGCACACTGCTCCTTTGTCACACCATTTCAATTCAAAACAAGCAAGATCATTTACTGACTTGTAGAAATTAAAATCAATTAAAATTCTGGCTTTCACAAGAGCAAAAAACAAAACAACAACATTCTGTCCAGCTGTCCGTTCAATCATATTTTTTCTGCTCATGTACACTGCTAATTTAGCTTGACCCACAATAAAATTCAGTAATTGACATCTATTACGTTTCTTCCTTACATATTTAACACCTAAAATGAAACTTTCATTCGACAAGGTTTCATCCAAACAAGCAAAAATACTCTTTAATACACTGAATAAAGGACTTAACCTGGAACACTCCATAAAAGCATGAAAGACTGTTTCTCTTTTAAAACAAAAAGGACACTCAGAACTCACTTCAGGGTTTAACACAGAAATAAAGGCATTGACAGCAATTGCACCGTGGAGAATTCTCCACTGTATGTCTCCAACTCTTTTATCTAACGGTGGTTTATACAAAATTCTCCATTCGGGCTTAACCTCCTCATTTAATTTTAAAAAAGCACGCCATGGCGTATCCACCTTGTTATTCAATAATTTCTTGTTAAAAACCAGAACACAAGCTTTGTACAAGTTTTTTCCATTAGTTGAAAGAAAATTTAAACACAATGATTCACCTGTTTTGAAAAAAATCCCCATACAATCATCTAGTTTAGGTAATAAAATTGTATCTGGAAAGGAGTCCTCAGCATTAGGACTCCTTGCACCTGTATGAAAGTCCGTCAAAGATTTCCTTTCCTCAGCTGATAAAACAGACCTTAACTTTGTCAAAAATTCATCAACTTTACGAGTGGAAAAAAAACCAAGATGCAAAGCAGCTTGCTCGCTGTTCATGAAATTGGGACCAGCCACCTTTACCAATCGACCCAGTGTAGTGGTCTTAGATTTACATAGTAAATGACTCAGTCCAGGAAATTTTTGGTCTCTGAAAAAAATGTCCAATCGGCCTCCATGGATTATAGGCTCATTTAACAACCAAAAAAGAGAGTCCGAAGATGATGTCCTCTGATGATTAAAAAGACTCCAGACTCTAAAGAGGTTGCGATAGAACACTGGGACATTGGCAAAGTCCAGTTTTAGAGGGTCCATCAAAAAAAGAGCTCTGTCCAGCTGAAAACCACCCAAATTCTGTAAAATAGCACAGGCAGTAGCTCTCCAGCTAAAACGAGTTGATCCAAACAGAAGTTTCTGTATAAATTGCAGACGAAAGGCTGCTGTCCTGCTCTGCAAATTCACTAACCCCTGACCACCTTCCTCTTTAGGCATATATAAAACACTCTGAGAGACCCAGTGTAACTTATCCCAAAAAAAATCTACTAATAAGGCTTGAACATCTGATAAAAATTTTGGAGGTGGATCAATACAAGCTAGCTTATGCCATAAGGATGAAGCAACCAAATTATTAATAATTAAAATTTCCCCTTGTAGGACATTTTTGGGGCTAACCACTTCCACTTTGCCAACCGTCCTTTAAGTTTATCAATAACTCCATCCCAGTTTTTCTGAATGATACTCTCATTACCTAAAAAAATTCCTAAGTACTTTAAACCTTCTGTGTTCAGATGTAACCCTTCAGGGAATTTTAACCTTCCTCTCCTCCATTTTCCACAGACCACAGCTTCGCTTTTTTTCCAATTCACCTTAGCAGAAGATAAGCCTTTAAAATCATCAAGTAATTTCATTAAAATATCTATATCTCTTTGGCATTTAACCATCACTATCAGATCATCGGCATAAGCTGATAAATGAACAGTGCAATTAGACCCAGCTATTTGTACCCCACTCATATTACTCCTTATCTGTTGTAGTAGCGGTTCAATGGCTATTGAATAGAGCATTCCTGACAAGGAACATCCTTGTCTTACACCTCTTTCAACCTTGAAAGGAGTGCATAAACCACCGTTAACCTTCAGCAGACTCTCAACATCAGTGTATAGGACTTTTATCATATTCACAAAATCTTGGCAAAAACCAAATGATTCTAATGTTTTCCACAGGTAAATATGTTCAACACGATCAAATGCCTTCTCTTGATCTAGAGAAACTAGAGCACAATCTAAATCAAATATCTTGGAGACATCTAAAAAATCCCGCAATAAAGAAATGTTATCAAAAATAGACCTGCCAGATACACAATAGCTCTGGTCCGGGTGAATGATCTGTCTCATCACCACTGACAATCTTTTCGCCAATAATTTAGAGAGTAGTTTGTAATCTGTACATAAAAGGGACACAGGCCGCCAATTTTTGATCTCAGTCAAGTCTCCTTTCTTTGGGAGAAGTGTAAGGACTGCTCTGCGGCAGCTCAAGGGCAGCCGCCCTTCGGTCAAACTTTCATTGAGCACTGCGAGCAAGTCCTCCCCCAACACTGTCCAGAATGACTTATAAAAGTCGACAGGGAGACCGTCAATGCCGGGAGCCTTTCCAGACTCCATACCCATCAGGGCTTCATACAATTCCTCTAGGCACAAGGCCTTGCTGAGTTCTTGGTTGTCTTCTTCGGACACCCCTGACAGGTTTTCCAGAAAACCACTGCCAACAGCAGGCTCTGAGTCACATTCACCTTTGTACAGTTCTTCATAAAAACAAACAGCTCTCTTCCTAATATCAGTGGGATCAGTTAATAAAATGCCAGCTTCAGAACGCAAGGCATGGATTAACCTTTTCTGACCATTCTTTTGCTCTAAATTAAAAAAGAATTTAGTCGGCGCATCCATCTGATCAATTTGCTGAAATCGGGACCGAACCAGAGCTCCTTGTGCTCTTGCCCTTAAAAGATCACTAAGCAGAGTCTTTTTAATTGAAAGAGCTTCCAAGCATCTATTCTCCCCTGTTAATTCAACTGATTCTTGAAGCCTCATTATGGATGTCTCCAAGGTTTTCATATCTCTTAACGTCTGAACAGTGATGTTTCGAGTGTGCTGTTGACAGAATTGTTTAATCTGAGCTTTACCATAATCCCACCACTGTTTCAAGGATTGAAAGTGACTTTTTGTGGCTCTAAAATTAACCCAAAAATATTTAAAAGAATTCACAAAATTCTTATCATACAACAAGGAAGAATTAAAGTGCCAGTAGGCACTCTTTGGTCTGATAGAATTCAAAAAAAAATTACAACACACCATACTATGATCGGAGAAACTTACAGGTACAATAAAGCATTTACTAAAAATACCACATTGATGTTTAAAAGTGTATAACCTGTCTAATCTTGCTAGAGATAAAACATTATCCCGAGTATGGGACCAAGTATATTGTCTCTGGTTGCCATTAAGATGTCTCCAAATGTCACTCAACTCATGTGTTTTAATTACTTGAATAATTCTCTTACGTGAGGGTTCGTGGGGTTCGATATGATTCCTGTCAAGTTCTCCCTCAGTGCAATTAAAATCTCCTCCTACAAATAACCACTCTTCACTATTACAATTTTGCAAAATTGCATTAAGCTGATTTAAAAACAACATTCTTTCAACTCCTGAAGTTGGAGCATAGACACAAATAAATATGAAGACGTGATTTTCAAATAAAGCTTTAACTTTCAAAAGCCTCCCTTTTATGATTTCATCAATATCATAACTAACTGGTTTAAAATTTTTAGAAAACAATATAGCAACCCCTCCACTTACAGCAGTGTTATGACTTAAAATTGAGACTCCATCCCATTCTCTTGTCCACTCAGTCACATTATGTACATCACTATGAGTTTCTTGAAGAAAAATAATATCTAGTTTTTTTTGCTTAAAGACCTCATATAACACTGCTCTTTTCCTAATGTTTCTTGCACCATTTACATTCACAGATGCAACACTGACTTCAGCCATAAAAAGTAAAAAGGAAAAGAAAAAGAAAAAAGCAGCTAGCTTTATTAAATTCTTACTTTTCAGCACCATCACTCAATTCATTGTTAATTTTTCTCACTAGTTTTTTCAATCTGTAAATTTCTTTATTGGTAAATGAACCTTCAGCCATCAAATACCGTGTCTTTTCAATGAACTGTTTTAAGTCAGGAAAATATTCGTCCACTCTCACTCCTCTTCTGTTTTTAGTTGACTTAAGAAACATTTTGATGTCCTCTAGTTCATAACAACGACTCATGTTTTCAATTTGCGATAGCGAAACACTACAGTCCGACTCACTGTCACTCCCTGACTCGCCCTGACTTTCACTTTCGATTTTGTCCATTTTCTTGCTAAATCCTAATTCCCCGGTATTTACACTGTTTTTTCTTTTACGCAGCACCTTAAATATCAAACTCTCTTCACCACTGCCCGTATTCATGCTTGTTTCACCTATTACAATCTGTTCCCTTCCAATACCGTCCAACGGGACATTTTGGTCTTTAACAGACTGTATAGTCTCCAATTCATTTGGTTTCTCATTGACAGATTCTCTTTCTACTCTTACATCTGGCTGAAGGTTTAACGGTTCCTCCACAACTAAACTGGCCTCGGTTTGCTCCGTCACTAGCGCATCCGACTCAGCATACCCCCCCGCAGCCCCCACTGGCTCAGGAGGACCAGTCGTGTCATCCGTAGTTATTAGCGTTTCTTTTCTTTTTTTTTCGGGACAATCCCTGATTAAATGACCCACTTTATTACAGCCAAAACACTTAACTTGACCAGTTGTCGCAAATACAACATAATCAAAATCATCAATCCGGTATTTAAAAGTAAGATCCAGCTCAGCGTCGTCTTTCACAATCATGTAGACAAATCGTCTAAATGAAATAACATGTTTTAGTAATGGGGATCCGCTTCCAATTGGGATTTTTTTGATCGGGGATACTAATTTGCCGTGACGAGAAAGAGACTGAATTAATACTTCATCACTGATAAATGGAGGAACATTTGATAGCGTAACTTTTTTAGACGGCATTGCAAGAGGCAGAACATGTGTAAACAAACCATCGATAACAATTCCTCGCTCAACTAACTCATTTGCTTTTTCTACTGTGTTTAAAAAAATAACAGTAGCACTATTCATCTTTGAAGCCGACAGAATGCTTTCATGCCCAACAATTTCTCCTATGGCCATGCAACAGTCCTCTACACTCACAGCCGACGCCACCTTCACTGCATGACGCCGCGTGAGTGTATTCAACACCCGTGCACCTGGGGCCGTCATGTTTCCTTACAGGTAGCACGCGGCCCAATCCGCCCCCCTAGCACAGATTAACAAACACTAAACTAACCCCACGATGAAGAGAAAAGAGGAGAAAAAAAGAATAAAGAAAAAGAAAAAGAAAAAAAGACACCAAAAAACTATGTGACTTCAAAACAACAAAGGGTACAGAGGGAAACTCCACGCACTCACCGCACACTCCCGCACTCACTCCACAGACGCCCACGCATGCGCACGAGAGAGAGAGAGAGAGAGAGACAGAAAGCGAGTTTGCAAAGGGACAGGAATGAAACGGTTCTGAACATCCTGAAATCGTTTCTTTTATAAAACGCCTAATGCGCAGCTATCTACGTTTGTAGAAAGGACGGATACTTGCAAGCTTGTTGTGGTTGTGCATTGGTTCCGTATGTATTCAGTTCAGAAAGTCCTTTCCAGTTCCTTGAGAGTATTGCAGGCCTCATCATCTCCATTGCTAGGTGAGACCCCCCCCCCCCCATGGATCTGGGGGGAGGTGCGGGTGACGTGTCTTTGTGTCCCGAAGGCAAGAGAGAGAGAGAGAGATGAGGGAAGGTTTATAAACCTGTAGGTCGTTCACGCCCACAGTTGGACCTTGACCAATCCGGTTGATCTGAGTTTTGGAGGGAAGATTGAAAGTCTTTGTCTCTCAAAATGGTGTTTCGCATGTGAAAGCTGATTGGTTGTTTGGCCACAAAACTTTCAAAAGTTCAATAATACATATAAAGCAAGGAGTTATTAAGATGCCACAAACATTAACATTTAGGGAATAATAAATGCTGCTCATAGACACCAAACATGATCTATGTATCTTCTCGTTTGACTGAGTGATTCTAAATGTGAGAGTCTTAGCATGCACAATAATTCACCTATTGCGGATTAATGTTTGAGGCCGACATACATAACAGAAACAACAATATAAGAAAAGGTAACACATTGATATGTGTACATTTCTATATAACTGTATGTGGGACTGCATGTCTGAATAAGGAAAGTCTATCTTTCCCTGCATTTCTGTAAGAGTCTTATCTTGATGGTGGGGGGATGAGCTGGATAGTGACCAGAGGTCTGGCTCATTGCACATAGGTGTTAATCATGGGGGAGAAGTCATTTAAGGAATATAACTAGTTATTTCATGTCTGATGGGCTCCAGGCACTACACTTAAGTTAGGTGACCTAACCCTAGTTGATACTTTATTTCAACTTTTCAATTATTTCATTAATTTACAAATAAACAAATGCCTTTCCGATGTGATATAAGTGAAAAGGGAGACGATTTCGAAAATGATTTCACCAAAAGGCGGACGCGAACTCGGGTCTCCCGCGTCAAAAACGATATGTAACTGGTATTATCACTTATGCCACTGAAAATGTTGCACAATAGCCGTCTTTTGTAATATTTGTAAATATGGCCTATTTGCATTGTGTAAAAACATTAAATAAAAGGCACCAGACTACAGAAAATGGCATACACTAAAGTATTTTTTTCTGTTTTTACATTTTTACATTTATTTTGCTTCTGACGCCCATGCTTGATGATGAAGTATAGTCTATAGGATATAACAAAGTGCTTTTCCAGTCCCGATTCGACGAGGTTTTATTCCGCATCCACCCGCTCCCGCTATATTAACTATATTATTTGCCCGCTGCCTGCTTAGATTAAATTTCTAAGCACCAAAATCGCAAAAACAAATCAAAATAATAATAATAATAATAATAATAAATTAATTAATTAATTTTTAACTCTATAAAAACTGTAGTTTATATTTATCCTCTCCATTTCTATTTCTCTCTACTCAAATTAATTGTCAGTGTATCTAAAATTGTGTATCTTAGAAAAAGAAAAAGACGAACTACCTCTTAAACATGCATATCTTAATTTGATGTTGCTTTAAAACGCTGAAATATATAATGTATTTTATTCTGAAGGTGAAAGTTGTCGAGTTATTCAACTGCCCGCGGCGCCGTCAGGATCACTTTTTTCCCCCTTTAATTAAGTGGATACAGCTTACAAGAGTACGGGATTGCTCAAAACTATGCTATTTTACATATTTCTGTTATTTGTGTACAATCACAATGAAAAAACAGATGTGTATGCTATTTGTAAAAAAAAAAAAATGGAAACAAGATGCTGGTTTAAGGGCGCATCACAGAAATTGCCTACAATTCTGCATATAGGCTTGCTACTTATTAATTTTATTTTATTTCGTTTTGTTAAATTATTATTCATTAAGAAAATTATATTTCGCATATGGGCATTTTTTTTATTTTACATACAGCTTTTTTGGGGTTTTCTCTGTGCATTAGCTCTGCGCGTGACGTTCTGATGTTTCTGCTGCTTTTTGCTTGTGTACAATTAACCCCTCAAAACGAATTTAGCTGTTATTAATGTGACACAGCCACGTTTCAATTTAAATTTAAATGTAATTTAACACAATCTGGTCGTTAATAGGCTAATAACTAAACGCGTCGGTTGTCGTTTGGAAAAAAAAAAAAAAAAACAGAAATTAACATTTCTATTTTCAATGCAGTCTAATAAAACGCTTTTTAATTTAAAACGCTGAAATATATAATGTATTTTATTGTGAAGGTGAAAGTTGTCGAGTTATTTAACTGCCTGCGGCGCCGTCAGGATCACTTGATTTTTTTCACCTTAATAAAGTGGATACAGCTTACAATACTCCTTCAAGAGTACGGCATTGCTCAAAACTATGATATTTTACATATTTCTGTTATTTGTGTACAATCACAATAATAAAAAAAAAACAGATGTGTAGGCTATTTGTAAAAATAAATAAATAATGGAAACAAGATGCTGGTTTAAGGGCGCATCACAGAAATTGCCTAAAATTCTGCATACAGGCTTGCTACTTATTAATTTGTTAAATTATTATTCATTCAGAAAAGAAAAACATATATTTCTTATATGGGCCTATTTTATTTATTATTAGGCTATATATAGGTTTATTGGGTTTTTCTCTGTGCATAAGCTCTGCGCGTGAGGTTCTGATGTTTATGCTGCTTTTTGCTTGTGTATAATTAATCCCTGAAAACGAATTTAGCGGTTTACGTCAGTTGTCGGTTGGAAAAATAAAATAACTGAAATTAACATTTCTATTTCCGATGCAGTCTAATAAATGTTCGTCAGGAAAACAAAGAAAGAAAACAAAATAACAATACAACTGCACCTGCTTATGAATAGGCTATCTTTTTGCTATTGGTTTGAACCATAATTTCAGGAAAGAGGAATCATTGAACTATTGTACTGGTATTTGTGACCAACGCCCCCTAGAGCTGGCCATGGTGTTTGGCTACAGAATGTTGCCTATTTATTTTCATTTTTCAATATCATCTGCACTTCTGTTTAAATATTTCTACATTAATGGAATAATGGATGAGTTACACTTTTACATGTAAATACTGAAATTATTTTATTTGATTTCTCTTCAATCGTCAATTTGCTATGACAGTTTTTACACTAGTGGCCTATTTTATCCTACCTAGGACCCCACAACCCTACAGGCCTGACACTGACAACTTGTGTTGTATAAACTTTGATGATTATTTTGACTTGTTTAAGTTTCCATATTATTTACATTTTCTACCCACTAAATGTGCAACCTGAAAACAAAATGTAAAACATTTTAACTCTGGGGTTGTACAGGACTGATCATACAGTTGCAATCAAAATTATTCAACCCCCTTGACCTGCAAGACTTTTTGCTGCAGAGAACAACATTTTGTGAAAACAATTCAACAAAGGCATGAGTAAACTATTAAAGAAAGTTTATTAAGACACATTTGAGTAATTCTGAGAACGTAAGTTGATGAATAATGACAAAAAAATCAAATTGGCTCTAAACATTTATGTTCAAAATTATTCAACCCCTGAAAGTAAATTTGGTGTAGAATCTTTTATTCTTTAAAACCACCAATAAACACTGCCTGGAAGTGGTTAGATGCTTCTGTCACCTTTCTGCTGCAATCTTGAATAATTTTGATTGCAACTGTATATGATAAATCAAACATAATTAACTAGACTAAATGTTCCTGTATATTAGACACTTAAGTTTCAAGCTGTTTTTAACGGTGACAATCTAAAAACATATATATAGTCTGTTGTTCAAAGCATTTGACATGACAATGGTGAGAGAAAACAGTCCTTGTTGAAAAGTGCTCTTTCTTTCTCTGAAAACAGACTCAGTCTTACCTCTGTTTGTGTGAGAGACTCATCTCAGACGGAGAGTCCTTTCCTCGCTCCTCTGACATACTGCAGATAAACTGCTCAAAGATGAAGAAAAAAACACTAGTGCTGAATGTTTGAATTATTAATCAATATAAAAAGCATGTAATTGATGTCATAATCTCTTCAGATCATTCAAATCACTCACAACACATTCCTTTATTTACATTCAAATTACTATCAACTTTAGGAACATTCATTTGTTGCTCGGGTTTCTCCGGAAAAACAGGTTTGACCACAGAATACTTTCGGTCTCGCGTCTTAAAATGGAAAAGGGGGGAAATAAATTAAAGTTTTTAAAATTATTCTTAATGCTACATTATTACAGACTTTAAAAGTTTTAACATGCGTCGTCATTAAACGGTTTGTTTTAGTAATATCTTTCTGTCTCTCGGTCGCTACGTTTACTTTTTTGTTATTTTGGCGACAGGTGTAACTTATTAAAACACGCTTCCATATAGCTATAAAACCCGTCCATCATTCTTCTAAATAACTGTAATCGTGAAAGTATTCAAACTTACTTGCAATAGTTCAGATGATCTTCTGCTGTAGGAACAGAATCAGGAAGTCTTTAAAACACTTTCGGTTTGTGATCGCTGTTAAACACCTGTGGGATCAACACGATTGATATTTGTCACATGATACACTCCATCAAAGGAGATAAGGCCGATTGCAGAACAGCAGAACCATACGTCACTCACAGCAGTCAGACGGCAGCAGTGCTACGGCAGCAGGCTCAGCCAGTAGTGGGCGGAGTCTCCGTCTCAGATCGAAAGTGGGTGAAAATAATATATATTAGTCGACTAATTTTTTTTTTTTATTTTCTTATCAGTTAATGAATTATTTAGTTAGACTCCATAAATAATAACAGTAACTTCTGCTGTTAATATTTTGATATTTTATTAAAATATTTTCTCATATTTTTTGCTGTCTTAAAAGATAAACAGTAAATTGAGTACAAAGCTCAAACAAAAAACAAAAAACTTGCGCAATAGAAATGTTTTTATTTATTTAGTTAAACTATATTTTTTACCTAATCATTTCAGTATTAACCAATTTTTCATTGTACATAATACCATGTACTATACACTATATGCATCAGAAATTAGATTTTCCAAAGAAATATTACAAACTCAAACAAAAGATATAGCACAGAACGTACACATTTAACAACAATAATAACCACACATTAATCACCTAACTAAATTAGTTTAAACCTAAAATAAATCAAAACTCTTTAAACACACAATTAACGCAGGACGTAAGCAGCGCGTGCACAGCGCGTAAGTAGAGCAGAAGCAGCGCGCATCTATTGGGCTTTCACACTGGCAGCGTTTGTCGCGCGCAGCTGAACCGCAGCTTGTGTACTGCAAATATAGACGAGTATCGTTCATTTGGTCCCACATTTCAGGTGTTCTCCGACCAGGCGACCACTTATGGGGTCAAATTTCCTTCAAAAGTATTGCGCTCACAGATCGAAAAATAACAAGCGTGAATCAAAGATTTGAAAACGCATGTAAAAATATATCGCACGCAAATGAAAATTAAATGCAAAGACATTCAGAAGAATAAAATACGTGGACACAAACTGAAAAATAATAAGCACAAGATAAATATTTATACACTTGCACGCACAAATCTGAAACTTGAATTCACAGTTATTTGATTCACTCTTAAAATCGTGTTTTCTGCTCACATTTTTAGTTTTCGTACGTTTACGCTCTTTGCTCACTCGCTCTCGGTTCAACAATCTGCGCTTGGTTTTCTAAATGTTGCGCTCCTGGTTTCATGTAAATGAGGGCGGGCTCAAACATCACCATTGGTTCACCAGATGTGATTGACAGCCTCCTTCTCTAGCCAATCGATCAAAGCGCAGAAGTTGACGTCACTCCAATGCGTGATGGATGATTCCCGTCAGGAAAATGCTGGACAGTCTCAGTAGATTTTCCATAAGTATATTTTGTATGTTGAAAGTTGCACCCGTTTTACACCGCGGTCAAGCCAGCCGCCATCTGCGAAGACCCCGTCAAGCCAGCCGCCACCTGAATTCTGCTGCACGTCTATTTGTGGTATCACGGTACAGAGACTCGAAGCAGTCAAAAAGCTGACGAACATCTATATTCAGCGGGTAAAAATCAAATGTGCCCGAAAATAAGGGGAAACTATTTAAAAACATATCAATATTGTAGGCTTCATTAAAAAAAGATACAATTTGAATATACTTAACAGTGTAGTTTTCTTGAGAAATAAAGTCATATTGTACATGTGTTATTAAAATTCCTTCAGAGTTAACATGAACACTTCAATAAATTATTTTTTTGAAGTCTCTATCTTTGTCAGCTTTCATGAGATTTTACTGTAGAATTTAGCAGAAAATAAATGGCAAATTCAGTCACTATTCATTACCAGTTCTTCACATGTAACACTCAAAATCCTTCATAGTTAACATGAAAATTTCTATTCATACTTCTTCAGAATACTCAAGACTCTGTCTGTGTCAGTTTTCATGACATTTTACTATAGAATTTAGCAGAAAATTAATTGCAAATTCTGTCACTATGCATTATAATGCATTAACGTTTGCATCTATATCTCATATTTTCTAAAAGCTAAGGGAGCAAAGTGTTTTTAAAATCAGTCAAATTATCTAGTTAATACAAAACTCTCATCAACATAAATTCATATAACATAATAAATGTTAATATTAAATAACCACAGTTAGTCTTTAGATAAGACCAGTAAATTACAATACTTTATCATCAACCAGGTAAAACTTCCTAATCATGTTTTCTTCTGGATTATTTTGCTATAACAAATGTGTTTTGCAGCAACCAAAAGATCAGAAGTAATTGTTAAAAAGTGAAGGATCAAGAACACAACTAAAGCAAACATTGATCACATGAATCTAAACCTCTGTTCTCAATCATAATTTAGTCAATCTGGTCAGTAGTGAATGAAGCTGGTGCTGCTGTTTGTGGAGCTGTTTAGTCCTCCTCTGCTGAGATCTTCAGAGATTTATTGTGTTTTATTTCAGTTGATTTCATCTGAGGCTGTGACTAAGTCTGTTATAGCTGTCTTTCTGTTTGTCTCTTCTTTTTTTGTGTTTCTCTTTGCTTCATTAATTTTGCTTAACATTCTCTTTAAGTTCATCTCTGCTTCAGTGTTCAGTTAACACTGTATTGTGGGACCAAATACACTCTGAGCATTGTTGATAGATTTTATTAAAAAATAGATTTTTTTTTTTTTGTATTGCATACAAAATGTAAATGCAATGCAAAAATTAACTGAGACTGTCCAGCATTGTCCTGACGGGAATCATCCATCACGCATTGGAGTGACGTCAACTTCTGCGCTTTGATCGATTGGCTAGAGAAGGAGGCTGTCAATCACATCTGGTGAACCAATGGTGATGTTTGAGCCCGCCCTCATTTACATGAAACCAGGAGTGCAACATTTAGAAAACCAAGCGCAGATTGTTGAACCGAGAGCGAGTGAACAAAGAGCGTAAACGTACGAAAACTAAAAATGTGAGCAGAAAACACGATTTTAAGAGTGAATCAAATAACTGTGAATTCAAGTTTCAGATTTGTGCGTGCAAGTGTATAAATATTTATCTTGTGCTTATTATTTTTCAGTTTGTGTCCACGTATTTTATTCTTCTGAATGTCTTTGCATTTAATTTTCATTTGCGTGCGATATATTTTTACATGCGTTTTCAAATCTTTGATTCACGCTTGTTATTTTTCGATCTGTGAGCGCAATACTTTTGAAGGAAATTTGACCCCATAACCACTGTCTGTTATGTGCATTGAATTGTGATATGGTTGTATGTTGTAGATTAAGTAGAAAATGAGAAACGCTAAAATATTGAATATATTTTTAGACAAAGATCTTAAAGGTCTTAATGATTACCAGTTTGGTTTAAGATAATTAAAGGCAACAGTTTTTCAATAACCAAAAAAAATATATAAAAGTATGATATTTGGGGTACTAATCGCCCCGGCTGTTGGGGCTAAAGGCACAATAATTTACAAGATAATAATAGATGACTGACTTTTACATTTGTTGACTCATATGGTAGGCTATATATCATATTTTTTATGGTGGTTGTCCAACTTTGAGATAATGAAACCATCATATTTAAAAACATGATAAGACATATCATTTAAAAATATAATTTGTTGTTACTACTGTAAATCTATATTATTATAGGATCTCCTTCAATACTTTCAGAATCTTCACTTTTAAAAATGATTTTGTTTCTGTATTTTAATATATGTTTTATATTAACATTCTAATGGCAGTAATATACATTTATTTATTCTTGTATATATCAAAACAAGCAGAAAATAGTACAATCTTTGCTAAAGTGATTGTTTTGAACAAGTAGGCTAACTAGACATTATTTACAAAAAAAAAACAACATTATTTTTTACTGGTGAGCCATTTAAACCGTGATTGTGTTACATGTGACACATGATTTTATGGTGAAATTGTTATTTTTCGTGTTAATCAGGCCAGTTTTGATCAAGATCGATGCACTGTGGCTTTAACCCAGCGTAAGCGGCGCAGCAAAAATAGACTCGGCGCCAAAACGATCGCGGCACTGACGCTTCTGCTCTGCTCCTGCTACGCGCTGCCGCGCCGTCCCTGCGTGCGTTGTGAATGCTCTAATCTGTTAACATGGGCGCTGTCAAATAAGTCTCTCTTACAACAACTGTTGCTCAGAACTTAGTTTATTAACAATGACCAGAACAGATGTCTATATGTCTCTCTCAGCTAGAACTCCTTTTATCGCCCCGCCCCTTATTTCCATTGGCTGTTTAACTTCTCAATCAACACACAATTATTCCATCACTATGACACCTCCCCCTTTTACTTTTCTTTCCTATCCCCAAAACACACTGTCATAATTCTATTAAAGGATTAACAAGCACCTAACAGTTTTCTCAGTTACCTAAAAAAAATATAAACATTTAAACACTTTTATTTCTCTTTCATCTGAACCGTTATCTAACTCTCATTATTACACAGCATCTGCAATATGCCTAGATTTCTTAATTAGTGTTTTGCTTTTTCTTAACTACAGGTCCATTTTGACAATTGGTTTTATTAATCTTCCCGACCTGGTCACAGTTTCTCCTTGTTTTGTACTAAGTGCTCTTAACTCCGGCTGATTCTCGTTCGTGGCATGCTCTTCTTTAAGCGTTTGTTGACTCTGCCCCGCAACCTCAGCATCAGAATATTCCGCTGGCACGGCCTGCAGGTGTCTACGGTTCCGCCTCTTCTCTCCCACTCCCTCCGGAGGTTGCACTATGAACGAATGCGGAGCGACTTCTTCTGATTTCACCAAGTGTTGAGACATACGAGTCCTATCAAGTGGTCAAATACAACCTGAAGGCCATGCAGGTGTCGGCCATTCAGCACTATTCCAGGAAAACAAAGGAGAGTCCTGTTAATGTACAGCTGTGCAGAAATGTAAAACTATCGAGCCAAAGGTACAGAGCTCTGCTCAAAGATAAAGAAGAACTGAACAAAAGGCCTTATAACTCTGAGAAGCCATGGCCGGCAAGAAAATGGGAAAAGATGCCATCGTGGCAGCAGCTGTGAGTGCCAGGCGCAAATTCCAAAAGAAACGTGTAGAGGCTCTAAAAAAGCTTGCTACAAAGGCTAAGGAGTCATACAAAAATTAAGGCCTTCTTTTGGCATGAACATTTTCCTTTTGATTCCCACTGTTACACATCCACCAAATAAGTTATGTGTCATACTCTAAAATGTTAAATGTTAAATAAATTACAGTCTATTTTTTTGTTCAAATAAGTTGTTATGGGTCCTGCTTTACTATCCATATAGATCCGGCACCAGTTTGATCGGCGTGGGGGGGGGGTGTCTTAGTATATTTATATATCCTTCTTTTGCTGAAATATAATTTTTTCCCATTTAGTACTGCTTTAGTTAGCAACAGAAGATACTTGCATGTTTCCCATAAGACAAAATAAGTACAATTTACCTTGATCTTCAAATTTAATGCATTGTGTTTCCTTGTGAAGCATCAGTGAGTGTTTGAACCTTTTTTAATGGTTGTGTTTGAGTCCCTCAGTTGTCCTGAGCGTGAAAATATGGATCTCAGAATCATACAGTCACTGCTGGAAAGGGTTCAAATATGCAAAAAGTGCTGGAAAATGAAGAATCTGCAGGACCTGAAGGATTTTTCCTGAAGAACAGTGCTCAGTTTAACTGTTCAGAACAAACAAGAGACTCGTGAACAACCATTTCAAAACAAAATAACAATCGTAGATCATCCAGGTAACCACACACAGTAATAAAAACTAATGTTTCCCAAACTTTTGCAGGGGGTTATTTTAATAATTTCAGCTATTATTTTGTATTGTGGACTATATGTAAACATCTTTGATGTAAAATATCTTACTCAGGACAGCACTCCTCTTCTGTATGAGTTCTCAAGTGCCTTTTAAGCTGTCTATTTTCACTGAAACTATTTCCACACTGTTGGCAGATGAAACGCCTCTCTTCTGTGTGAATTTTCATGTGGACTTTAAGGGATGCTTTTTGAATGAAACTCTTTCCACACTGTTGGCAGATGAAAGACTTCTCTCCTGTGTGAATTTTCATGTGGACTTTAAGGTTTTGTATTTGACTGAAACTCTTTCCACACTGGCAGATGAAAGGCTTCTCCCCAGTGTGAATTTTCATGTGGACTTTAAGGCTTTTATTTTGAGTGAAACTCTTTCCACACTGTTGGCAGATGAAAGACTTCTCTCTTGTGTGAATTTTCATGTGGAGTTTAAGGTTTGTATTTTGACTGAAACTCTTTCCACACTGTTGGCAGATGAAAGGCTTCTCTCCAGTGTGAATTTTCATATGGACTTTAAATTCTCCTTGTTGACTGAAACTCTTTCCACACTGACGGCACTTGAAAGACTTTTCTCCTGTGTGAATTTTCATGTGGACTTTAAGGTTTGTATTTTGATTGAAACTCTTTCCACACTGTTGGCAGATGAAAGGCTTCTCTCCAGTGTGAATTCTCATGTGTGTTTTAAGGTTTCTATTTTGACTGAAACTCTTTCCACACTGTTGACAGATGAAAGGTTTCTCTCCTGTGTGAATTTTCATGTGGTCTTTAAGGGTTCCTCTTCGAGTGAAACTCTTTCCACACTGTTGGCAGATAAAACGCCTCTCTCCGGTGTGAATTTTCTTGTGGACCTTAAAGTTTCCTTTGTGACTGAAACTCTTTCCACACTGTTGGCAGATGAAATGCCTCTCTCTGGTGTGAATTTTCTTGTGGACTTTAAATTCTCCTTGTTCATTGAAACTCTTTCCACACTGAAAGCAAGTGAAAAAACTCCTAGTTCTTGCCTTTTGAGCTCTTTTTTGTGTAGATGTATTTTCTGATTGTAAGCAACAAAATGATTTTTTTCCAGTTATGAAAACATGATTCTCAAACTGATCTTTCTCTTCAGTTTCATTCAGTACTTCCTTCTCCTCTTTCAGTGCTGTTGGGCCTAAGGTGGGAAAACAAAGAAATAAAAGTTAACCCCAGTTTAATGCCACAAAGCAGGTTACACCAATCCATGTTGAGGTCATTTACCGCCCTCCTAGTCAACTTGGCATCTTCTTAGAAGAGCTGGATGGGCTGCTATCCTCTTTTCCAGAAGATGGCAGCCCACTTCTAGTCTTTGGAGATTTTAACATGCATCTGGACAAACCCTATGCTGCAGACTTCCATTCACTCCTTGCTTCATTTGACCTAAAACGCACTACCACTGCATACACTCATAAATCCGGCAACCAACTTGATCTCATCTACACACGAAACTGTACTTCAGACGACATTGTGGTCAAACCCCTTCACATCTCTGACCATTTCTTCATTACACTAAACCTACATTTTGCTACTTGTGCACCCCCACCCCCCCTACCCGTTACTTTTAGACGAAACCTACGCTCTCTCTCACCCTCCCATCTCTCTTCATCAATATCCTCCTCTCTTCCCTCTCCTACCCACTTCACATCTCTGGATACTAATGCAGCAACCGACACGTTATGTTCCACTCTTACTTCTTGCCTAGATGAAATATGCCCTCTCTCCTCCAGGCCAGCACGGGCTGCTCCTTCCAACCCTTGGCTATCCGATGTTCTTCGTGAGCATCGGTCCAAACTTAGGGCAGCTGAGAGAAAATGGCACAAATCTAAGGATCCATCTGACTTGAGTATGTATCAGTCTCTGCTGTCATCTTTCTCTACCCATGTCCATACTGCCAAATCTTCATACTTCCACAACAAGATCAACAATGCTCCGGACACACGCAACCTTTTCAAAACTTTTAATTCACTGCTCTGTCCCCCTCCACCACCTCCCACCACTTCTATAACAGCTGATGATTTTGCCACATTTTTTACAGACAAAACTACATCTATCAGTAATAAGTTCTCAGCTCCACACATACAGGAACTAAAACTGACCACACCCACGGCTGAAACTCCCCTCTTCTCCTTCCATCCCCATTCTGAGGCAGAAGTAACCAAACTTCTCCTCTCCAGCCATCCGACGACATGTCCTTTAGACCCCATCCCCTCACACCTTATCCAAGCAATCTCCCCTACAATCCTACCAGCGCTCACACACATCATCAACACATCTCTTCTCACAGGCACTTTCCCCACTACATTTAAGCATGCCCGGGTAACCCCACTGCTCAAAAAACCTACACTTAACACTTCACTCATAGACAACTATAGACCTGTCTCTCTCCTTCCGTTCATAGCAAAAACATTGGAACGAGCTGTTTTCAACCAGCTATCTTTATTTCTCTCACAGAACAACCTATTGGATGTTAACCAGTCAGGGTTCAAGAGTGGCCATTCAACTGAGACGGCACTACTGTCTGTCACTGAAGCCCTGCGGATTGCAAAAGCTGATTCCAAATCATCAGTACTCATCTTACTGGACCTTTCTGCAGCATTTGACACAGTAAATCACCAGATCCTTCTGTCTACCCTCTCATCGTTGGGCATCACAGGGACTTCACTTCACTGGTTCAAATCCTATCTCTCTGGTAGGTCTTTCAGAGTGGCCTGGGGAGGAGAGGTTTCCAAAACTCATCAACTGGTCACTGGGGTTCCTCAGGGATCAGTTCTTGGACCCCTCCTCTTCTCCATATACACTACATCTCTGGGCCCCATCATACAGGCACATGGCTTCTCCTACCATTGCTATGCTGATGACACACAGCTCTATCTTTCTTTCAAACCAGATGATCCATCAGTAGCTGCAAGGATCTCTGGCTGCCTGGCGGATATCTCTGCATGGATGAAGGAACACCATCTTCAGCTCAATCTAGCTAAAACTGAGCTCCTTGTCTTTCCCGCCACTCCAACTTTACAACATGACTTCTCCATCCAGTTAGGTTCATCAACAATTACCCCATCGACTTCAGCCAGAAATCTTGGTGTAATCTTTGATGACCAATTGACTTTTAAAGAACACATAGCTAAAACTGCTCGATCCTGCAGGTTTGCATTGCACAACATCAGAAAGATCAGGCCCTTCCTAACAGAGCATGCTGCACAACTCCTCGTCCAGGCCCTGGTCATTTCCAGGCTGGACTATTGCAATGCTCTTTTAGCTGGTCTTCCAGCATGTACAATCAGGCCTCTACAAATGATTCAGAATGCAGCAGCACGGCTCGTCTTCAATGAGCCCAAGAAGGCCCATGTCACACCTCTCTTCATATCCCTGCACTGGCTACCGGTTACAGCACGCATCAAATTCAAGACACTGATGCTGGCCTATAGGACAGCCACCGGCTCATCACCGGCCTACCTCCATTCACTACTACGCATCTACACTCCCTCCAGAAGTCTGAGATCCTCTAGTGAAAGACGCCTTATTGTACCACCACAGAGAGGCACGAAATCACTTTCCAAAACATTCTCCTTCAATGTCCCTGCCTGGTGGAATGATCTTCCCACCCCCATCCGAAATGCTGACTCCATTACTGTCTTCAAGCGACTGCTGAAAACCCATCTTTTTCGTCACTATCTGACTATCTGAAAAAAAAAAAAAAAATTCTTCTCCTCTCTTTCCTGATCTTCCCTTTCTAGCCCGTACTCACCTAACAACGCCTGACATATGGTATTTTTGAGCACTTCCTATGTCGATCTGCCTCCTTAGGATGAATCATTTGTTGTATTCCCAATTGTAAGTCGCTTTGGATAAAAGCGTCTGCTAAATGAATAAATGTAAAATGTAAATGTAAATGTAATGTAGATTTGTAATGCATGTATGCTAGATTGCATATCATGGTGTCCAAACCTGATCATAGTCTGGTGTCCTATAGAGTTTAAGCTGGCTGCTATACAGTTTATTCAATCTAATAATAGTTTAGGAAACCTAGATAAAGATTGATCTCAATTATGATGTAGCATTTTTTAAATGTCTTCTAGGGGATCAAATGCAACAAAAATAAGAAAGGCTAGGAAAATGGACAAACTCCCCACTCAACCATCAGATGAACACGTTATCACAATAATTCTTTCTGAGGTTTTATTGTGGGGCAATGATGTTAGCCAATCATAAAAATGGGCTGTTACGGCGAGTCCCAACCACGTTCCTTGAGGCCCCTAAACACTGCATGTTTTTCATGTTTCTCCAATTAAGTGATTAATTAACTGGTTCAGGTGTGTTTGATCTGGTTTGGACCTTAACTTTGAAGGATGGTAAATCTTTAGGCACAGGGTTGGGCACCCCTGCACCAAGACCTAAAATGGATGACAAATGGTCAGACAAAGGAGAGATGCAAAATATGCAATGTTGGGTGCCTCCAGGAACATGGTTGGAACCACTGGTCTGTTACAATGACCTATTGAATGGAAAATGCCCAAAAACTTACTGCAAAACAAACAAACACATCACAGACCATATCCTTTAAAAGAGAACAGGCAACATTTTTACACCAATTGAAAGTGAAGTAAGATGTGAAGATGGTGAATTTGTGCTCTGCAATAAATCCATCCAAGTGGTCATTTATAGAACCACTTTAACCCAGATTGATTTGTTATCTTATCTCAAGTCAGGTTTTGACTTTTCTTAGTCTTTCCCCCAGAGCTTGACATAACACTAAATCAATCATAGATTCATTCAAGTAAATGTTTGTTATATGTACGATTATTTCCACCATTTGTTGTTAATTTATTCATAAGCAACAATACAGTTATATAAGCTCAAACATAAATAAGCATATCTGTGGTATTTGCCACATTGAATCGATTACTAAGACGCTGTCATAAAAGAAAAATAAACAATGAAAGAAACCATCCTGGATATTTAAACCAGAAGTATGCATGATAACCTGCTTTGTTCTAGCATCCCCAAACACCCTTGGAGTTAAACATGGAGGTGAAAATATTATGCTTAATCCTTAATCCAATAGAAAATCTGTGGAGTGAGCTGAAGGTTTAAATTGCCAAATGTCAGCCTTAAAACCCTAATGTCTTGGAGAGGATCTGCAAAGAGGAGTGGAACAAAATCCCTCTTGAGATGTGTGCAAACCTGATGGCCAACTACAAGAAACGTCTGACCTCTTTGATTGCCAAAAAGGGTTTTGCCAGCAAATACCAAGTCATGTTTCTCTAAGGGGTGAAATACTTTTTTACTCATTAAAATGCAAATCAATTATAACTTTTTTGAAATGTGTTTTTCTGCTTTTTTGCTGTTGTTGTTACTCAAAATCAGCAGGGGATCAAGTAATTATTTTCCCCACTGTTGTAATTTGAACTTTTAGGCTATTTAGTAAAAATAGTTTGCTGAATTTTGAGTAAAGTCATGTGAGAGATCAGGACAAAATAAAGAGACTGAAAAGTAAAATGGAAGTGAAGGTGCAGTTCAAGAGAGGACTTTGAATTATTTTACATGTTGCATAGTCTAACGATTTAAAACTTTTTTATGTGATGACCATACAAAAATAGGGTTGTCCATGTTTTAGAGATTGTTGTGGGTGTATGGGATGGCCTGGATGAGTGTGAGATTTCCCAGCCTGAAATTTTGTCCCAGTTCACCCCTGAGCTCAAGCTTCAGGGAACAGAGGATTTAACTCTAAGAGATGAAAAGGGAACTCTGATGCTCCCTTTGGGAACACTGTACTCATAGGCGACCCTTGAGAGTGAGGGGAGCACTGCTGTGCTCAACCATAAAAGCCACCTAAGAGAGGCAAAGGTGGACTAACAATTTTTGGTGCCTCACGGAACATGAGAGAGCAGACTCAACTCTCAGAAATCAAAGGAGAACTTAGAGGCTCACCTTAGGAGCGACATGATCATAGGCAACCCTCTAAATTGAGTTAGGGTTAGGATAGCACTGCCAACTAAGCCATAAGGGCAGTCACATGATGGGAGCTCCTGGGAGAAGCATGCAGAAGCATAAGACACCTGGAATGACTGCCTCACGAAGTTCCATGGAGCAGAGGACTTCATTCTCATAGATGAGAGGGGGCCCAGATGTTTTCTTTGGGAGCGATGTGCTAATTGGAGACCCTCAAGAGTAGGGTGGCGAACATCTGCCCAGGAGAGCCACAGCCTCACAGAGTTTTGCTTCAACCCTTAATCAAACACACCTGAACAACATCATCAATGTCTGAAGGGTTACTAGAAAGCTACAGGCAGGTGAGTTTTAATTAGGGTTGGAGCTGAATTCTGTAGGACGGTGGCTCTCCAGGACCGGAGTTCGTTTTCCCTGCTCTAGAACAGCGTTTCCCAACTCCAGTCCTCGCTCTAGAGTGAAGGGAGCACTGCCAAGTTCAAAGACAGGAGCAGAATAACAGGGAAGGGGAAAAAGGCCAAAGAACCTGATATGACTGCACACAGAGCTCATGGAGAAAAGTCCTTAGCTCTCAGATCGAGAGAACTCACATGCTACATCTTTATCAGGCATTACATGCAGACAAAATGAAAATGACATTAAAAACTTGAAAGCTGCAGATTCGATCACTAATGAAATGCTGCCGTTTCTTGGGGACTCACACAGTTCTGTTGTGGATTTCGTTGGATCTATTATTGCTTTGTTGTAAAATCTAACAATATTGACAGTGTAGTGTTTAAAATGTAGACTACATTTAAAATGTAAAATGTTCACTTAATATTACCTTTTTGTTTAACTTATAAAATCAACATTTGAAATCATTTGAATATTCAGAGAAAATTGCACACATGCTCATATTTTAAAGATGAAAAACAGTAAGTCACACTGTATGTTTCTTAAACCAATCGCTCTGTACAGTCTGTCAACATTATATTAAAGCACTTGTTCGAAATAAGTATTTATACATATTAGGGGTGTGCACAGCAGCCAGTATTTGTATCTGTATTTGTATTTGTTGAGGGGGGAAAAGTATTTGTATTTGTATTCGAGTAAAATTCAAAACAGGTTTTAATTTAATTTAAGTTATAGTGTAAGTATTCTTTAATTATATCCATTATAATAAAAATGGATATGCAATATTGGTTAGTGTTTTTGAACATGTAACAAGGAACATCATTGAAAAGAAAATAACATAACAGCCATTACCTCATCCATGGTTAAACCAACAACTAATAAAATACCATTGTGAACATTATGAACCCCACCACCACCCATCCTTGTTGGAGGATGCTGAACAGACAGAATAAAAACAAATAACACTTCAAAGAATTGTTCTTCTTCTGAAAGAACTTCTTTCTAATGCACAGAATTCCAAGAACTAAACTTTATCAACCCCTGACTGGGAGATCTGGCAGAACAAAAGTTACTTTTTTCCCGGTACATTAGCCAACTTTGTGTAATAATGAAAACATTTATTTCATTGAAAAAATAAGTCCAAAACTCTCTATTTTAACACTTTGAACAATAGGGCTCTACAATCTTTTTTTTTTTTGTGCGTTTTAATTTTTCTGATAATCAAATTAAAGCATAATTTTAATTTTTGGGTTTACTGTTAAAATCAATACATGGAAGAAAAATTATATTCATTTAAAACGTTTAAATAATAATTGTAATATTTTTTTCTACAATTAAGGGGTTAATCTTGTTGTAATATTTATTTTTTATCATATATATTGTTTTGTCAATTATTTAAATAGGAATATATAAACACCTACATTATACTGTACAAAAGTAATACAAGACTAATATTGTTCTGTTTGATGTTAAACCGTACTTTTATTTTGACAGGTTGCCGTGAAGTTTCTGTGTGTACAGTATGATGTGATGCTAGTTTTCTCAAATGAAATGGTGAAAGTTAACACTCACAGCAGCTTTGGAGATTGAGTTTATCTGTTCATGTGAGATGCAAATGCCAAAAATTTAGCGGGAGCATCATGTGTGCCTCAGGATGTGTGTAGTAAAAAAAAAAAAAATGCGTCTCCACCATTCATACATACAGAGGCAAACGGAACATGCAGGATTCATATTAAAACAGTCTTTTTGCATTTCAGTTTTCACAGACACTAGTCCATATAGCGATTTGATTTATTAATCCAAAAATCAATGAATTCCGTGGCATTCCGCGCTATAGTAGATTCCGTTTTTTTATGAACGAGTCCGCGAACCAGTCCACGTTTTCGTGGGAGACATGGTAAACTCACTCACTCATGCGGGCATGCACTGCGATCTCATGAGGAATGCAGCTTTTTGATATAAAGTTTTTCTTGTTCCCGAATACAAATATTTTTTTTAAGTATTTGTTCGAAATAAGTATTTATAAAAAACACTATATTTGTGCCTTTCCGAATACCGTATTCGGGTTCGGCTCCACCCCTAATACATATATATATATATATATATATATATATATATATATATAGGGTAGAGTGGGGGGAAATGCCCCCCACCTGTTTTTTCCCAAAATAACCACTAAAGATACATTTTCACTGTTGCTATGCACTACGTTGGCAACGGGGATAAACAAATCTCCTTGGAGAATATTGTTCTGTAGGATATCACAGTGATGTATGACAGATGAATAGTGAAGTCTGTAGTTTGATAGGATGTGTTATTTATAAGGAATATAATTGTATTTTAAAAATTACAGTTTTTAAAAAAAGACAATAGAAAGAAAAAAAAGACCCCCCCAGGGTATTTAGGGTTTTCTGTTTGTCTTGGTGATAGTGGTGAACAAATACATCAATGTTAAAAAATCTGGATATTTTGGACATTCCTCAAATAAATATTAATATATATACATGTTGATACATTACTTGCCTTTTACTTTTAGAGATTAAGAACTGTAGTCTGTTCATTTTGCTGTTGATCTATGAAGCGAACTGGTTGGTAAGAAAGGGAAAATTTTACCCAACTGCTGGGGCAAAACGCCCCCTTTGTACAAAAATATGTTCAGACAAAATACTAATTAATAATGAAGGCTGAGCAATTTTAATATTTGGTGAATAACTCCTGCCATCGTCACTCAAAACCGGGATGGCAATTCCAGTCACATTTATGTTTTGTTTCAGTTTAATGTCACATTTTCCCCCCACTCAGGGTAGATATATAAGGGATAATCTCCGCTTCGCATCGGGTGGTTATTAGCCTCCACGTCGTGCATTTAAAATCCTTTAATGCACGGCAAACCGTTGATTATCCCGCTTATTCCATGGTTATAGACAAATTAAAACTAGGATTGATATTTGCAGCGCAAAATTTGACTGAATGGATAAAAAAGACGGTTATTTTCGTCAGTTATGACACGCAGCTCTAGCATTCTGGCCGCTTCAAATCAGACTCGGAGATTAAATAGTCCGGTAAAATCACATTTATTTGAATGAAAAATAGCATTTGTTTCAGTAGATTATCGATCGACCAAGAGAGAGTGTGAAGGCAAGAGAGATGACAGTTGTGTGTGTGCGTAATGTTACCTGCCTGCATGCTGTGCGTCTCTCTCTACAAACAACAATTCATTCAAAAACAGCAGCTTTACCACCCCGTTGCTGAGGAATATAATGTAGCGATCTAGTATCTAGGCTATTTTAATAAGGATCGCAGGCAAACGCTGACAAGAAGTTTATGTATGTGCGCAGCACAATGCGATCTCCGACCTCTCTCTCTCTCTCTCTCTCTCTCTCTGTGCTTTTGCGTGCATCAATTAAAGCAGCGCATTAATATAGAACGGTGAATAAACTGACTTGGAACTACCTGTGCATTAAACGGTTTTACTGCACACCTGCCAGCCAATCAGAATCCAGTATCCAGACATTCCATGGAATATATATATATATTAGGCTAATTCCATAATATTGTTACAATTGAACCAAATGCATGATGTCTACACACATTATTCATTAATATCTTATATTTATCTTTAAGAATAAAAACCAACCTGTTTGTTCCTCAGTTTCTTCATGTTTGACTCTGAATGTTTCTTCAATCTTCATGTCTTCACTCTCCTCTTTAATAAACACCATCTTTGTTTGTTCCTCAATATCTTCTTGTTTTAATGTTTCTTCAATCCTCATGTCACATGGATCTCTGTTGATTCTCCATAAGTTTTTCTGTGTGTTTGTACACTTTGTCCTGTTTAAGATGACAGTAATTAATAGAAAGAAAAATCAATGCAAACTCAATCTCTGGGTACGTCTCAATCAGCTCCTAGTTCAGTAGTCAGTGCACTAGTAAGACAGTCAGAGAGTTAATAGACATATAAAATTTATAAAATATACAAATTACCAAAAAGGTTAATATTTAGGCAGGCAATTTTTAATTTATAACTGGTATTCAATTATTTGTACATCATATCTAATATATTACACTTTCATGAAATCATCCTCGGTTGTGATTCACTCGTTTGTGTTTGTTATTGTCGTTTGTAGTCCGCGTGCCGCTGAATCGAGTCACTGAATCATTTCACAAATTATTTGATTCAAATGATTCGGATTCTCAAGCTGTGTCTCATACGTCATCGAGGCTGTCTCATTTCAGAAAAGCAAGTAGGACACTTCAAATGCTACCTTCACAGGAATTTGAAGGATGCATGAGATGTACACTGCAAAAAAGGCTTTTCTTACTTAGATTTTTTGTCTTGTTTCCAGCCAAAATATCTAAAATATCTTGAATCAAAATTAAGTGAGTTTTTGCTTAAAACAAGCAAAATAATCTGCCAATGGGGTAAGAAAAAAAATCTAGTTGTCTGCTTGAAATAAGATTTTTTTTCTTACCCCATTGGCAGATTATTTTGCTTGTTTTAAGCAAAAACTCACCTAATTTTGACTTGTTTTTACTAAAAACAAGACACAAATTTTTACTTGTCTAGAAAATCCTTCCTGGTTCAAGAATTTTTAGATATTTTGGCTGGAAACAAGACAAAAAATCTAAGTAAGAAAAGCATTTTTTGCAGTGTATCCTTTGCTACTACAGATAACCCACAATTCTTTGCGTCGCCGTAAACAACTGTCGTTAATTTGAAAAATGCCGGCACCGGCAGATGTACACACAAGCCAAGATGTGGTGTTTATCATTTAAATAGGTAAAAACGGATAAGGTTGTTCTTAATATCCTCCTATTTTTTTCTCTAACAGATATGCTGCAGCTCTTGAAACAATGAATAAAATAAAACAAGTAAAAGTTTTTTTTTTTTTTTCAAATTACTTTACAAATTTAAAAATAATTTTCCTTCATTTAAGTAGTGTGAGAGTGCAACGATGCTCTAAATTTGTTTGCATAGTAACGTGATAAATCCTGTTTCATTTTCCAACTGTCCTTTTTTTTCTTTCCTCCCGTCCTACGGAGGCTGCCTCGTTTTTGTTCTAAGTTGAGGACACTTCGTATACACATCCTACAGAGGGCGCAGCCTTCCAAATGAGACACAGCTTCAGTTTCTCTCATCACTTCTTATCATCACACGATTGATTCATGATATAGAGAGAGAAATGAGACGCACATTCTCTGTTACTAACGTCTTAAGTAACACTAAATAAAGCATTACAACGTTAGATTTAATATTGATGCGTTTACTTTACATAGCTTGTAAAAAACGCTTTATTGATGCAGCAATATCCATTGGTTTAAAAACTTTAAAACCACAAACCTTTCTTCAGGTGATTCACAACAGATGAGGAGCGCGGCGCAGTTTTATGACGTCACATCATCAGAGCAAAATAAAAGTCCCATTGGTGCACTGCTCTCTAGAATCACAAACACATCATAGAAATGTTGATTATAGAATAGAATTTCGTACCCATATGATGATGCTTTTCTAAAGTTACTAACATCGTGAATCTATTAATATTATTCTCTATTTTTATGTACATTTATAACACTTTGTTTTATGTTGACATACCTTGCCATTAAATTCACATTAAACTAGTTCATGCTGCTGTGTAACTGTTACAAAGAGGGTGTGTTGGCAAATTTGAACTATCACTCTTTTGACTATTGTAATCAATCTCTTGTTTTTTTGTTTGTTTGTTTGTTTGTTTATTCCTTTTGGAAAGTTGCTGAAACACTGTCAGTGTATTTATTTTTATTTTGCAATTGAAGCAAATGTGTCAGTTTCTATTTACCACTACAGAAGTTTATTTATAATGAAATATGACTTAGATTTCCCCAGAGTATTATTACTTTTTTAAATTTGTATATAATCTGTGATAAAATATGATTATAATATAAACAAGTAACATATTAAGATTTCAGTTTTGGAAATGCATTTACAAAGAAAAGTCATTAATAAGAGATCCACACTGAAAACGAACAAATCTTCTGTAAGGATTAGATGGAAAGATATGGTCTGTATATGATCTTTTCTATTTCAATGGTAATGTTTTTTTTATGGTGATTTGGTTTTAAATACTTTTTTGTTTTTTGCAGTGTAAAGGAATATGGTTAATTTATTGTTACCTTTTCAGTTTCGTTAATTGGCAAAAATATGCCAACATATTCAGTTCACTCCATTTCTTAATGAGCTCATGAGCTACATCTTCAATATCTACATGATTATAGTGAAATTAAAAGCAAAATACCTACAATATCCAGTTAGACCTGTAGTAAACTCAGAAGAGAAGATCAGGAGAGTGAATCTTCATCAGATCTTGGTTGAGATGTTACTGTGTGGCGCTGCAGTCATCCAGACTGACTAAAGCACTCAATCACTGGAGTTTAAGACAGATTTCAGGATCATCATTAGAAGATAAAATATGCAAAGGCTGTAAGCAGTTACAGGAATTTGCCCAGATTTACAGTGACTCTAATCCAATCAGCAGAACTATAGACTCATTATCACATAGATCAGGGAAAGTCTCACCTTCAGCCTCTGCATTCATATTTAACTCAGATATTGATCAGAAACAAAGACACCAATTAAAGAAATGAGGCAGAAACATCAACAGCCAATAAAGACAAAAGATGACACTTACCATCATTTCACATTCATATTCACACACTCCTAAAGCTAAATATATTCATTAAAAATGTAAATGCCATTTATCTTTCTGATCAACACAATGAAAACAGTGACAGGAAAACCAAATTAGAGAACACCATTAGAGAACACCAGGACAAACAAGGACAAGGAGCACATTGTAAAAAAACAACAACAAAAAAACACAAGGACAGTCCATAGGTGTGACAATCATTACTGCAAAAAACACAATTATATTGGTTGAAATAAAATTATTGCTTAGGAAATTAAGCAGAAATTTTCAATTGTAAATGAACCTCTTTTGCTTTAGGTGTGTGTGAAAACAAATGTAAAATGAGACTGACATCTTTTGTCTGTGATACTCTTGATGCTCCTGCCTCATTTTTTTAATTGTTGTGATTGTTAATGCTAATGAACACTTGAGTTGTGTGTGAATGTGTCTTTCCCTGATCTCTGTGATCATGAGTGCTATAGTTAGAGTATAGTATAGATCTGCTCACATCCCTTGAATACTGTGTTTAAGCAAAGTCCTTTTAAGACAAGTCATGTCACTCGGCGGCCATCTTTGAAACTTCTCTCGGGCATTCAAGTGCAGCTCCTATCTATTTGAATGGGGAAACATCAAATTCTCCAAAACTGTTCGCCAAACTTACGATTAAATTTCATATTTGAAATCTCCAAAGAAATCCAACAAGAACTGCCTCATAAATATAGTTCCTTGTGCTTTAATAGCGTTAAAAAAACGCTTATTTTTCCGTCTAGATGAGCCAGTGCGCATGCGCAGTACTGAACGCACGTCTTGAGTGCCGACTGTTTCTATAGTAACCGGGACTTCTAACGGCAGCTGTAGTGACGCGCTGACTTTACTAATCAACGATTGGCTCTTTCACTAGAAGGCGGAGCTTCGCGGCCATATTGACCGTTGCATTTTTCCCCATTCAAAACTACACAAGTGACATGTCTTTGGTATTCTATAGTCTTTGGTTTAAGCTCGTGATCTGATAGCTTTGTCTTCATCTGTAAGAACCAGGGTTCATACACATTTTTACCAGTAAAATTCCATGACTTTTCCATGACTTTAAGTAAATATTCATGACTTAATGTTTCATGAAATGTATATGTACCAGGGCTCGAAATTAACTTTTTCACTGGTGCTCCCAACTTCAAACTTCATTTACATCTGCAAGACATCTACAAGACGTAGTTTGCTCATCTGCAATATGTCTATTGGACGTTTCCTATCAGATGTCAAATAGACCTCTATTAGATGTTTGTGATTCAGAATGTATGTAAAACTGACATCTTACAGACGTCTGCCAGACGTTTGTACACAGCAGATGCTTTCCAGATCAAGAGATCTTTAACAGACATCTTGCAAACATACGTGTGCTTTGTACAGTATATTGACATGGAGGCGCCAGAATTGTATCTGACAGAATGTGCGCTGTAGCACGAAATTTACTATATTTCTACAAAAGCAGATTGTGGAGATCTTTTAATTGTCCACAATAAAAAAAAATCGTCATATTTCACACCCTTATACAGTATTTCACAATTGCTAAAACACATTTTTTTAAACCTTCAACCATATTCTCAAAACTTTAAACACAAAACCCATTCTTTAAACTACATTCACAAAACCCCTGACTCTTCTGGCAAAATCAAACACTTGCCTCAAAACCATTTGATCTGTGCTCAAAATCAAACAATGCTTTCAAAACATAAACACAGCCAGTCAATATATAAACACTCATCAGCATTCATTAGACACTACATCAAAAAATTGACAACACAGTGTCCAGGGCATGTAGTTACAGAGAAAACAATGTTTATTGCATATAGAAAATAATTTTGCCATAAATAAAAGTAAATAATTCACAACTCATTCAATTCAGTACAGCAAATATATTGCATACTGTAAGTACTGCAAGTAATACAGTATTGAATTTCTGTATTTTCAGCATAAAAATAAAGTAAGCCCAAAGAACAAAGACAACTCTAAATGAAAAGCGTATTACACGAAATATTGTGAAATTGCAAAATCAAAGTCAATGAGAGACTCATTCTGCCTCAGCATCCCGTCTTCGTGCTGGGTCCGGCCAGAGGACTTCGTCCACATCACATGCAATGTTGTCCCTTCCTAGACAAGGGGGGAAGAACCCTCTCGTGTGCCGGATCCAGCCTTGACAACACTCCACACCTATGTCATCACAGGCCAATTCCATTGCCTGTAAAAGATTTACCCTTGTGTATGGGTTACGGTCATAGACCTTCCATCGCCACGCAGAGAAAAACTCTTCTATTGGGTTGAGGAAAGGGCTGTATGGTGGAAGGCAAACATTCACGAATCGCTGGTTGATATTGAACCACTCACGTATTCGGACACTACGGTGAAAGCTGACATTGTCCCAAACCACAACATACACAGGATGCACTGCCTGCTGATGATCCTGCTCACGTTCAAACAAAACATCCCGAAGACCACCCATAAATGTAAGAAGATGGTTAGTGTTATATGGCCCCAGGGTTGCATGATGGTGGAGAACCCCCCCATTGCTTATAGCTGCACATAGGGTGACATTGCCACCACGCTGGCCAGGGACTTCCACAATGGCACGTTGGCCAATTATGTTCCAGCCTCTCCTTCTCCTCTTCGCCAGATTGAACCCTGCTTCATCTACAAAAATATATTCATGGGGCCTTTCCAGGGAATCCATTTCAAACACCCTCTATATATACAGTTTTTCTCGATTGTTTACACACAAAAACTGGTACTTGAGACACAATGACCACCACATGTAACTCGTGCACCAACCCCCTGAACCAATTCTGCTAAACTACAAGCACAATTCCTGCTTTACACTCAAATTGCAATTCTAAAACACATTTTTTTCACAACACTACACACAATTCTCTGCATTTGGCACAATTTTCATGACGGAAATATCTTGTTTTCACAAGGAACACACTACCATTCAAATTCTAAAGTTAAGATGTCCTACTATGCACACTGACTCATCACAATGGTAAACACCTGTCACACAGGTTTACAATTAGCAATCAGAGCTTTAGCATAAAAAGGGCAACAGGTCAGCTCTGTTTTGGAGCAATGGATGCCAACATTGGAAACAGAGGGAGAGCCAGAGCCAGAGGAGTGAGAGTAAGAGGAGGAGGAGGAAGAGGAGGAGGAGGACGGGGAGGAGGAGGAGGACGGGGAGGAGGACGGGGAGGAGGAGGAAGAGGAGGAGGAGGAAGAGGAGGAGGAGGACGGGGAAGAGGAGGAGGAGGACGGGGAGGAGGAGGAAGAGGAGGAGGAGGACGGGGAGGACGAGGACAAGGAAGGCCAAGGAATGTAATCTCTGATGAGATCCGAGCCACTTTGGTTGACCATGTGATCAACCATGGTCTAACAATGAGGGAGGCTGGGCAAAGAGTACAGCCAAATTTGAGCAGGTACACTGTAGCATCCATTATTCGGACCTTCCGAAATGAGAATAGGTAAGAAATCTACTTTCAATAGAAAATTGCAGTACTGCAATCTGTGGACTGTTCTATAAAAATAAAGTGTGTTTCAAGTATTTGGAAAATGTATTCCTACTTTGTATTCCTACAGAGTATTTACAGTATTTTACTATTTGTTTGGCAGAACTGAAAGATTACCAACACAAGGTGGCCGGGAACGTCTTCTATCTCCTGAGCAGGAAACTGAAATTACCAACATGGTCCTAGAAAATAATGCCATAACATTACGGCAAATACAAAGAAAAATAATAGAAAACAATGACATATTTCACAATATTGATAGGGTAAGCTTATCAACACTGGACCGTGTCTTGCGCAGAAATGATCTGAGGATGAAGCAGGTCTACAGGGTGCCATTTGAACGCAATTCAGAGAGAGTCAAAGAACTGCGATACAACTATGTGCAAGTGAGTCCTATACAATCCCACAATTGATGCATACTTGCAACACTATAAATTACTGTATACATATTTCAGTATTGTAATCACAACGATTGTGTTTTACAATATTGACCACTCCCATGTCTATTTCTGATATTGTCATGTGTGTTTCAGAGAGTCCTTGAGCTAGAGGTGGCTGCAGTGGAGCACCAGTTCATCTTCATTGATGAGGTTGGATTCAACCTCACAAAAAGACGAAGGAGGGGAAGGAATATAATTGGGCAGCGTGCTATTGTTGACGTCCCTGGCCAGCGCGGAGGGAACATCACAATGTGTGCAGCGATTACGCACCACGGTGTCATGCATCACCATGCTACCCTTGGCCCCTACAACACTGCCCATCTGATCACGTTCCTGGACATGCTACACAACACACTCATTCCACCAGACCAGATAGATCTCCCAGAGCAGCTCAGGTACGTTGTAATTTGGGACAACGTAAGTTTCCACCGGGCTGCTCTGGTTCGTAACTGGTTCATTGCACACCCACGTTTTTTTGTTGTTTATCTCCCTCCATATTCCCCATTCCTAAATCCTATTGAGGAATTTTTTTCTGCCTGGAGATGGAAAGTGTATGACCGGAACCCACACACACGTATACCCCTTCTCCAAGCTATGGAAGATGCATGTGGAGATATAACAGTTGATGCCTTTCATGGCTGGATTCGCCATGCTAGGCGATATTTCCCCCGCTGCTTGGCCAGGGAAAACATTGCTTGTGATGTGGATGAGGTGCTGTGGCCAGACCGAAACAGAAGACAGGATGCAGCATAGTTTTTTTTTTTTTTTTTTTTTTTTTATACAGTAACTGTATTCAGTAAATACTTTTTTGTATGTAGACCACTGTACAGTATGTGGAACTTTGTGTTGGTTGGGATGTACACTGTGTAAATTGTTTTTGTGGGAAAAATAAAATATATTCATTACCATGTATATTCTCAAATATTTTACATCACAACACACTTATGTATATACTGTCTGTAGTAAGTGTAACACTGAACAAAAAAGGCCTAAGTCATTACGATGAATGGATAAGTGTGTTTTACATTGAGCACATCAGTGTTCAACTGGTTCTTATAAATGTCTATTGATATGATGGTTTGTGTGTGTCATTTGAAAACAAAATACCATTTTGAGAAGAAATAACATTGTTTTGAATGCGAAGTTTAATTTTGCAGGAGAATTGAGAGGTTTTGCCCATTGTGTGTGTGTTTTTGGATTTGTGTGTAGAGTTCTGAGAATATGAGGCATGCTTTCAGAAAATGTGTGTAAACAATCGAGAAAAACTGTAAAAGAGATAAATAAATAGTTTTGTAAGTGTTACAGAAAGACAATACTTCTGTACATGATTTACATACTCCTGATTTACATACACTACAATATAGTGCAGTTACAGTAACAGTATAGGACAATAACTGTAGGCTACAAACTTGTACTGTAAGCATCAGTGATGAAAGTGTACACTTACTTGCACATACTGATATCGTAGATCTTTGACCCTTTCTGAATTGCGCTCAAAGGGTACTCTGTACACTTGCTTCATGCTTACCCTGTTGCGATGGAGGACACGGGAAATGGTAGAAAGGCTGACACTGTTGATACCTTCAAAGTTTACATTGTCTTCTACAAGTCTTTGCTGTATTTCACGCAGTCGGATGACATTGTTTTGACGGACCATATCAACAATGAGAGCCTCTTGCTGTTGGGAGAACAAAGGAGTCCTTCCACCCTCATTTGGTAGTCTTGCAATTCTACAAAAGGGAAAATGCTCTTACAAATGTATACATACAGAAACAATAGTAATGGACATCACATTCATATGTAAAAAGTATTGTAATTTTTTTTTCTTTTTACCCCACTCCCCTTTCTATTGACAAACAGTAAACTTTCAGTCGCACAAATTAGAAAAACAATACCTGTTCTCTTCTGTGAATGTCCTGATTATGGTGGCCACAGAGAATCTGGACAAATTGGGTTGTACTCTTTGTCCTGCTTCCCTCATTGCCATTCCATGAACAAGAACATGGTCTATCACAGTTGCCCGAATTTGATCTGAAATTACTGTTCTTTGTCTTGCTCTTCGTTGTCCTTGTACTATTCCTCCTCGTCCACCACCTCGTCCACCACCTCTTACACCACCTCTTACACAAACTCTTCCTCCTCTGCCTCTCACATTGTTTCCGTCCATTGTGGTATACTGTAAACACTCAACGTACCTGGGCCACCTATACTGGCTTATATTCTAGACAACTGATTTGATCATATCATTAGAAACAAGTGTGAACAATTTTGAGTTGTTGTGTGTAAATGATGACAGCTGTGTTGTAGTTGTGTTTAACTTTTGACACATGTATTTACTATTTTGCAACACGGTGCCAAATGTGTTTTAGTGAGTAAGAATGTGTTTAGAGTTTTGCAAAAAGAGTGTATGAGATTTGCATACAGTGTCTTAACTACCTGAACTTGTTTAAGGTTTTGCCTACAAAGTGACTGATTCAACAAATGTGTTTAGGCCACTGAGCATTGGGTTCAGAGAATGCTATTACGACCAAAAGGCCTCACATCAGGAATTCAGTGTTGGGGACAAAGTGTGGTACTACCGCTTTGCCCAGCCACGGCAAAGCGGGCCCTATCGTCTGTCAAAGAAATTCCTACCTCACTGGACTGGACCCCACCAGATCGTAGACAAGCTCTCGCCCGTTGCCTACCGAATCAGAATCAGGCAAGGCCGCAACGAACCAGTACTTCGATGGGTACATCGAAACCAGATCAAGAAACATTGGGGCTCCAACAGATCAGAAGAGGGGGAAGACCAAACCAACTGACACAGACCAAGCCCAGACCACATCTCACGCTAACACAAGTTGTTATGTTTTGCTTGTATGTTTTTGTTTTGTTTTATCCCCCTAGGAAAACACACACAACCCCCTTCACAAACACACCACAAACCACCTACACCTGTCCTCACTGCCTCTCTGCGAGGAGACGATCATCCCTGACGTCTAACCTCGCTTAACGTCTTTGTGTGTTGTTTTCCCCTTTTCCCTTTTTCCGATTTCCTTTTCCTCTAGGCCCCACCAAAACTTAACCCATTTTTCCTTTGAGCCTAGATTCTGAAGGTGGAACTGACACTGTGCGCCAAATTATGAGCAAACTATTGTCACAAATCTCGGTTAACAATAAAGGCGGCTCCGCCACCCATGGTCCTCATAGCTAACTGTCCCCTTTTGTGTTCTCTGTTACCAGGAAGATGTTCAGACTCGCCGTCCTGTTGCTCTGCGTAGTCGGGGTCGTACCCCAACCAGAAGTCGCCACGCTCGGACCAGCGTCAGGGATCGTACTCCGCGAACAACCGGGATTATTGATCACTAATTGCAAAACCTACACCCAAAAGGTGTACGTCCGATTCAACCCCCGCGACGTTTTCCGAGCACACTACACCCTCCCATCTCCTAAGACCACGTGGGCAGGCACCCGTTGGACTCGGGAAGCCTTCGCCCACGCACAAGCAGATGTGACACACATGCTGCGCCAGTTACAAAAAATGACCGTAACCCAAGCTGAGTTAAGCGGGTACAACCGGCGCTCCAAACGGTTTTTGGGCGCCCTGTTAGGAGCTGCCGCTGCTGTGGGAACTCTGTTTAACATCGGCATGACTACCGCCAATGCGGTAAACCTGGCCACAGTCAGACGACATGTGGGTGAGATCCAAGCCGAAATACCCGACATCCGGCACCAGCTTCTAGTCCAAAGCTTGGCCCTACAAACTTTCGGAAAATCACTGAACGGCACCATTACAGTCTTGAACACCCACAGCACTCTGCTCAACCAAACAATCCATGCCCTCAATAAGCTGTTTTCGGTCATGCAAGACGACCTAGCTCAAATTCAATTGTTAACCAATCTCATGACTGACATGTTAAGAGAGATAAGCTCCTCAATTGACAGTTTAGCCATGGGCAGAATTCCTCCCTACCTAATACCCCTAAGCCTAGTCCAAGACATACTAGCCGCCTCGACCACTGGTCCCGCTAATCCCCTTCAAGCCCATCTCGCCTACTCCCTGGGCAGCGCCATCCCATTGTATGTCGACCCCGATGCAGGAGACATAGCCTTTCTCCTCAGTTTACCCATCATTGACTCCAATAACATCTACCGGTTAAAGGACGTCGTGAACGTGGGCTTTTGGCAAAGGGATACCTATGTCAAAATACACACTCCCGAGGTCGTAGCCTACCACGATAATAACGAACAGTTGTATCTGGCCCCTAACCTCAAAATGTGTACGCTTACCAAAGATATTCATTATCTATGTCCAAGTAAACCCTTTGTCCGGGATAACACCGAAGGCATTTGCGGCCTCGAATCCATCCGACCCGATACCAGTTGTTCCGCGGAAGCTATGCCACGGTCTCAGGTGGAGGAGACCCAAGCCGAAATTGTTGGGAACCAGTGGCTGGTCAGTACTTCAGTGCGTACAGCTACCCTGACGTATGACCAGCACGACACGGCTACCCATATTACGTTGCCGAACCAAACCCTCTGGGTCAAGGTTCCTAAAGGCTCAATTCTCCACATCGATGACCTGGCACTATACCACCTCCCCGAAGAGGAATATAAAGCTGAGCTCGAAATTTCGCCCTTCTTCAAACAGCATTCCTTTGACCTCGATCCTGAGTTGGAGGAAAGGATCAAGGTAGAAGGATTGCAGCTAATTGATTTAACTCCCGTTAACACGGCTTTGGAAGCCATCGCTCGCCTTCCACCCGCCGGTCCCCCAATTATTCGGTCTTGGTCCGCCGCCGACACGGCATTGTGCATCTCAACCATCGTCGGATACGCTGTAACTCTAACCCTCGCCTTCCTCCTCCACAAACGAGTAAGCGTGGTCCAAGAGTCTCTCAATAAATGTACCTCCGGCGTCCCACGCATTTTTCGCCGCGAAAAACCCACACCAGAATCCGAACTCGAGCCCGAGAACGCGACGAATCTAATTGAGATCACGCCCATGCCGCCCCGTCGATCCACTGACTATTAAAACTGACCAAAGAAAAACGCCCCATTCACACTGCCTTCGCCAACGATCCCATATACCGTTTTGAAATAACCGTGACCCTACCAGTCAATAGCTACAGCCCTGCACCAGAGTTCAGCGAGTGATGGAGATGTTGTTTGTGTTTTGTGAGTGCCTTGCTCCCTCTCTCTCTCTCTCTCTCTCTCTGCCTTCTTGTTCCAGTGTCTGCCGATGTTTGCACCAGGAACATCGCCAGCCAAGAGGGGGATTATGTAGGATTTTAGTTACGCAAAACAACAAGTAACGAATCAAATCTCCATACTCCAAGGAAGTTCAAAGATTCTCTTATCTGAACCATTTGCCAAAACGGCGCAAAGCCACTGGGTGCCACTTTGTCTACGCCAAACCTCCGTCTGCTGATCGCCCAGGAAACGAAGCAGCAATAAAAGATAATCCTATCAAATGAACAACTAGCTATTTGTGCTGAGAGACCCATTAAAACAAATGGAGATTTGTCACCTTCACCAAACACATGACTAAGAATTCGCTGACACAGGAAGAGGGAAATCTGCGGGATCATCTCCCCCCCTTTCTGAGACCCTCCAAAGAACGGACCGTTTGTCCACTTGTGACTTGAGTTAACAAATTAAGTTAAGAAAAATTATGGATCACAGGATAGCCTTCCTGCTGTGAAACCCCCCCTCAGAATTCCCTTCACACATCACGAAACTGAACCCCCGCTACGTGCGTTACCTGCTACCAAATATGATACAGAAAAAAAAGAAACCAAAAACGCTATTCCAATCAATCGAACTTACTATGCAAAGGGATAGGATGCCCTCCTTCCTTTATGTTCAATGTGTGCCGTGTAATCGTGTACTTTACTATGCCTTGTGTGCCTTAATTAACCCAGTATTAAGTATGTATTCCATGTGTAACCTTATATTCCTATGTTTGAACGATCATGACAAATGCAGGTTGTCTGAGTGAATGAGAATTTCATATTGTATGCATTACAGTAGTTTATGATAATCGATAACCAAAGATAAATGAAGATAAATCTGTGTCCTAATAAGTCACATGCCAGAAGGAATTGCATCAAACATGACCCCGCCCCCGTGGCAACGCCATTGGTCTTCAAGCCCCAGGGTCGTGTCTAACAGACCCCTTAAAACCTAATGGCCCAAACCAGAACATTGGCTTGAATTGTGCTTGAAACGCGGGCTTGAATTGTGCTTGAAGTGCTGACTTGAACTGACCGAACTGAGCGAGAAGAGCCCTGGAAACATCCTGAAAGACTCTAAACTTTCTCTGCCGAAGATCGCCTGCTCGTTCCAACTACAAGGCATTCTTGCCCTCCAGAACTCACAAGAAACTGCAAAAGACTTTCGCATCTCGATTTGAACCTTCAGAGCCTACGTGCCTCGCAACCCAGGCGCCAATCGAACTCTGAGAGCAACTCCGGTTGTCCAACCCTCATCCTGAGGAATTCCCAAAGACGTCATCCCGAAAGACCGACTAGCAAGCAACCAACCAAGTCATCCGCTGAGACGAGCCTCCAGCCCGGACGGAATCCCCATTCCGGCCAAGAGCAAGTAAACAAGGTCTCCCATTTCTTGTTGAAATCTGGTGCGTTTTGCTTAAGTTAGATCTCTGCTTGATGACTTTCTGAGGTTGTGATTTGAGAAGCTAGTAACGGTAACATAACAAGTCTTGGGTTTTCTCAAAACTCATAAAATCCCATCTCTGAAACTGTATGAGTGTGCGTGTGAATGTGTGTGTGTGTGTGTGTGTGTGTGTGTGTGTGTGTTCGTGTTTTGAGTAGTTTAGCTTTGTAATCCTAGTGTAGTTTTCAATAAATCATTGTTTTCATTGAGAGAATTGTCTTGCCTTTTGTGTTCACAAAGTACTATTTTGCCTAGATCAAGCTACCTGGCTTTAGTTTCCCAAATTAATATTTAAGTTTATTTACGCTCCTGCCAATGAGCGTGAATAGACTTTGGAATTGATAAAGTGTATTGATTTGACCGATTCGGTGGACGACCGGTCAGGAAATATAAACTATTAATTCTAAATTGATTTCCCTGAAGTTTAGATTCGATTCTATATCCGAATCAACATTAAATTTGAGTTAATTTCTACACGTGCTTAATTTGCTAGGGAGGAATTACCCAAGTACATGGAGATATGTTAACCTGTAATTTCTGTGGTAAGGTAGTTCAGTCATCAAGGGGCTACGTGCTTCATTGTAAACTGCATCGGAATGAGCCACGTTGTTTCTTTCGGTGTATTGAAGCAGGCTGCAAGTGTCATGATCTGGGCTGTGGGGTTTTCCTCAGCCACCTGAGGTCACTGCACTTCCCTGATTGTTCACTTCTGTCTTGTCATTAGCACTGATTACACTCACACCTGCTCACAATTATCTGGACTATAAGAACTCTCATGTCTCACTGCTCATGCTGGCTGCATTGTCTTTATGTTCTGTCTTGTTACTCTGTGTTCCTGAAGACTCTGGCTCTAGATCGTGTTCCTGTTCTGTTTATTGTGCCGTGTTTGGCCTTTTTGGTGTGTTTTGGTTACTTTTTGTTAATAAATTCTCTTTCCTGCACCTGGACCCAGATCCCCTCCCTCCGTGACATAATGCAGCCATCTCAGATGGGTCCAGCGGGGAGGATTTTTTTTTGAGGAGGAGGCGACCACTCGCTCTGTTCCCAAAACAGGGGGGATGTCTTTCGAGGCGGCGTCGGCCGCACGTTTTGAATATATCTACGCCTGCCTGGCGATGGATGCCCGTAGCGCCGAGGCTATGCGGAAGCGCCCCTGCTTTGCGGCGGGGGTGGAGACGCTGTTTCGCAGGAAGGCAGCGGCGTCCACTTTCTCGGTCCCCGACGCGGCGGTGACCGCGCCCTCTGTTCCTCCGTAATAAGGCTGAAGCAGGAGCAGTAATACCATGCAGCACATGTGCAAATACTAAACTAGCTGGGAACTCATTTCTGAAAATACTCCGCGTGCTTCGGCCATATTACGGCAGCAAACTTCCTTGACTATTACGCCGGAATGGGAGTGCAGTTCCTAATCTTATCAGCCTAGAAATTAGCAGCTTTGCATTTCCACTGGTACACGATATAACTACAGAAGAGTCAAGTTTTAAATACAACAAATATGGAAACTCGTTGGTCATTTTTGAACGTGATGCTATTGGTCTAATAGGATTCAATGATCTATGCTAACTATGCTAAAAGTGATATCGCCAGAACAGGAGAACGGTTGAATGGATTTCAAAACGGCAAAAATCAACTTATTAACTCGGGGGGAGTTGGAGAATGAGCCTATTTCCAAAAAAAGTGGAGTGTTCCTTTAAGAGAGACGTTGAGATGTCTGCTAGAGTCTGATCTGTGGCAGAAATCAGAAGAGCCCTCTACTGAGCCTCCTGCTGATGTTCTGTGTGACATAAGTGATAGTAAGCTGTTTAAATCAAATGATTTTTTTGGTCAAAACCCATCATGCCTCAAGCTAATACTCTACCAGGATGCCTTTGAAGTCGTTAACCCTTTAGGCTCTGCAAGGACAAAACACAAGGTATTAGCTGTTTATGCATCACCGGCAAACTTGCCACTTCGTCTACGCTCAAACACAGACCACACGTCTCTTGTCTTACTGTACAGGGAGAAAGATTTTAAAGAGTTTGGTCATGCTAATGTGTTCTCTGAATTACTAGCAGACTTGAAAGAATTGGAGGACAGTGGGATTGTTGCATCAGATGAAAATAGAGTCAAAGGGACTTTGTTTTGCATTGCTGGTGATAATCTGGGTTCTCACTGTATTGGTGGCTTCACTGAAAACTTTAGTTCTTCTGCAGGTACTGACGAAATCTAAGTTTCAGGGTGCTGACCCAAATCTGTGTGGACCAGAACTTACCAAAGAGAACTACAACTCTGCTGTTGATTGCCTCCAGATTAACAATACACCAGACATCGAAGGAGTGAAGTTCAGGTCAGTGTTCAATTCAGTGAAATACTTCAACGTTTGTATGCCAGGCTTGCCACCATGTCTAGGTCACGATATCTTTGAGGGAGTTTTGGCACTGTATCTGAAGTACTTCATAAAGAAAAAAGCATGGTTCACTTACCTCCACTCTGAACTGACGCATCAAACAGTTTAATTACCATGCCTCTGATGCTTCTACAAAGCCATCTGAGGTCAGCCCTCAAGCAGCTAAACTCTCAGGACTAGGGTTGGGTATCGTTTGAATTTGATCGATTTCGATTCAGATTCAGATTCCACTTATAGATTCCAATTCTTTTCGATTCCCAGTTTCGATTCCAATTTAGTATAAAAAACAACAACAAACACAAAAGTCAAACATTAATATATCAAACATGTTTATTTGCAGTGCTTGCTTGCAACATATTTTATTACAGGGGTTCTCAACCTTTTTTATATCAGGGGGGGGCCTTCTTCTCGGGTCAATTTTGTAAGGCCCCCTATGCCTGACATTTCCTCTAAAGGTGTTTATTTTTTAACCTTTTTTATTAACCTAAACATTTGTTTTGCCTTTATTTTTCTCCTGCATGTTATAAAAAATTCAAACAAACTTTAAATTAAAGCTATACTTTTTAATTTAAAAGAAAACCCTGTTCTCTAACTTTTTAACATGAATATACATATGCAGATTTAAAGCACCTAAATTATTTAATTCAGACATTCTTCACAACTTCAGAGTACTCTTTCTTAAGTGACTGAATATCTACTGTTTGTATTTATTATAAAACAAACATATAAATAAAAAATACAGTAAATACATTGTAAATCTGTTTATGCTGTTTAAACTATGCAAATATTTTGAAATTTCACACAAAAATACTCTGGATCAGAGCCTCGAAAGCATGAATATTTTGTGAATCAAGAGCGGACTTATGCGTGCCTTATGTACGACTCTAATATACAAGAATGAATACATTAGGCACACACGAGTTCGTTACTATAACTCTGATCATCTTTGCCTTTACATTAAAGGGAGGGCTTGTTTCATGCAGCCAAGAGATGAAGTAGATGCCTGTCTTCCCGCGGGGGTATAAGTTACTTTTATGTGGGCTTTTGCAGGATGAAATAACATATATTCCTCCTGGAGTGGGCGGGCGCGGGACTAAAACACCCATCCCTTGCAGATCTCTAAGATGAAGTTTGCGTGCAGCAGTAGCTTTGTCTTCGGTTTTAAAAAAGCGTAGACACACTTTTAAACGCTTACGGCGATCCATCTTGTACTAGACTGATGTTTACATTACCACACAAGGTCCTGGCAGATCACTAGATGAAAAAATGCACCCAGGAATCGAAACGAGGAATAGAAATTTTAATAAGTATCCAAATTTTTATCTTAAGTATCCGATTCCAGAATCGGAATCGATTTTCGATTCCCAACCCTACATGAGACTACATACAGGAGTCCTGCTTTACCAAACCAAGTCCTTGTACACCATGATTAAATTTACACAAATATGATGCAGAGTTATAAACTAACAGCAATGAGACTACATACAGGAGTCCTACTTTACCAAACCAAGTCCTTGTACAACATGATTAAATTTACACAAATATGATGCACAGAGTTAAGAACTAGTAGTTATGAGACTACATACAAAAATTATGTTGTAACAAATATATTTTGTAATGCTTAAATCCACTTGTAGCATTTAAAATGATTGATTTTGTCAGCAATTCATAATGGGCATAACACAAATAAATACCAGCTTGCACATTCACGAATATGATCTGTGAAGTGCACGTAATGCCTATTTATGGACTTTTTAATTTTTGTGTTAAAAGGGTGTTTTCTTTTAAGCCACACTAAATCAGCAGTTTTTCCTTCAAATGTGTTAAAAGAGTTTCTACAGAATGTTAGGTGAGCAGGCGTTACTTCACTTTAATTGGGGCATTCAGAACACATCAGATTTAGTTTCAAATACAAATGTGTTCTGAAATGAATGGATCACAATATGACTAATTTAACTATTCTACCATGTCAAACTAAATATTGTCCTCTTAATTAAGAAGCATTACACCATATTCATTATCCTTAAAACGTGTTGTAATAGTATATCATATTGACAGAGATTACCTTTGAATGTGTTCTTTTGTTTACACGCCAAGGAAGGTCAGCTCCTCCATAGTCGTAGGTTATCTCTTGGCCTTCAGAAATACTTCTAATTGCAAACAAACAGAGGTGTGGATTGCCATTCACCTCTATTTTCAACATTTTTGCATTAGGTTTCTTGTCATCATTTATTAGTCTACCCAGTGAACCATCATCATGAGATGCATCGATGCTGTAAAAAAAAAAGTTATATAACATTTACACACATCATAGACATCAAGTAATCACAATGACTTTACTGCAGTGATATATTTTGGCGTTTTATTGCAATTCTTTCAACCTTAACTAATGCAGTGTGTAACTATTTATTTCTTAAAAGATCAAGCAAAAGGTAAGTAATATAATTAAAAACACTACAGGTAATAGACTAAGTGGTAATAAAACAAGTATTTTGCACTTACACTGCAGACACAATGCATAATGCACAGATCTACTCAAACCATCAGATTTTAAATGGGTTTGAATGGGTTAAACACACAAACAGAATAAAATTACATAATAAAAACTGTCCAAAACCACTTCCTTTATAATCAAAGCTGGATTATTAAATGGGTCCTGACAAACTTAATTGCTTCTGATTAACTACTGTATTTAGGTGATCAGCAAACATGGCTACAATGCTCAATGCTGCAAAAACATTTTATAAACAGAAACCTTTAACCGTCTTGACAGAGAGTAAACAATTACACACAGGACCATTTAAAAGCTTAGTATCGAATAGATACCAAAGTAGCAGTATTTTTGTCCACAATAACTCACATGGTTCATTAATTAAATTGATGAAATGTAATTTTGGTTGTCATATCTAGATGCACTTCAAGTATATTGTACTTACCAATAATTTTTTCCATTGTGTTTAAAATGGTATCTGTATGGATTTGAGGTGTTTTTCAACTTGTTCTCCTCAAGCAGAGCTCCGCGATGCTCAACTATGAAGGATCCCTTGACAATTAAATGTTTTGCGAAAACACCACGTCCTGTTTTGAATAAGAAATATAAGAAGTTGATAAAACACTAAAGTTAGAAACTAATTAACCATTAAAAAACAGCTTTACAAGGCTTTATACACTCAACAATTCAAATTAGCCCATTATTTACTCACCCTCAAGGCATTAGGTGTACATGACTTCCTTCTTTCAAACAAATCCAATCAGAGTTATATTAAAAATTGTTCTGGCTCTTTTAAGCTTTATAATGCAATGGGCAGGCATTTCTACTCATCAGTCCAAAACAAGTCCAATAAAGTGCATATTCATAATAAAAAGTGCCTCACACGGCTCCAGGAGTGAATAAAGCCCTCCTGTAGCCAATCGATGTGTTTTGTAAAAAAAAAAAATAATAATAATAATCTATATTTAAAACATAATAATCTCTTTTCTCTAGCTTGCATTGACAGTTGTACACAGAAGCAGCTTTGGGCAGATTACATAGGACATCCAAGTCGCGCATGCATAAAACCCCGGAGCCGTGCGAAGCACTTTTTATTATGGATGGATGCAACTTGTTTTGGACTGATGAATAGAAACACCCACCCATGGAATAATAAAGCTTGAAGGAGCCAGAAAAAACTCTGATTGCATTCATCTGAAAGTAAGGAGTCATACACACCTAGGATGCCTTGAGGGTGAGTAAAAAATGGGCTACTTTTGATTTTGGGGTGAACTAACCCTTTAATGCTTTTTAAAAATATGTAACATCAATATTACAAAAAATAATTTAAAGATTCTAAAATTGTGACACTGGAAATGTGATGAGGTGGTACATTTCCAAAATAATGGTTTGAGACCTTCTGTCTGTAGCATGTCTGGACCCGTCACCCATCGCCCAAGAATCACACAACCACTAGATGATGAGATCCGATGACTTTTAATCTGAATGAAAACGAAGAGAGGTCATCAGTGGAATAAACGTACATCAACTTCTCTCACTCTGGTCACACTCAGAGATATTCACGGAGAGAAGTGAGCAACCCACGCGCTCGTCAGCATCACATACATTAGACTGACGTGATTACACAATCAATAAACAAAAAGAAACAACACATTTAAATAAAAAGAAATAATAATTCTGAATACATGTATTATCTGTGCTACAATACATAATGAGATTGATACTTTCAGCATACTACATTAACATATGCAATAGTGTATGTATTTATATTTTGTAACATAATACATTAGGAAAATTTATAATATATAAACTGTTTGTAAATATAAATCAATATTTCTTCACCTTATGTTCCAAAAATGAAATTAACATTCAATATAATTAGCACCGTTACACATGTAAACTACACCAGGTGCGTCTCAAGCCATTAACTCAGGCTATTTCCTTTTAACACACTTTAAGTGCAATATTTGCTCATTAACAGCAAATCGGACCTCTTTTCTTTATGAAACAACTATTTTAACAACATACCTGAATGAAAACGAAGAGAGGTCATCAGTGGAATAAACGTACATCAACTTCTCTCACTCTGGTCACACTCTGAGCAAAAAATGCTAACTAGTTAGTGTGACGGTCTCCGTCATTGAGCCTGTGAGATGTGATTTGCGGATCTACTTGCGGCAGTCTGCAGATTGAATGCACCTGCCCCTGCGCTCTGAGTGCTCCTTTAAAAGAGCGATCGTTGAGGCAAACAGAAATGGGGTTTTGGACTTTGGGTTGTATTAGGTTGGAGTCTGGTTAATTTCAGCACCTTTTACACTGCACCATCAGTACATTACAATGTTGCACTCAGGCACCTTGCGCTACACACTGATTCTGACGTATACAGGAATATTATTATGTTTCGTTGTTTCTTTTCAGTGAGTTATGTTTAAGTTGAATAAAGCCCTTTTCCAATTCGACCTTATGTTTCCGTGCGTCCCTCTTTTGTTGCTTCCCTTTGAGCCACGGGTTGTAACAAATTGGGGGCTCGTCCTCGTTTAATTTAGTAGCTACAAGAAAAATATAACTTTGATTAATTGGTTTTGGGGACGCATGTGAATTAGTTTGAATCACGCCCAAGTTTGTTCAGTCGTCGTGTTAATCACCAATTGGTAAGTACATCTGTGCAATATTGTCTTTTGAACGTGAGTTTCCCTATTAGGAATAGCGGCATGTTTCTTTTGAGACGTGTCGTGTTTGTTTTTTTTGTGTAATGTTGCGATGAACGTGGGTAGTAGTATTTATCTCGGGGGCACATCCATGGTGTTGAAAGCGTCGCTGGTCGTACCGGTTGCGTTTTCACCCAGCGGGCTATAGTGCGTAAATACCCCCCACAAGTAATCGCATGAAGACTAGGGTTGAGGTAGTTAGAATATTGGATAGGTAGTTAGAGGGATCTCTCGTTATTTGATTGCACAGTGTAAATTTAAATTGTGTTTTTTTTGTGGTGAATTTTCATGGACGATTTTGATTTGTTTATTACTTCACCTTCTCATGAAATTTTAGAAAGATGTTCTAAGGAACAATTGTTAAAAATAGCGGAATATTATGAAATAGTGATTAAGGATAAAAGATTTGGTAGAGAAAATGTGAAAATTATTTTGAGAACGGAGTTGATTGGAAAAGGCTTTTTAGAGTCCAATATGGAGGAGTCAATAGCAGGTGCATCTAATTTACAAACGAATATGTCTTTTGAACAGCAAAAAGAGCTACTACTTTTACAGATGGAGCATGAAAAATTAAAGCAACGCTCTGAGGGTAATAAGTTGGAGCTGGAAAAAGCGAGACTTGAGGTGGAAACCCTTAAACTGAAACTGGTGAAAGAAGGTAGGCTGTCTAGCTCTGGTGAGAAACAAGGTATGTCTTTTTCGCTTACTTCAAGCTTAAAACTAGTTCCGAAGTTTAATGAAGAAGACCCTGACACCTTTTTTAACTTGTTCGAACGTATGGTAGAAATGAGGAACTGGTCAAATGATGATTGTGTAGCTTTACTTCAGTGTGTTTTAACAGGAAAAGCACAGGTAGCTTTCTCTTCAATGTCGATTGATGATTGTAGAGATTATGATAAAGTCAAATCTGTAATCTTAAAAGCTTATGAGTGCGTACCAGAAGCTTACAGACAGCGTTTTCGTTTGCAGAGAATAGATGACGCCCAGACACATATAGAATTTGTTAGAGATTTGAGGAGAAACTTTAATCGTTGGTGTACAGCATTAGATATTAAGACATTTGAAGATTTAAGTCACTTGATGGTTTTAGAGCAATTTAAAAACTCACTCCCGACTCGTGTTGCTACATATATCAATGAGCACCATGTTGAAACTCCTGAGGAAGCGGCAATGTTAGCTGACGATTTTGTACTGACGCATAAATCCGCTTTTGTTGATGTACATGATCGTGATGTTCAGTCTGCTTCATTTGTAAAAACTCCATTTAAAAATGAGCGAGGGTTCACAGGAAAATCTGACCCGAGTAAGGTATGCAATTACTGTCGGGAGAAGGGGCATTGGAAGTTGGACTGTCCAGTACTTAAGAATAAAGATAAACGAACCATGTCATGTTCACTTGTTAACTCCGTTGTTTCCGTGTCATCAGCTTGGTCTGAAGAAGTAAAAAATCCGACATTTGGGGGTGAATTTTTGGCCTCTTACGCGCCTTTTATTTCAGAAGGTTGGGTATCTTTAGGAGAGGAAAATAAAGTTCCTGTGAAAATATTAAGGGACACTGGTTCGATGGATTCGTTCATTTTGGAGTCTGTTCTTCCTTTTTCTCCGCACTCGCATACTGGTGAGAGCGTGTTAATCAAGGGAATAGGACTGAATGTTTTGTCCGTGCCTCTTCATAAAGTGAAACTTCAGTCTGCGTTGATTCAAGGCGATGTGGTAGTAGGAGTACGGCCAGCGTTACCAATTGAAGGAGTTCATATCATTTTGGGAAACGGACTAGTAGGTGGGCGTGTTTGGGCTGACAGTTCACTGTTCTCGATAGTTATTGAAAATAAGAATGAAATTGAACGCCGTCAAGATGCCGCCTGTGTAGTAACTCGTGCAATGAAGCAGCGAGAGGATGAAATGATTCTTCAAAAGGAAATTCAGTCAAATAAAGTCTGCACTGATTTGTTTGTTCCTGACGTGTCTGCACTGTCTTTTCCTATGTCAGCAGAGGAACTTGGAAGTGAGCAACGACGCGATTCCTCTTTGGAGGTACTGTTCCAGAGTGCTGTTACTCCAACAGAAGTGGGTAACCTTGCTCGTGGGTATGTGGTCAGTGATGGAGTGTTGTTGAGGAAATGGATTCCTCACAAAGGTGACTTGGTTGGAGATCCTATTTTCCAGGTGGTGGTTCCTGATAATTTTCGACGTATGATTGAATTTGCACATGATCAAGCTGGTCATCAAGGTGGGCGAAAGACTTATGACCGCTTGTTGCGATATTTTTTTTGGCCGCGTTTAAAGCGGGACGTTTCTGCTCATATTAAGAACCGACTGGTTCAGGCAAGGGAACTTGCTAAAGTAAGTCTTCAGAAATGTCAACAAAACATGAAGCGGTTATACGGTCGAACAGTCGAATATAGAGTCTTTGACTCAGGAGATTAAGTTATGGTATCTCGGCCAATAGTATCTATTAAAACCTTATTATGAAAACGAAAGTAAGTCCGTGTCAAATCAGAAAACGTGGTAGCGGATGCGCTGTCACGTATTTCACATGCAACATAATGCATTTTTCTTTTCTGGTGTTCTGGGAGCTGTTTTTTTGTTTTGTTTTTAGATCACGTGACTTATGTTTTATATTTTGTTGCAGGTCTCTTTGCAGAGTCCCTGTCTTATGGAGAGGGGTGTGACGGTCTCCGTCATTGAGCCTGTGAGATGTGATTGGCGGTTCTACTTGCGGCAGTCTGCAGATTGAATGCACCTGCCCCTGCGCTCTGAGTGCTCCTTTAAAAGAGCGATCGTTGAGGCAAACAGAAATGGGGTTTTGGACTTTGGGTTGTATTAGGTTGGAGTCTGGTTAATTTCAGCACTTTTTACACTGCACCATCAGTACATTACAATGTTGCACTCAGGCACCTTGCGCTACACACTGATTCTGACGTATACAGGAATATTATTATGTTTTGTTGTTTCTTTTCAGTGAGTTATGTTTAAGTTGAATAAAGCCCTTTTCCAATTCGACCTTATGTTTCCGTGCGTCCCTCTTTTGTTGCTTCCCTTTGAGCCACGGGTTGTAACATTAGCATCATAACGAATTTAACAACATTCAGTGGCGGACTGGGACTAAAAAACAGCCCTGGGGTCCGTTCTTCGTACCTCGCTAACTAAGTTAGCTGGATTTGATTGTTGACGATTTGGCATGATCTTGGATTGTTTGGTTCTTCGAAGCTCATCCTGGACTTGCTGTCATAGCAACAGCTCTGCAAGCTTAAACCTGCTCTGGAGCAGGTTTATTTCATCAGGGTTTCTGCAGATATGAACAAGTCAAATTTAAGACTTTTTAAGACCTTTTTAATACCACCTTATATGAAATTTAAGACCGAAACCTGTAATGGAAATAGATATTATATTACATGCATATATGTAATATTTAATGTGTTTAATGTAAAAAGTAAACACAATTTCATGGCTGTCATAAATAATATTTATTACTACGATATACTGTGTACTTTTTAGGGCTGGGCGATTAATCGAAAAGTAATCGAAATCGACATTCAGAACCTATAATCGATCAAATTTTTCCAGGTCAATTATTTCAATTACTTTCCCTTTAAAAACACTACCACCTGTGGAATCACGTGACCCCGCTCTGTTACGTTACGTTATTCCGCCGACATTTCGATGGAGAGCTTAAACAGTATTTATACAGTAAAAAGTATTTACAGGATACACAAGAGAAATTTTATTTAGAAGAGATACTGCTTATTTTCTACTTTTAATATGAAAAACATTGAAAATAATTTATTTTGTTTCCAAAAGTGCAAGTTATTTATTTTCACTAATTTAAGAAAAATGTGGCTTTTCATTTTAAGCAATGTGTGCTTTAATTTAAGTTGTTCAACACTGAAGGTCAATAAATAATCAAAGATAGCAGATGTGTTTCCTTCAATTAATTTTAAATCAAGTAATGTACCCTTCATTCAAAAATCTCTCACTTGTAATATGTGAGCATATTTACTGTACAAAACTTGCCATTGAACTATGAGGGCAAAAAAAAATATATATATATAAATATAATATAAATATAATTCAATATAATTTAATTAATAAATAAAATAATCGTTCATTAATCGTAATCGAGTTAAAATGTTCAATTAATCGAGATTTTGATTTTAGGCCAAATCGCCCAGCCCTAGTACTTTTCATATCAGCAGATAATATTCCACACAAAAAATGCCCATAAAAGTACCACTAGAAATATCTGACGTAAAAAAAAAAAAAATTCTGAAGCAATATTTTCATCAGTACTCTATTAGCTTTTACATCTTAAATCTGCATATTTGATTTACCTTTATAAAGGCTTTTTTTTTTTTTTTTTTTTTTACTTTTGAAATGTATGCATTACCTTTCAAATTTATTTTATGAATTTATCAATAAATTCTAAATGGCTGTTAGCAGTGAGATTACATAATTTACACTGCAAAATAAAAAGTGAGATTAATGTTTTAAATACATTTATTTATTTCTAAATATATACATTAGAAATGTTGGGTGTGGAGGCATACTTTTAAACACACTAAACCACCAGCAGGTGGCGGTAAGTCACTTCATGAGCGAGTTATTTCAACTGATTCGAGCAAAATGCTGAATTATAGCAAAACGTTGCTAGGAGAATGCTTCTGCTAATGTTGCATATTGTCTAATAAGTAAGTAACTACTTGACTAACTACTTGTTTATTGAGCTAAAATTAATGTAACATTTGTAATTGTGAGAATTTTCAGCAAAAAGCTCACTTGGTATATTTCTGAACAATGTCATGTTATAAATAAACTTTACATTTGAAATTTTTACCTCAGTGTGTTTCTTTAGAGTGCGGTTACATTTGTTTATAAGTATGTCTCAAATAGACCAGAAATACACACATATCCATTATCAATTTCTGTTTACATTGAATGTATAAAAATAGGAATCTTTCTTGCCTTTTGATGCTTCGCTAGTTGTTTTTGTCACTTCAGTTTTAATCAGGTGGTTTGTTCGGTCGGGCAAGTAAAAATTTTTAAAAGGATTTCGAAGGCTGGCGGTCAGCTAGCTCGACCTAACTTATATATCTTATTATTATTGATAACATTATATACAGAAAAAGGTAGTTTGACCAGTATTCTGCTACTGCGATTCTGTCTGAAGACGCAGTAACTTCCACAGAGGGAGAAAAAAATCTAGTTGTTAGCAACTGGCCTTAGCCAAGCCCTATATTCAGTTTTTTCAAGCTAAGTATCACTAAACTTGCACTTCCCCATAGCTAAAAAGTTAAATCCATTTTACTTCTGCGGTACAATCCGAGAGAGACTCGCGCCAATAACAGAAAGCTGATTGGCTATTGCATGCTGGTCTCATTTGTAGTTTAAATGCAGCAAACTATATTTGGACCAGTGAAATAAAGAACTACAACACCACGGAAACAACAGAAAGAGAATTTAAATAAGCTTTAGAGGTAGCGTTACATGGACATCGGAAAAATAAGACCTGTGTCAAATTATTTAAGACCTAGAACAGCGAATTTAAGACTTTTTAAGGCCTAAAATTTTGATTTAGAAATTTTAGACTTTTTAAGACTATTTAAGACCCCGCGGAAACCCTGTTCATGTAAACAGGATTTAGGCTGCGCTCCTGGCGGGTTATGATTGGTTGAAATGGCGAGGTCACATCTGATTGGTTAAAGAGCACGACTGACGCGGACTGACTCACGTGGGAAAAGAAAAGTATCTTGCAAGAAAGTGTAGGCCTATATATATATGACAGGTTCCAAAAAATATTTGGCAGCACAACTGTTGATATTATCCAACATTGATCATTCTAATAATAAATCAGCATATTAGAATGATTCCTGAAGGATCGTGTGACACTTAAGACTGGAGTAACAGCTGATAAAAATTCAGCTTTTCATCACAGGAATAAATTCTATTTCAAAGTATGTTAAAATATATTAAAAAAACAAAAACATTATTTTATTTTGTAAAAACAATTTGCAATATTACTGTTTTTTCTGTATTTTTAATCAAATAAATGCAGTCTTGATGAGCATAAGAGACTTCTTTAAAGACTATTACAAGTCTTACTGACCCCAAACTTTTGAACGGTATTGTATAAAAATATAAATAAAATAACATATCAAGGAAAAAACATGTAACATGGGCAGCATTAACGCATTTAATTTGTTCACTACTTTTTGCCAGCCCTCTCTCCTTGCTTTTCCAGTCTTTGCAGTGTTCCCTTGCGTTTTAATTAAACTCTGAAACTCCTGAAAACCCTCAATCAAGAGTTCTTGCTCTGCTGCAGAAAAATACTGAGCGCGCTCCTTCGTCATGTTCGCCGACCAATCAAAGAGTTGCCGATCAATGTTTCTACTATCGATACGTAGCCCCTTTTAAGCCACCCAGTGATCTCAAATAACTTCATCCAGCTATACTAATCATCAACAACAGGTGCGTTCGGAGAACCGGAATAGCGAGCTCATAGTTAGCGCGATGATTTGATCTTGGATGTGTCATTTGATCTTGGATTGTAGTAAGCGAGGTACGAAGAACGGACCCCTGGACTTTGACTCAGCTCAGCCCACAACAACAGATGTGTGTGAAAGCTAATCAGCAGCTTTCAAAATAATCAAAATACTTAAATCTTAACCCATGATGTTTTACCTTCCAAATTATAGAATTATCTCTGATTTTGACTAAAAGATGTGTTAAAAGCATAGTGTAGAATACTCACAGAACAGCCCTCTTTAATGTCTCTCTGCTAAAAAAATATGCAGATGAGGTGACTACCTAAAACATACAAAAACAAATGGTAGAAATGGCATGCAATCTTAAACTATATTTATTACTTGCTAATCTCTTAATTAATTTGTGCAAAAAATACGGCTCTGCAAAAACTGTTCATCTAACCAAGTCAAAAAAATCATGTTTCCAGCTAAAAAGTATTTTTGATCTTGTTTTGAGACTTATATACTAAGCAAGAGCAGAAGAGGTTATATTATTAATCTTATTTTGAGTATATTTGTCTTATTTTGAGAATTCTTAGCAAATTCTTGTTTCATTGGCAGATTATTTCACTTAATTTAAGAAGCTTTCGACTAACCTAACCCTTAAAATACTTGATTTTAGTCGAAAACTTCTTAACTTAAGTGAAATAATCTACCAATGAAATAAGACAAATCACACTTGGTAAGAATTCTAAAAATAAGGCATATATACTCAATATAAGATTAATAATCTAACACCTTATACTCTTGCTTAGTATCCATAGGGACCATGTGACGTCACTGTGCTTTATCGCCGCCATTTTTGTGACCGCGCCACCTGTTTCAGTCTATGGTCACAGCAGCCACAACTACCAGAGGAAGATCAACAAAACTCCCTGTAACAAATGTCCACTGAGACGGCGAGATGTGATGAACCCAAGTGCAGTTTATTTACAGTGACGATAATCCATAATCCAAACAAACAATCCAAACGTGAAATCCAAACAACAAACGTAATCCGAACAATGACGAGACTAGACTTGACTTGACTTGGCATGAAACAGACTTGACTTGATAACTTGACAAAGGCTTGACTTGGCATGAACAGACTTGACTTGACTTGACTTGACTTGATACAGACTTGACATAAACTTGACTTGATAAACACTCACCAAACAGCAGATACAACTTCATTACAACTTTAATACGCGACAGGGAACCATTCAAACACAAGGGCTATTTATACTAGACGATACAGGTCACATGACACAAACAAACCAATGGAAAACAAGGAACAAGACCATAGCAACCAATCAGAACAAGACACATGGAACAAAGGGACCAATGGCAGGAATACATGAGGGAAGGGAAGCAAGACACAACAGCATGAAATGATAACATAATAAAAGACATGAAAACATGAACATGAAACAAAACCCAAACCACCCATTACATTTCCCCCCCTCTAAGGGCGGCTCCAGACGCCCTAAAACACCACCCAAAACAAAACCCAAAAGTGTCCAGGAGGGTGGTGGAGTAAAGACAGTTTGTGGGGGTGGGACGGTGGGCCGGGTCCATGCAGGGGAACAGGATCAGAGTTAGGGCCTAGACCTTGGAGCCGAGGCAGACAGTGGAGCAATGGAGGTCCTGGGGCGTGGGGTAATAGCAGACAGTGAGGCAGTGGAGGACCTGGGCCGTGGAACAGAGGCAGACAGTGAAGCACTGGAGGACCTGGACCATGGAGCTGTGGCAGACAGTGGAAACTTGGAGGACCTGGGACGTGAAGCAGTAGCAGACGGTGAATCAATGGAGGTCGTGGGCCGTGGAGCAATGGCAGACAAAGAAGCTCTGGAGGACGTGGGCCATGGAGATATGGCAGACAGTGAAGCTCTGGAGGATCAGGGCCATGAAACAGTGGCAGACTGTGGAGTAGTGGAAGCCATGGTGGGGCAGGCAGAGCAGGAAGCCATGGCGGAGCCGGCAGAGCAGGAGGCCTTGGCGGTGCAGGCAGAGCGTGAAGCCTTGGCAGAGCAGGCAGAGCAGGAGGCCTTGGCGGTGCCGGCAGAGCAGGAGGCCTTGGCGGAGCAGGCAGAGCGTGAAGCCTTGGCGGTGCAGGCAGAGCAGGAGGCCTTGGCGGAGCAGGCAGAGCAGGAAGCCATGGCGGAGCCGGCAGAGCAGGAGGCCTTGGCGGTGCAGGCAGAGCGTGAAGCCTTGGCGGAGCAGGCAGAGCAGGAAGCCTTGGCGGTGCAGGCAGAGCAGGAAGCCTTGGCGGTGCAGGTAGAGCGTGAAGCCTTGGCGGAGCAGGCAGAGCAGGAAGCCTTGGCGGTGCAGGCAGAGCAGGAAGCCTTGGCGGTGCAGGCAGAGCAGGAGGCCTTGGCGGTGCAGGCAGAGCAGGAAGACTAGGCGGCGCAGGCAGAGCAGGAAGCCATGGCGGAGCCGGCAGAGCAGGAAGCCATGGCGGAGCCGGCAGAGCAAGAAATCCCGCTATGGACGCCGCCTCGGTAAGAGGCATGGGCGCAGCGGGTTCGTGGACAGACGTGGCCTCTGGGACGCAGTGAGCAGCCCACACACTTAAAATGGCGATGGCCATCACAGGCAGCGCAGTGGATAGAGGGGGGCCCACCAGGCTAGTGGGTGTGTGGCTTGGGAGAGTTGGCTCTGCGTGGCTCGGAAGCGTCGGTTCCGCGGGTATGCCTGCAGCCCGTACCGACACTAAAGGAGGGTCCAGTATGCTGGCAATCAAGACCTGATGAGGCTTTGAAGGATAAATTGTGGCTTGGCATGGCTCTGGCGTGGCGGCCATCTTGGCCGGGGACTCTGGCGTGGCGGCCATCTTGGCCGGGGACTCTGGCGTGGCGGCCATCTTGACAACAGGCTTAGGGATGGCAGCTATCTTGGGTGCAGACTCTGGCATGGCAGCCATGATGGTTGAAGGCTCTGGAAGGGCAGTCATGACAGGTGTAGACTCTGGAGCAGCAGCCATCTTGTGAACAGGCTTTGGGATGGCGGCCATCTTGTAAGCAGACTCTGGAATGGCGGCCATGACAGGTGCAGACTCTGGAGCGGCAGCCATCTTGTGAACAGGCTTTGGAATGGCGGCCATCTTGGGTGCAAACTTTGCGTGAGTAGGCCCTGGAGCGGCAGGCTTGGCGTGAGCAGGCCCTGGAGCGGCAGGCTTGGCGTGAGCAGGCCTTGGAGCGGCAGGCTTGGCGTGAGCAGGCCCTGGAGCGGCAGGCTTGGCGTGAGCAGGCCCTGGAGCGGCAGGCTTGGCGTGAGCAGGCCCTGGACGGGCAGGCTTGGCGTGAGCAGGCCCTGGAGCAGCAGACATGGTGTGAGCAGGCCCTGGAGCAGCAGACATGACGTGAGCAGGCCCTGGAGCAGCAGACATGACGTGAGCAGGCCCTGAAGCAGCAGACATGACGTGAGCAGGCCCTGAAGCAGCAGACATGACGTGAGCAGTCCCTGAAGCAGCAGACATGACGTGAGCAGTCCCTGAAGCAGCAGACATGACGTGAGCAGGCCCTGGAGCAGCAGACATGACGTGAACAGGCCCTGGAGCAGTAGACATGACGTGAGCAGGCTTTGAGGCAGCAGACATGACGTGGGCTGGTTGTGGCTTGGCAGACATGACGTGAGCAATACCAGACATGACGGTGGGGACGTGAAAGCACTCTGATGGTGTGGGTACTGTGGGATTGTGGGGTTCTTCATCTACAACCCCTACAGTAAAATGTGAACCAGCCAGCAAAAGAGCATGATCAATATACTGTTCAAGAGTCCAGTGTATTTTTCCTCCAGGAAGCCATGAGCGAACGGGATCATTCAATCCCACTCTAAAAATGTCCTTGAGCGCCACGTCATTAAAACCCACTAAGTCACAAAGTCCACAAAAATCTTGAACATACTCCTCTATAGCCCGTTCTCCTTGTCGCAGGCAGAGGAGGCGTGAAACTGCTGGGTTCATAGTTGGCGGTCGCGTATTCTGTAACAAATGTCCACTGAGACGGCGAGATGTGATGAACCCAAGTGCAGTTTATTTACAGTGACGATAATCCATAATCCAAACAAACAATCCAAACGTGAAATCCAAACAACAAACGTAATCCGAACAATGACGAGACTAGACTTGACTTGACTTGGCATGAAACAGACTTGACTTGATAACTTGACAAAGGCTTGACTTGGCATGAACAGACTTGACTTGACTTGACTTGACTTGATACAGACTTGACATAAACTTGACTTGATAAACACTCACCAAACAGCAGATACAACTTCATTACAACTTTAATACGCGACAGGGAACCATTCAAACACAAGGGCTATTTATACTAGACGATACAGGTCACATGACACAAACAAACCAATGGAAAACAAGGAACAAGACCATAGCAACCAATCAGAACAAGACACATGGAACAAAGGGACCAATGGCAGGAATACATGAGGGAAGGGAAGCAAGACACAACAGCATGAAATGATAACATAATAAAAGACATGAAAACATGAACATGAAACAAAACCCAAACCACCCATTACACTCCCAGAATGTTCACAACAAGGATACAATATGCCCAAGATCTGTTGTTCTGTACGCTGTAACAACAGTCATCAGAAAAAACCTAACTACAGTTTTATTCGTTCTTAGCAGTGCTTGAAGTGGGTCGGTATGCATATAGCCTTTAGCGTACCAGTGTCATTCACGCAGGTGCTTTTCACAGCAAGGGTGTTTTTTTCGTCACAATAAGAGTAGTGGAATAATAATTAATTATTGACTAAGATTGTGAATCAGTACATTAATACGAAAATAATGCCTTAAAATGAAAAGAAGCATTTTTTTTGCAATTACATCATTTTGAACCGATCAATTCATAAGTCCAAAGATTTAGTAAACAAGAAAGCATTAGAACAGCAAGTTCAAAACAGTGCTAATGCAGAGAATAGTGACTTACTGTACATCCAGATGCCGTAAATTATTTGTTTCAGTGTATATTTGGCTTAAGAGCAAGAGTGTTTTATAGTTGAAGGTGTTTTAGAATATACGGTGTTTAGTGAATTATGAAAATTAAATAATAAACGCTAAACTATTTTACTACATAGCATTCGTCATTACAACGCCTGCAGTAAAGTATGTACATGTAAAAAGGTTCTCAAAAATAATCATATTTGTTTTGCTGAAACTATTTATGTACAACAAAGTTACACACAAACCATCGTCCCGAGTAAATGGTACCATTGTGAATTGTGACTGGCTGCACAAGTGGTGTAATAAACTAAACTAAATTAAACTAAAATGTTATTGCAGCCATATAGCTTGAATGAATAAAATCGCATATTTTAAATAAAGAAATCTCATGCTTTTGGTGCTTGAATTTGTGCTTCAATAATGAGATCCAGGTTTAGGAATACACAAGACGTGAAAGACGTCTTCCATTAGGTATATTTTATGTTTTCTTGGCTTGCTGGATGTTGGTTTTATGCTCAATAATCACATTTCTCTGCATTTGCCAAAACTAATTTGCCGAAATCTAAGCGCTGACTGTAAGGGGATAAGTGCCGTCAGCGCGAGTCTCGTTCGCTGTGAAGTAAGTTAGTGACCAGCCGGCAGAGGATTCTTCAAGGTCTTAAAGCCTTCACTTGTAAACGGTTGAGTGACAAGCATTGACGAGTGAGCTTGCGCTTCTATGGGCTTGTAAGCGCATTGTTGCCACCTATCGATCTTGACATAGAACAACAGTAAATTATGAGCAAGAAAAAAAAAGAAGGAAAAAAAAAAAAACTGTGACGGCTGCACAGAGGCCGACGGCCATCCTGCTGCAGCGGCCGTTCTGGTATTCTCCCGAACGTCCAGACGGCCAGTCCGCCACTGACAACATTTGAATTATAAATTAACTCACACCAATAAAACAAACACAATCTGATTCTGCTATTGCTCAATCACGCTTCAAAATAATGCACATTTTACAGAAACGAAGACATACCAGAGATATTCACGGAGAGAAGTGAGCAACCCACGCGCTCGTCAGCATCACATACATTAGACTGACCATATCGTACGCACGCGTGGGGAGGAGCTCAGGAGGTGTTCCACTAATAACACTCCCTTCTGCAACAAACACCCGAGAAAAAGTCGGCTACCTTAATGTTTATAACTCATAAATATTAACTAGAACAAAATTTCGTGAAGTTCATTAACTTCATCTTAACACAGAACACAAATTTAAAACATAATATAAACAGCAAATAATATATATACACATAAAGAATAATACAATAAAAAAAAAAAAAAAAAAAAAAAAAAACACAAACAAGTCACACCAAATCAATGACTTATTTATACCAGTTACATGTCATCATCTATTTTTTTATCATATACATTTTTTTAAACTAAATACAGTACTCGCACAATCTCTTATACACTTTTTTCTTTGCGCCCACACCCAAAGTGCCATTTTTTAAATATTAGTCAAACTACTAGGGGTGGGAATCTTCAGGCACTTCACGATCCGATTCCGGGAGTCACGATTCGATTCTATAACGATTCTTGATCTACATTTTTTCCCCAATTAATTCTTCTGCTGTGCAAATACAACTTTACAATTTTAAAAACATGTAAAATTGCAGTTTCTATGCTTTTTGTGTATAGTTGGAGTGTAGTATAGTAGGTGTGTCAATCTTCACTGGTTTCAACATTCAATTTAATTACTGTTTTCATTATCAACTAAATATCACAATGCTCACATTCTCAGTTTTAAATAGTACTGCACATGGATACATTTTCATATACGTTTTATATCAAATTTATTTTGTGCCAATTTTATTTTTTAAATTATATAAGCAAGGTACTTTTTAAAACAATTACTCATTTAAAATAAGTGTTCTTTAGGTATCCTAAAGTTTACAGACAATAGATTTTCTTTTTTTCCTCAGCATTACTGCGTTTTATTTTTACTGATGAGATCATAGACAGGCAGCTTTACCAGGCTGCATTCAAACTAATGCACAGCAGTGGCGAGAGGTGACACTTTTATTTACCAGGTATGCTGAGTGCTAAAACCACCAGTAATACCAAAAATAATAATGTCTTTAGATTATTTAGAAACCATTAAAATCAGAGACGAAATCATATTTTAATATTTCCTCTTTTTCCTGTTATTATTTTAAAAAGTATATAAACATTTTATATAGGCAATTTTTTTTCAGTGGAATTTCACATTTTGAATTGTTGATAAATTATGAAAATATACAGTTAGGATGTTTGTTTGTTTTTTCCACTTGATTTAGTCGAGTAAGTTGCGCATCAAACACAATATGATTTTCAGCAATCAGGATCTGGCAGCAACAGTGCGTTTTTCCGTTTGGGTGAGCGCTTCTCAGACAGCTTACCCCGCGAATGAAATCACGCGCATGCCAGCAAAACAGAGAACGCGCATTAATTCTGAGGAGTCGAGAAAGATGCAGAGAATCTGCTTGCCTGGAAGATTCAATCTCAAATAAGGTATCAACTTGAGCATGTTTATATTAATTAACACGTGAATGCATTCTCTCTGACAGCCTGGGTATGCGGAGCATTAGCAGCTTATATGGACGGAACGCCACTGATGCACAGATCTGTCCTGCTCTGAAAACATAACTAACTGCATGTACAGTTTTGTTTAAAACTATTCGAAAATGCAAGTGCATTTAACCGCATCCACAATCGAGCTTTAGGACAAACAAACACAATGCGCATGTAAAAAATCTGTCAGTGCACGAGTTTCGTGCATCTAATTTTACTGCATTGCAGATGGAAGCACACACCGTCAAGCAATGCGCACGTGTCTCACAGTGCAAATTCTGTGCAAAAAAGCGTGCCGCGTCTCTAGTGCGCACACGTGCCAAATGCGGGAAAAAAACAAGCTCAGAATCGATTCTGAAATATTAGGAATCGATTCAGAATCGTTGAAGAGAGAATCGCGATGCATCGGAGAATCGATTTTTTTCTCCCACCCCTACAAACTACTTGTAAATTCTTTCAGTAGCCCATTCAAAAAAACAAAATAAAAAAACACCTGTCCTATACAAGTGAGCAAGCGTTAATGGAGAGCCCTTTACCTTTATAGTATAAATCTTGCAAGAGATCATAATTTATTGCACCACTGACATAATGTCGGTCAATGAAATTTTTTACACAGATACTGCCAGCAAAGATATACTTCATTCATACATAAGTAAAAACAAATGGCACAACCTATATACAATAATATGAAATTTGCCAGGGCTGAAATTGACAAAAAAAATATATTTTTGATACTACTACTATACATAAATTAAGAATAACAACAAAAACAACATTACTATACAGATTACATTATTCTTCTAAACATTAAATATAAGTGTAAATACTTACCTTTAGTTTCATCAATATATTTTGATAAAATGATGTTTTTTTTTTTCTTCTTCTTTTTTTAGACTAATGTGTATACATGCATCCTGAAGAGGGGTAAGCCCCCTGCCTCTGGAGCTCTTTCTGGTATTCACTGAAATTCAAAAATGTGATAGTCAGTTGTAGGAAAGATCTTCAGATGAGTAATGTATGTTATCAAGTTGTTAACATTGTAACATTACTTGGATAGTCTTGGGAATAAAGTTTCTATTATAAAACACTGTCTAAACGATATATATTTCCACAAAAGAGAGAAATCTGAAAGAAAACATACAGTTCGGATAAAGTAAGGCCAAAACCGATTTGACAGAAGCAAGTACAACGAATCATTTGTTAACTATCTAACGTTATGGTTCAGATTCTAGAAAGTACGTGACGAAATGGTTGCTGTAATATTGACGTTACCAAGAAACGTTGTTGTAACGTTATGCCACAAAGTACGTAACTTACTTTTAAGAAGTTTGGGGGGAGCCTATGACGTTCGGTTCTGGTCGATCTCGAATATTACAAATTCGTAATACAAAACCATCATATATACGTAGACCAAAGACATTTCAACTCATCAGTCGTGGTTTCTAAATTTGCCAAATAGCTTTTATTTGGTCGTAACGTTAACCCTGACGCCGGTTTCACACTGCACGCGTAAGCAGGGCGTAAGCAGCGCATATTTTTTTTCGGCGCCCATGTTAACAGATTAGAGCATTCACACCGCACATAGGGACGGCGCAGCAGCGCGTAGCAGGAGCAGAGCAGAAGCGTCAGTGCTGCGATCGTTTTGGCGCCGAGTCTATTTTTGCTGCGCCGCTTACGCTGGGTTAAAGCCACAGTGCATCGATCTTGATCAAAACTGGCCTGATTAACACGAAAAATAAGTTATCCATAAAATCATGTATCACATGTAACACAATCACGGTTTAAAAGGCTCACCAGTAAAAATAATGTTTTTTTTTGTAAATAATGTCTAGTTAGCCTACTTGTTCAAAACAATCACTTTAACAAACTTTGTCCTATTTTCTGCTTGTTTTGATATATACAAGAATAAATAAATTTATACTACTTCCATTAAAATGTTAATATAAAACATATTTTAAAATACAGAAACAAAATTTTTAAAAGTGAAGATTCTGAAAGTATTGAAGGTGATCCTATAATAATTTTGTCTTATGTCTTATCATGTTTTTAAATATGATGGTTTCATTATCTCAAAGTTGGACAACCACCATAAAAATATGATATATACCAGGGATCATCAAATCTGGACCTCGAGATCCATTTTCCTGCAGAGTTTAGCTCTTACCCTAATCAAACACACCCGAGCATGCTAACCAAGGCCTTCAGGATCATTAGAGAATAACAGGTAGGTGAGTGTGATCAGGGTTGGAGCTAAACTCTGCAGCGCATTGGACCTCCAGGGTAAGATTTGGGGAACCCTGATATATACCATATGAGTCAACAAATGTAAAAGTCAGTCATCTATTATCTTGTAAATTATTGTGCCTTTAGCCCCAACAGTTGGGGTGATTAGTACCCCAAATATCATACTTTTACATATTCTTCTCGTTATTGAAAAACTGTTGCCTTTAATTATCTTAAACCAACCTGGTAATCATTAAGACCTTTAAGATCTTTGTCTAAAAATATATTCAATATTTTAGCGTTTCTCATTTTCTACTTACAGTAAATCTACAACATACAACCATATCACAATTCAATGCACATGACAGACAGTTGTCAGAGAACACCTGAAATGCCGGACCGAATGAACGATACTCGTCTATATTTTCAGTACACAAGCTGCGGTTCAGCTGCGCGCGACAAACGCTGCCAGTGTGAAAGCCCAATGGATGCGCGCTGCTTACGTCCTACGCGTGCAGTGTGAAACCGGCATGAGTTTGAATCTGAGGTAACGATAACGCGGCACCTTAATTATTCGCTTTATCAAACGTAGTAGCTTAAATGTATTCAAAATAAAAGACGATATTTAAAGAGACATAAAATTTTAGGTTTTACAAATAATGTTACAGAAAGTTACCCTGGAAATCCAGAGGATACGGCAAGAGTTTAATCTATCAGTTCACGCTTACATATAATTAGCCGGATAATAGTAGTGCATGTTTGGCGTGCTGTCCGGTAAAGGGCTCCGAGCTCGGCAGTGGCCCGAACCCAGAGTACGTTACCCCCCAATAGGAGTAGCGAGAACTCGGAGTGATGAGATGGGGTGGTGGAGGTTTACTGATAAACCATCGAGTGAATTGAGGTGAGTCAGCTGTATTTAAACCTATGGCGCTGATTGACTTGTGATGTTTACGCTAAGCATCTGACGCGCTTCTCCCGAACTTTGTTAATGAAACATCATTTAGCTCTGCTGGTAGCTGAGCGTGTATTGTTGTGATTGGTCGTGGCGTTATCCAGTTGCGTGCAGTTAGAGTTTCAAATGCATGCTTGGTGCCACCCCTCGAGTTAGGCAGTTTTCATTGTTCGATCCCAGACCCATAATCTTAATAGATTAGGGTCTGGATTTTTCCAGGCTAACAGAAAGTATTACAACAGCACAGATTAGCTTACTTCGTTCCTCGATGACACAGTCTGAAGATCTTCGCGGGGAAAAAAAAGGATTGACATCCCAGGAAAACCTCCCTCTGCATTGTCATTGGTCGGTAGTGTTGTCAATCACAATGAGAAAAAAACACGCAGGCTGCAATCACTTTTAATTCATAGGTTTATTCTTTTTTTAAATTTGACCTTTTAATTTTAAAAGATCTTGTGTAGGAGAAAATTGTCCAGCCCCGCGAACGGCGTTTTCAAAACGGACCAATCAGACAAAACTTCATGTAGGCTATGGCAGACACACTGCCATAAGCGAAAACTTTGTTATCTGTTAATATTAAGTTTGTATTTTTAATATTTATCCATCAAATCGTCATTTTATCCATTTCCCGCAAATTGTTGTATAATTTCCTGAGGGATTGTACTGTTGTAAAATGCACATCGTGGTTAAAGGGGACATCCTTAAAAACCATACACTTACACATTGTGGTATATAAGGCCTTTTTTTAAAAAAAAAACATGATAGGGGGCATTATTTGGAGTCAAAAAACAACATAATTATATCGAAGTTTCCTCATAAACCAAGGTGTCCTTATAATGCTGGTGAGAACCCCAAAATGTTGTCCTCATTCAAGAACACACACACACATTCACATAACACTCTCTTTCAATATGTCTGTCTCACACATAACATCCTCTCACATGCATGTCTTTATAGCAAACATCCTCCACAAGCATGCCCTACGCAAATTATAATTACTCTGCTTTTATTATTTCTATTTATTATTTGGAGAATGTTTTATTACTAATGTTTTTTTTAATTGAACAGATGCCTGTTTAAGATGAACCCTGAGAAGGGATCAAAAGTGGAGAAGACCACATCAAGAAAGCTAACAGCAGTCAGTCCAAAGGTTCTTTCATTGATTAACAAGATTGCGGACTATGAATGGATGGACTAAAAACGTTGAGAGCCAGATCATCCTTCATTGCCTGGCAGGCTTAATATAGTTGGCGATCATTTGCTTTCGTGGTTTAATAATTTGTTTTTTTGTCCATGCCTCATGTGTTGTCAAGATGAATTCATCTGTTCCCAGGTCGTTCGGATTTGTTTATCAAATTGTTATATTTTTACAGATCTGAAAAATTCCTTTTATTGTATATTGCTGCAGTTATGATTTTTTTTTAAAATAATGGTGTACTGTTGCAGTTATAAATTGTGTTGTTGCAGAAATTTTAACTTTTGGAGTAATTTGTATATTTGAATATTGTTGCAGTTATTATATTGTTGTAGTTTTAAACAAAGAAAATAAGTAAATTGCAGTAATGCTATATTGATATTCTTGCATTTTGAGATGTTATACTCATGCAGATGAATAAATTATTAAAACAATGTTTTATGGCTGATTATTTGAGTTAAAGCAGTGTTCAAAATGGATAATTTCATGTTTTTTTACGTAACTTTCCACAATTGTAAGATTGTAATAGGGATTAATTACATAATAATTTATAATTTAGCTCAAAGGGAATCGAATATGATTCAATAGGGAATTTGAACAGAATCGCTGTTTTACGGCTGTTTCAGAGTCGACGCGCGATTCATTCACAAGTCGTCTAACAGAAACTCTGCAATGGATATTACTATCCAGAATATAGTGAAAACACTATATATAAGCACAGTAGCAAAATCAGCAGTTTAAGGCAATAACTTGTAAGCACGAAACACAAGATACTTAATAAAAATATGAATTTATTGGATAAACCTAACACATACAAACTAATCTAACATAAACACACGCATTCACACAGGTTGCAGAAAGAGAAAGTGAGGAAAGAATGAGTTTAAAGGAATGAAAATATGAAGTCCCAAGTTATAGCAATATGTGCATTTGCTTAGACCTGAACAACCATCAATCACTTAATTAACCCTCGTATTGAGTCTCTCAAAGAGGTTATTAAACTTTATCAAATGCACCAGTTCAGTTAGAACCTGGAAGTTACTTGCGTTGCCTTTGTCTGTGAAGGGAATTCCTTTCGTCGCTCGTTCCAGAAAGGGGGTTTCCCGAGGTTGCTGATTGGTTGGTGGTCGGTCAATGTGACGTCTTCTTGGGCGTTGGCTGGATACGAGAGTTGTGCGCTGGTTAGAGTTCGGGTCCGCGAAGGCGTTTGGGTCGGTCGCGGCTTGCACAAACTTAACTAGACACGAAACTCTCAACGGAAAGAAATAAAAGAATTAAAGTAATAGATAAGTGTGATGATCTCCTCATGTTTCCTTTAGATGAGGAGGCTGGCATTCAGGCCAGGCGGCGTCGAGACGCCGCGGCGCGAAGCACGTGAAGAGCGTTGTAAGGAGTGAGAAAAGTTGCAAGAGATAAGAGAGAGATTTGAGGGTGTCCTTGGTATTTAAACTCAGCTTTTGGACACATCCCAAAATGATGTCTTGACCAATTAGAACATTGGCTGAACTCCGGTGGGCTGCTGGTTCCACCTTCCAAACCATAAATCACCATGTTATCTTATTAGTCCCGTGATCCCAAATTCCCGCTCTTTGCAGAGATAAATTTGGACATGATTTCTATAACAAGACAATAATACATTTCGCAAAGAATTGAATTGCAGGAACATTTTGAGAATGCGATTTCCAACTCGGACATATCAAACATCAATATAAACCATTAAACTATTCAATAGTTATCAAAAGGGACATACACAATGAGTGATTAAAACATAATAGACAAATGTGTGGGTTACATATATGATAGGAAGTTATACATAGAAATGAGGAGTTGCTCCTTAGTTCTTTAGCACATTTTAGGCGCATATGTACATCAATAGACAGTTTTCTGTGCCCTTCTGTGAGGGTCTGTTCTCTAAGCTGGGAGGTCAAAAGTTTAGGGAAGGAATTTCCGTTGTGTCCTGTGTGTGGGGGAAAACCAACCATATCGCTAATGACTTTAATCATGTGATGTTCAAAATGTGCATCTCTTTGACCATTAATCTTGGTTACTTGCTCCAAATTTGACAATCTCCTTATTCGAAGGATTTGATTATGAAGAAGTGTCTTTGTGTTAATTTTGCAAGTTCTTGGTTAGTTAGGTCTGCTTCAGGCTGGCGTTCTGGCGCCAGGCTATGAAACGTCAGATTTATGACGGAGGCCTCTTGTGGAATTTGAGTGTGTAGATGTAAAAGTGTTTTAACTTCTGATCGAGTCTCCTAAATTGTCTGATTCTCGCTGAAATACTACACAATATTTAAGTAAAGTTCCATATTGAATATTAAAAGCTCAAGAAAATAGTTACACTGATTATTTGAGTTAAAGCAGTGTTCAAAATGGATAATTTCATGTTTTTTACGTAACTTTCCACAATATTTAAGTAAAGTTCCTTATTGAATATTAAAAGCTCAAGTAAATATTGTGTAAAATTACAGAAAAAAAAAACTGTTTTTGAATTATGGAAAAATACTGTAATTTAATGTGCCTGTTATTTTACTTTTTTTTTTTCCAGCACCCCAGCTGCTATAGATCTAGATCTATCTATCTATCTGTTACATGTTTCTCGATTAGAAATTATGTGCAGGCAATCAAGAAAAACTGAATGGGGAAACACCAGAATCTATGGGGCCATCAGAATCTATTAAGACCAATGCAAAAATGAAAGTAAATTTTAATATATATAAGGAATAATTGACGACGGGACGTAGAATTCCTAGAAAATAATGCACACCCGAGGTGGTGATGCGGTCACGACGCGAAGCAGAGTGGCCGTTACACCTCGGGTGTGCATTATTTTCTAGGAATTCAACGGACCGAAGTCAATTATTCCGCTTATACTACAGTTACCACACCTCAAGACAACGATCAAATGATATATTTCAAGACATTCGTCCGGTTTGTATCCTTAAAATGCTTTTGTGAGTAGGATTATTTTCTTACGCAGCTCATCCAACAGCTTCGTTGCTAGTTCCAAAACGTCATTTTAGACCTAGTAACGACGCTTGGGCTGTTAATAGCAAAATAATGCCGTTAATAACTGCGTCTCAGTGGCAAAAAGTTCAACTGTAAGTTCATCTGCTTTAAGATGCAGCTGTTATTACCCTGCTAGTGAGAAATGGACATGTATAGCGCTGACAATACGTTTCTGTGCTAGTATGTGACCTATTGTGTGCATGCGAGCGCGTGATTGCAAGACAGAAAAAAGTTTGTGCGTGTATATTTACTAATTTATTTATTTATTGGTTCGTTGCATATTTCTATTAGTTGCAGCAATAAATGAAACACAAAGTTCTTAGCCATATCAATATTATTTATTTGTTGTACCTTCGATAAAAACGTGCAGCAGGCCAGCCATTATTGTTTCATTTTCGATTTATATGGCTACAACTTAATTTATCTAGACCTTTGTTTTATTTATTAAAATTAAACTGCACGTTTCCATTAATTGTAAAATTCGACATTGAAAACGGCAGATCAAGCGCGGGGGGCTGTGTGTTCGCAGAGATCGCCTTTTCCTGTTGATCGTGGGTTTCTGATTTCTGATTTTCTGTGACATTTGAACTGTTGTTTCCTGAGAGGATCAGGCTCCATTGTTTTCTTTCTTTAGCCGAAGGTGTCCAATAGCTTTTTAGGCTTGTTTCGCACCTGTGCCCTGTGACAGACATTATTTGCCTGCTCTCCAGCCCTGCTTCTGTCAGAATTTGAACTGCGGTGCTTCTCAGTGAGTGGTTGGTGTATCTTTTGGATAACCCGACTGCCTCGCTGATGCGTGGAAGCATATTTCCGAGGAAGTTCACACCCATCGGTTCGCGGGTATACCAGAACTCTCGCCCGTCGAGCTCCTCCTGTGGGGCTTTCAGTGGATGAAGATAGAAGGATGTGGCATCAGGTGGGCATTTAGCGATGTATTTCTTGAAACTTTTGACTGGGCAAAAGGGGTCACTTGAATTAGCAAACATAAAAACTCGGTAGCAGTCTTTGTTAGGATCAGTGGGCTTTTTGTGGTTTTTTGTTTCAGCATTGTAAGACAAGCAAACATATTCATCTCCATTTTCGTCTTTTTTAATAACGAACGAATGCTTTCTCAATTCTCGATTTCCTTCACGGCCCCTTCTTGCCAGGTTCAGCTGAACATCAAACCAGACCTTGCGAACCAGTCCGGCTGCTGTGTCTGGTGACAGATACGGAGAGTTGCGAATGCGCTGTATTTCAGCGATGGAGATGGGAGGATGAAGAAAACTGGTGTCTTTTCCAGCCTTGCGAAACTTTTTGAGGACGGCCCTGAATACGTCGTTTGATGACTTGAATTCGGATTGACCAGTGATGTTATATCTGGACATAAAGCGGTTCAGTCCTGCTCTTAGGGAAATAAAACTTGACATGGAGTACTCTGCGCCGGATGCGTTTCGGACAGTGGCATAGAAAGCTCGCAGCTGGGTATTTAAAGCGTCTGCTCCCTCTCTCTCTACCTCATCCACAGACATATTTTTGGCCTTAAGCCAATCATTAAACACATTAACTGCCCAAGCTGTTGTTTTTTTGGTGTTTTCTTCATGTTTTTCTCCTTCGAGTATGTCTAGCTGTTCTTCGCTGATCGTTTTATGTCTTTTGTTCTTGCCGGCTGCTTTTGATGTCCGCTTCCGTTTATGTTGTTTTTCATCTGGACTGTCCAATACTGCTGCCGCCCAGTTGTTAAAATTTTCATATTTACCATAAATATTAAAATGTACGTGCGGAAAATGGTCTGCCATGTTGTTGTTGTTGTTGTTTGTGTATGCAAATGTCCGTTATTACAGTTATAACTATGCGAAGTGATATGGAACTGTAATTCGGTCAAAAGCTGTCTGGAACTTGTGGTACTTTTCAGTTTAAATCTGGTCTCTCCTATTGCTGAGCTTGAATAAAACTTTTGAACTTTGACAGATTGACTCCAGACCATTTTTGAACACGCATGGGACTCTTTGAAAGTCCAACAAACTACATTCGCCGTGCGTTTCCCTGAATATAATGCACACCTCTAGAACGTTCGTCAGCCAATCAGATTCAAGGATTCAACGGCCCTGTAGTATAAGCCTACATAAACCATACTTATACTTTTAGAATTTTATAAAAAAGTTTATTTACAGATTAATTCAAGTAAAATTACATTTTTATTATTTTTTTTATTTCTGACGGTTTTCGTAGCACAACTTGATGTATTTGATGAAACTGTCCAAAATCGCTTTGAGATCTGGGACGCAAAGGCAACTTTTTCCACCTTTGACCACAAGATGTCATTAGTGTGCAACGTGTTGAAAAGCTTCGAGTAATGAACCTTTTTACGATTCAGTTGAGGGGAAAGCTTTAGTGCTTCGAAAAGCTTCATTTTCCCATCACTATTATATTTATGATGCATTTATTTTACATAGCTTGTAAAAACGCTTGGTTAAAACTTTAAAACCACAAACCTTTCTTCAGGTGAACCACAAGCAGATGAGGAGCACAGCGCATCTTAATGACGTCACGTCACCAGAGCAAAATAAAAGTTAATTGGTGCACTGCTCTCTAGAATCACAAACACATCAAAGAAATGTTGATTATTGAATAGAATTTCGTACCCATATGATGATGCATTTCTAAAGTTATTAACATCGCAAATCTATCGTATTTTTCTCTATTTTTTAAGTGATGTTTCATTAACAAATTTCAGGAGGAGCTCGCGCAGATAATTAACACGGCCAATTCATCATCAGCAATCACTCCCTATCCAGTCACTCTCCCTATCCAATTACTACAGTCCCTTTAAATAACCAAGCAGTCCTAGCTTCACTTATCTCTGATTTCAGCATCCCTCCCACCCCCCCTTTTTATTTTCTCTTCACCTCCAGCTAGGGGGAGCGCTATTGGGTTCGGGCCAAATGCCGAGCTCGGACCCCTCTTCCTGGGCAGGGGGAGTGCCCCGGGCTCGGGAATGACTACCGAGCTCGGGGCCCTCTCCCGGACAGCATGCCAAACACGCTTAACTTTTACGCTGTTTATTATATGCAAGAGCGAACTCGTGAAATAGCCTATCCTGTAGAATTCACAATCTGTAGTTATTTAGGTAGGTCATTCTTTCTTTCTTTTTCTTTTTTTTTAATACTGCAGGAAATAATAACTCATGCAAGAAACTACTTTCCTTTTTTGGATTATTTCTGCAGTCCTGCAGGAATGATAAAATCCTGCATGATTTTTCACTTGTGTGTGCTGGGTTTTCTGTTGTACTGAAGGGTCCATTCTAAAACCTGTAGGAATTTGCTGCATATTGCCAATGTGCCCTGCAGGATTTCATTATTCCTGCAGGTATCCTGCAGCAAAAAAAAAATGGGAATCCTGCAGGATTCCTTAAAGCATGCTGGATCATCCTGCATGTTTCTAAAAACCTGTAGGAATTGCCTGCACATATTGTCAATTTGTCCTGCAGAATTTTATAATTCCTACAGGATACCAGTAGGTATCCTGCAGAAAAAATGAAAATCCTGCAGGATTCCTGTAGGGTTTTTTTGTAAGGGAACCGGAACTGCCGTCTCCCCACTCGGAGACGTTCTTCGATATTCAATTGTTGCGTGACATAGGCCTATAGAAGACAAACCAACACAATTCCCATTAACCCATTACAAAATTTTATGAGGGTTTTTATTATTTTATTTATTTATAGATTTATTTTTTCACCAGGGTATTTGCTGTTCACCACAGTATTTGTGTAATGTGTACAAATTATTTCTTCTTTACAGTTATCACAGTGCAACAAAATAGATTTTATATATATATATGTATATAAAGGTCCAGAACTAATTTTGTAGACTCAAATTAATATAAATAAAAAGTTTTACTTTTGAGTTATATAAAGTGTTGTGGTGTTTATTGATTTAAAAAAAGAACAATAATTATTTTATATATCTATAAGTCACTGAGTGAATTAATAGTTAACAAAAGCAATCATTTTTTTAAAATTAAATAAGGCTGAATGAAAAAAAAAATCTTCCAACTAAAGACAGCTGAGTCGCATTCAAACGCAGAAGCAGAGGGAGTTTCCATGGAAACGGGTGTCAACACTTTAACTGACAGCCACTAGAGACGTCTCTTGCTGCGTTTTTCACAGTTCTGAGGTGAGTTTAGTCCCTAAAATTACACAAATAATATATACAACTGTTCCTGACACCTTTCTTACTTGTATTTGACTCACTTCTGTTGAATATTTACTTCATAGAAATAGTTTACAGTCTTCGAAAAAGTCTGTTAGCATGTCAACCTTTTTCAGAAGAGAAAACTAGTCTAACTCAAGATTGAGCTCTTATTTACGTAAGTTTTGAATTTTAATCACATCTTTATGTGTAGATGAGCGATTTTGTTAGCTTTGTAAAGGGTTTGCTGGCAGTTTGTAAATGGTTTATTGGAAGTTGTCTAACTGGTGATTGATGGCAGGTGTATGTAATGATGAATGCTGAACGAGACACTGGTGAAGGAGAGCTGAGGGAAACTCTGACAATAATAGACAATAATAATGTTCTGTATTGTACTTCTGTTATTAAAATTTTATTATATTAAAAATGTCTGTGAATCAATTTTGTGTTTAAGATTTACCATGTAATATTTTAAATAATTAATAGGTGTGGCATAAATATGGTTAAATTATGGCTTTTGATTTATCAGCCACATGTGGTCCACGTACGGGCCATAGCCCTTTACAGAATTCAACCATATAAGGATACCATATAAGATCCATATTTCAACCAGATCTGTTTTCATGATTTGGCTCATTTTAGGTTGGGTTATGGCACTGTTTTGGCTTGGTTCTGGCTAAAAAGATGTGGACCAGATTTGGGCTGAGGAACCAAAACTTATCTGCGCCACACTTTAGCTGTTGGTATGGGCCAGATCCGGCCCAGAGGAAATTTGCTGACTGGGAAACTGCTTATTGCATTGTATTATATCAGCAAAGAATTTGCATGTTAATCTGTTAACATGTTCTCCTCCTCTAATCTCATCTGTCCTGTTTCAGAATGGGCAGTGTGTTGGCTGTCTTTGTGCCTGAGAGTTCTTCACCTAGACATCAGGAGACGAAGCCTCTCCTTCCAAACCCCGGAAGGTATGAAGAGTGTCATTGCAAATGCAAAGGTAAGAAAATAATTCCTTTCTTGAATGATTATGATTTTTTTTTTTAAACTATATACTACATATTTACAGATGGTGAGCTATGTTTGTGTACATAAATAAATAAAATATTCAAATTAAAAATATACACATTTACCAGGGTTTCCGCGGGGTCTTAAAAAGTCTTAAATTCGCTGTTCTAGGTCTTAAATAATTTTACACAGGTCTTATTTTTCCGATGTCCATGTAACGCTACCTCTAATGCTCATTTAAATTCTCTTTTTGTTGTTGTTGCTTGGTTTTCGTGGTGTTGTAGTTCTTTATTTCACTAGTCCAAATATAATTTGCTGTATTACAACTACAAATGAGACCAACATGCAATAGCCAATCGGCTTTCTGTTATCGGCGCGAGTCTCTCTCGGATTGGTGGCTCCTCACTGCTTAGGCAAGGCCCACACTGCAGCTCTGCAAACCCCAAATCCGTGTCACTTTTGGATCAGAGCCAACACTAGTTAGTTCTCAATCCATAGGGACCATGTGACGTCACTGTGCTTTATCGCCGCCATTTTTGTGTCCGCGCTACCTATTTCAGTCTATGGTCACAGCAGCCACAACTACCAGAGGAAGATCAACAAAACTCCCAGACTGTTCACAACAAGGATACAATATGCCCGGGATCTGTTATTCTGTTAGCTCTAACAACAATCATCAGAAAAAAACCTAACTACAGTTTTATTCGATCTCAGCAGTGCTTGAAGTGGGTCGGTATGCATACAGTATAGCCTTTAGTGTACCGGTGTCATTCACGCAGGTGCTTTTCACAGCAAGGGTGTTTTTTTCGGCACAACAAGAGTAGTGGAATAATAATTAATTATTGAATAAGATTGTGAATCAGTACATTATAACCAAAATAATGCCTTAAAATGAAAAGAAGCATTTTTTTGCGATTACATCATTTTGAACCGATCAACTCGTGAGTCCAAAGATGTAGTAAACAAGAAAGCAATCGAACAGTAAGTTCAAAACAGTGCTAATGCAGAGAATTGTGACTTACAGTACATCCAGATGCCGTAAATTATTTGTTTCAGTGTGTATTTGGCTTAAGAGCAAGATTATGTTTTAGATTATGCAGTGTTTAGTGAATTATGAAAATTAAATAATAAACGCTAAACTATTGTACTACATAGCGTTCGTCATTGCAACGCCTGCAGTAAAGTATATGTAAAAAGGTTCTCAAAAATAATCATATTTGTTTTGCTAAAACTATTTATGTACAATTACTCTAAAAATTATTTGTCATACAAAATGGCACACAAGTTACACACAAACCATCGTCCCGAGTAAATGGTACCATTGTGAATTGTGACTGGCTGCACAAGTGGTGTAATAAACTAAACTAAAATGTTATTGCAGCCATATAGCTTGAATGAATACAAATGCATATTTTAAATAAAGAAATCTCTTGCTTTTGGTGCTTGAATTTGTGCTTCAATGAGATCCAGGTTTAGGAATACACAAGACGTGAAAGACGTCTTCCCTCAGGTATATTTTATGTTTTCTTGGCTTGCTGGATGTTGGGCTTATGCTCAATAAGCACTTTTTTTTTTTGCATTCGCCAAAACTAATTTGCCGAAATCTAAGCGTGGACTGTAAAAGGGAATTAGTGCCGTCAGCGCGAGTCCCGTTCGCTGTGAAGTAGTGACCAGGATTCTTCAAGGTCTTAAAGCCTTCATCGAGCGACTACGTTCACAATAATTTACACTTTTTGTCCTAAACATACAATCAAGTCAAATACACAGTGTGGGAAGTAGTAGTAAAAAGTAATTTCTTATTTCAATTTATTATTAAATCTCATTTAGATGCGCTGTGTCTGTTGTCATATCGGACACAAATATGGCGGCGAGCATAGCGGAAGTGACGTCTTTGGTACCCATGAATAATAATAATAATACATATAGGTCAAGCTAGCTGACCACCAGCCTTTGAGATACTTTTAAAATGTTTATTTTACCTGCCCGACCAAACAAATAGCCTGATTAAAACTGAAGTGACAAAAACAACCAGAGAAACATCAAAATGCATGAAAGATTCCTATTTTAATCTATTCAACGTAAACGGCAATTGGTAATGAGTAGTGTATTTCTGGTCTCTTTGTGAGAGACTTCAAAACAAACAAGCGTAACAGCACTCATAAAGAAATTACATGACATTAATTTTAGTTTAATAAACTAGTTAGTCAAGTAGTTACTTACATTGTAGATGACAGATTAACTGTTTTGTTCTGTTTCACCAACGAAAATAGTTCCAAACAAGGATCACAGCAGAAGTACAGCACATTCTCCAAGAAACATTTTACTACTAATCGATTCAGAGTTTGGCTTGAATCAGTCGAAATAACTCACTCATGAAGTGACTTACTGCCACCTGCTGGTAGTTTAGTAGCCTATGTTTAAAAGTATGCATCCCCAGCCCAGCATTTCCAATTTGTATATTCATAAATGGATTTAAAACATTAATCTCATAACATCATTTATTGCATTTTTAATTTTGCAGTGTAAATTATGTAATCTGACGGCTAACAGCCATATAGAATTTATTGAAAAATTGTAATGATTGCAAAGGAAAACATTTCAAAAAGGAAAAAAAAGGTGAATCAAATATGCAGATTTAAGATGTAAAAGTTAATAGAGCACTGATGAAAATATGCAGGGCCGCTGCTGGCCAAATGGGTGCCCTAAGCAGAAATTTACTTTTGTGCCCCTCCCCCAAATATTACAGAAGTAAAAATAAAATAATAAAAAACACCTACTATAGGGGCCAAAATAGAACTTTATTCAAATAGATGTAAATAGTAAATACATAAATAAATTGTATCATTTATAAATTACAATTGCAGCTCTACAGCAAAAAATACAAACTAAAATTACACTTTAAATAAAACATTTAAAAATGTGAAATCTTAATAAAATAAACAATAATAAACTGAAATAAAATCAACACTGTCATCTGCTGGAGCTTTCCAAAGTTCAAAATTTACAAAGGCACACTTCTGCTTTTTCTTGAGGCAAAGTCGTAAATGAGCTCTTCATTTGATAAAGCCTTTGCTATTTGACAATAAAGCAGACAAGGGTTATGATGTCCACATATTTTTGTTGAGGAAATGATAGGAAAGATTAAGTGGATATTTTAATTAAATGTTTGGTCAATATTAAACAAGGAATTCGATCATCATGTAAGTGTAACAACTGCATTTACCAGGCCTTTGGTGCCCTTTTCAGGCATTTCTATTAAAATTGTAATGTAAACTGTTAATTTTGTATTAGATTATGTATTTTAACACTGTTATTTAATTACACTATATGGTCATTATTAATCAATAATCATAATTACCATAATTGTTTTAATATACTGCATTTAAATCATTTTGTTTACTTAGATCTGCCTGTATTCATATTAAGAAAGATGCGTTAGTCGTGAAATTATTACCGACATTAAAACACATTATTAACGTCGACAGAATAATATAAAGTTTCACAGGATTATGAAAGTACCTGAAAGTGATTCACGGGCTTCATCTTGGGCTTTTTTTTCTTTCGTTTCTCGGCGCCGGACTGTTGATGTCTCTTTCCAGGACCAGGCATATTGTTCATCAATTATTATCATCATTTTTGGCCAAATAGGCAGCCGTAAACAGAGGTGAGGGCGTGTCACCACGTGTGCTTACTAGCCTAGTCTGCGTTCACCGTAAAATGCAATATATACATTTATATTTTTGTTTATTTGTGTTTGTATATTACTAATATTAATTTATTATTATAATATATAAAAACGATTTTTTTTGAGCAGCTGGGATGGTGCCCCCCGGGAGTTGGTGCCCTACGCAGACTGCGTACTCTGCGTATAGGGAGCGGCGGTACTGAAAATATGCCTCAGAATAAATAGTTTACATCACCAGATATCTCTAAGTGGTACTTTTATGGGGATATTTTGTGTGGAATAGTATCTGCTGATATGAAAAGTTCACTGTATATCATAGTAATACATATAATTTATGACAGCCATGAAATATTGTTTACTTTTTACATTAAATGTTACATATTTATATGCATGTAATGTAACGTGTTTCCATTACAGGTTTAGGTCTTAAATTTCATATAAGGTGGTATTAAAAAGGTCTTAAAAAGTCTTAAATTTCACTTGTTCATATCTGCAGAAACCCTGATTTACAGACGGTGAGCCCTACAACCTACTGCCGCCTGAATGCTGCTGTGCCAATTCTTCAGCTTTATTTCAAAGATGGATCTGACCTTCATCCCAGCCTGCAGCTTTCACGACAGTCCATCACGTCCCTCATCGCTGCTTTGAAGTCAGATTTTGACCATGGCTGGGAAACAGATATTGAGGTTTGACATCCCAAAGTCCACGGTGGATGACATTGTGCACAGAATCAGCAGGGCAGTCATCTGTATTTTGAAAATGGTGATCGCTTTCCCGACCCCGGATGATCTGGAGGTAGTGGAGGGAGGTTTTGCCCAGCTGGCTGGGTCTCCAGCTTTCTGCACGGTAGCTGGTGCAATAGACGGCTGCCACATCCAGATCAAAGCACCTGCAAGTGACCCCATGCTATTTCAACAGGAAGCTGTTCCACTCTGTTCAGCTGCAGGCCATCACCGACCACAAGGGGAAGTTCATTGATGTCTTTGTTGGGTATCCTGGGTCGGTGCATGATGCCAGGGTGCTTAAGAACGGCCCTGTTTACTCTGGCCGCTTATATCCACCTGCAGGAAAATGCATCCTCGGAGATGGTGGGTACCCCTGTTTGAGCGCGCCCATCTGCCTCATCACCCCGTACAGAATCCTGTTCAGGCTCGCTTCAACGTCAAGCATGCTCGTGCACGCAACGTTGTTGAAAGAGCCTTCGGGATGCTGAAGACACGCTGGAGGTCCATCTTCTTCAAGGCCCTGGAAGTGAGCCCTGCATTTGTGCCAGAAGTTGTTGCTTGCTGTGCAGTGCTCCACAACTTCTGTCTTTAGAACGAGGACATTGTTGATGCAGAGGTTGTGGAGGATCCTGCCGATGACCCACCTGAACCCCAAAACACAGAAGCCAGACAACTGTGTGCCTGCTCTTCATGAGCATGATTACCTGTAAGACAATTTAACAGGTAAAGACTTTGCAAATCAGTTCTTGTTCTCACATTGAAATCGTTTAAGCATGTCTATGTTAGCTAGTTAATATGTAAATAGTTAGGTGTGTGTGGGTGGGCACAGCCCACAGGGTGTTGTGATGCAAAAAAATGCAGTAGTAGTTAGAGAGAGGTGGAAGTGCATAGCATCTGTGTGCATCCATCTTGCTTACGGCTCACTGCCACTGGCAGTGTGATGAAAAAGCAGTATTTTTCAGGGTTTATGAAAACCGTTTTATGAAAGTAAATTTATGAAAAGTTAAAGGGAATACAACTAATCAGTACTTAGGATGCAAAATTATGATACATTTACGTTTAATCACTTAGCGAACACTTATCCAAAGCGACTTACAAATGAGGACAATGGAAGCAATCAAATCAACAATGCTATGTAAGCTCTGACAAGTCTCAGATTAGCTTGTAGCAAGGATCTTTTAATTATATAGTAAATAAAAAGAAAACGGATATAAAAAGAATAGTGCAAGCAATTTTTTGTTAACTGTAAAATAAACAGAAAAAAAATAGAAAATATAAAAAGTTTTTTGTTAAAAAAATTATACAAGAAGCCTTGTTTTCTGTGAAATTGAACAAAATGAAGTTCATGATTAAAACAAGGACAATCTCTCTGACCATTCTTTGTATCCCACCTTTTCAAGTGCCACATTTGGTCAATTATGCGGCATTGTACATTACTGGCAAATCGTAGCAGTAGTTTGACCAACGTAGAAAAGTAGTTTTACCAATAACATGCAGACAGTAGTTCCTTTCACAGGCGTTTCAAGTGTTGTGCTCGAGACCCAGCCTTCTTTCTCATTCATCAGTGCTTTCATTTCTGTATTTACTGGTAAAGTCATACTGGTAATTTGACAGCAATTTACCGGGATTTCTGTGTGAAAGGGGCTATTGTCAATGCCTGCATGTTATAGGTCAAGCTATTGTTGTGATTCACCTTCAGAAAATATGAAAACTGAAAAATTAAGCCAGCACCTAGATATTTTAGGCAATATAGAAATCCTGGCCAGGACATGTCTAGGTAAAATAAATAAATAAAAAAGAGGAAGAATGGGTCAACATTTACAGTATGCGAAAAACAGTACTATCATTGAATTCATAGTGTGTTTTATTAGGGAAAGGAAATGTGCTGTGCTGCATTCACACACCATGTCATAATTACTGTAAAAAAGCTCTGTATGTTACAAATAGACCTTGTGGTACTTTGTCTCCCTTGATGAAGTGAGAGCAGGTTTACGCGACGTGGAGATCCTTATCATCGACGAGGTATCCATGATCTCAAAGGATATGTTCGCTTACATCAACTGGAGATTTCAGCAGATCAAAGGCAGCAAGAAGCCTTTTGGAGGGATCTCTTGTCTCGCTGTAGGGGATTATTATCAGCTGCCCACGACAGGTAAAGCCAAACCGCTGTGCGTGTTTGAAGAGGATGTGCTGGACTTCTGGAAGGACAATTTTCAAATCGTCACCCTGACAGAGATCATGCGCCAGAAAGAAGACCTCGCTTTCGCTCAGCTGTTGAACCGACTGCGAGCAAAGCCGAAGGCCGAACCTCTCAGGGAAGATGATAGAACTTTGTTACCCCAGGCTGTGAAGAATTCAGAAGACTGTCCGTGTGAAGCACTGCACATATTCGCCACCAACAAAGAAGCCCTTAAGTACAATACCGAGACTGTGCAGGCCCTTTACGCTGACATCATAACATTTGATGCCGAAGACTACAGGAAAGACCCCACAACAGGAGGGATGAAGAGACTACGCAACCCGCCACTGGAAAAAAGGACAACTTACTTGACACCATAGAAGTTGCCGTGGGAGTTTGTGTAATGGTGACCAGGAATCTGGACGTAAAAGACGGAATCGTCAACGGATGTTTTGGCAGGATTGCAAACATCATCACCAAAACGAAGGATGGAATCGCCACAGTGGAGATGCTAGGCCTTCAACTCGACAATCTGAACGCTGGCCAGAAACATCGCAAGAAAGTAGGAGGTGAAGACGACGTCTTGGTCTACATCGAGAGATCCGAAGAGACTCTGAGGAAAGGAGCGGTTTCCCATCAAGTTAGCTTACGCCTGCACAGCCCACAAAGTTCAAGGCATGACGATGCAGTCTGCAGTAGTGTCCTTGAAGAAGATTTTTGAGCCAGGAATGGCCTACGTTGCCCTTAGCAGAACCACTTCCCTACGTGGATTACACATCACAGACTTCGAAGAGAAAAAGATATATGTTAATCCAGAAATCACAGCCTCTTTGCAGGCCATGAGGAGAGCACCAGTCGAAGAAATTATGCCACTTCTGCGGCACGTTAAGGAGAACAGGCAGGAACATACCCTCACCATCATTCACCACAACACAGAAGGACTTGAACCCCACATCGAGGACATCAGATGGTATCATGAGCTGCGTCACGCGGATTTTCTTTGTCTGACGGAAACACACCTGTCCGGATCGTCTACTTCATCGGATCTCCAATTGGACGGATATAACCTATTTACCCACAACAGACACGTCTCCTACTCCACGCATCAAGACATTGGAAAGAAGAACGGAGGTGGAGTCGCAATATATTGCAAGGAGCACATTCCAGCTCAGCCCCGGCAATATATACAAAATGTGACCGATCTGGAGTTCGTTGTCATCAAATTAGATTCGCCAATAAAGGCAGCAATTGTAGCAGTGTATAGGCCGCCACAGTACAACGTTGGAGATTTTTTTGACTAACCTGAAGGGTATGCTGGATTATTTTGACCTCGTACACGACGACCTTGTCATCGTCTGTGGAGACTTTAATGAGGACCTCCTACACACTGGGAAAAAACGAGTCTGGAGTTGTTTCAAGCTCGAGGATACACCCAACTGATTACAACAGCCACGACGGAAAAACACACACTACTTGATCACATCTACATTTCAAATCCGGACCTCTGCCTTCAGTCGGGTGTGTTACAGAGCTACCACAGTTACCACAATCCTGTGTACTGTGTGTTGCGCTTGATATAGGTGGTTTTGTTTTGGTTGTCGTTGGGAAATGTTTTGCAGTGTTATGCCAACTTGTTTTGCTTGCATGGTTGTTTATGTGTTATGCCATACAGAACCGTTCGGACCAAGCATTCTTTTAAGGATGGTGGTTGGGTTCAGACAGCCTTAGCTAACGGGTTGGCTTGTATGGTTGAGTTTTGGTGTTAGGCCATACAGAACCGTTGGGACCAAGCATGCATTAACGGTGCGGGTTGGGCTCCGACAACCTTAGGCAACGGGTTGGCGTGTATGGTTGTGTTTTGGTGTTAGGCCATACGGAACCGTGGCTCTGAGCATGCATTAACAGTGCCAGTGGGCTCAGAACAGCCTTAGCCAACGGGTTGGTACGTATGGTTGAGTTGTGGTGAGACGTATAGTCGTCTTGAGGTTTTATGGCGCTGAGCTAGCAGGAAAGAAGAGCAGCACCTACAGCAGCAGGAAGGACGAAGATAGAAGTAGATTCAGGCAGATTCAGGGAGGACACTGGCAGCAGCACCAGTGACAGACAGGATACAGTGAGGATTATTGTGGCAGCTCCAGGGAAGCAGTAAGTGAGTAACATCACTAACATGAAGATAGCAAGGTAAAGGGGGAGGTAGTAAGACACTAGTAAGACACTATTATATTAGAAGTTTTAATTTTAATTTGTTCGACAATCTGTACTAAATGTGTTATATGCAGTTATTGAACTGTTATTCTGTCATTAATATGTGCCCTTCTGTAAAGTTGCAGGAAGAGACAAAAGCAGTCATGTCCAAGACTGGATGCGACTCTGCAATATACCATCCAAAGCTAAGTGTTTAAACATTTTGATTCAATCACTGTACTACTGCACATCATAACCACATTTATAAGAAAATGTTAATTCTAATCTCATTTTGATGTTGATGTTTTTCAGCAGTTGAAGTCAGAATGCCTGAGAAGATCGAGTGTGCTACAACACTAATGATGACAGCATCTGAATACCGGCATCTGTGGTAAGCATAAGATTAGAATTGGTTTTGAAGTTTGGAAGATTGTTTTGTGACTAAATAAAAACAAGTAGTGTCTTTCTGTAAAGTTAAGTTGTGAATTTACTTTTATTTACTACTTTAGTATTTGTGTATGATAATGATCCTATTATTCATTTATTATTTACAGGATGGGACCAGTAGTTGATGGCACTGAAGACCAGAGCAAAGGACAATGCTGAAGACAGAAGAAGCAGAGAAATATGCATACTAAAGCACTGATGTAAGTTCATAAATACTTCTAGTAAAATCTAGTGTTTCAGTCCATTTTATTATATACTGAGCTTAGAATTTTAAAGTGTAAATGGTTCTCTTGCAAGACAAATCACACCCGTCTTTCAAACTTTGTTTTTCATAAGGCTTGTGGAGTCAAAACAATTCAAATAAATTTACTAACGGTATCACATCTGTTATACTTCCTCTACCACAGGACATCCAGCCTGCAAGAAGAGTCAGATCCAGTGGCTAGATGGCGGGCGATCCTTCATCTAATAATCCGAAGACCAGTTAATTTTAATATGTTTAGAAATTATTTGACCATACAACATAATTGGTTTAATTTCTAAATATATTAATATTCGTTATATTAGGTTAAATGAATGTGTTTTTGCAATGTTTGCGCCATGCCAGAAGAGGATGGGTTTCCCCCTTTGTTGAGTCGGGTTCCTCTCAAGGTTTTTACCTCCTGACTTTATGGAGTTTTTTCCTTGCCACTGTCGCCTTTGGCTTGCTCACTGGGGGTGTTGTGCCAGATCCTGTCTCTTTCTCTGGTCCTTTCCAACTAGGGTTTCCAAAACAGGGGTTTTTGAGTTGATTAAAATCGTGTAAATAATTAATTAGTATTAAATTAAATATAGGACTGCACAATTATTAAAAATTAAAAATAAACCATGTTATGGCGATTATCAAAACTAAACCAGCTGCAATTCTTTAAACCACTGTATAAGTGTATATATATATATATATATATAAAAAAATATATATATATAATACGTAAAAATATAATGTGTATCTATCTGAGCATCTGCATGTATTTACATTTATGTGACTATATGTATATATCTTTATTAATTTATATGTAACTGTCTATATATATATAATTATAAACAAAGTTTTATTTCAAAATAATAATTAAGTGATGTTTAAAATAAGTGTTTTACAATTTAAAGCTTAGTTATATTTTATTATATATTGAGTAACATAAATTTATTTTATAATTCTGTAAAGTAAAATGGTGATATTCATATTTTATATTATACAGTACAATTGTCACATTGCAACAGTAATATTTCGGTTTTCACTTTTATAAATTTAATAGTGGTAATACAATAAGGGTATAATATTTAAATGACTTCACTGAAATAATGTTTACTGGTAGTCAATAAAACACTTTAGGATCTAGATGCGTGACTGGGATCAGGATTGGTGGACAGGATTTGGCACAACAGGTGCTTTTCTTAATTTTAATAAACATTTTAGGTGAATTGGCAAATCAAGCCTGTTTGTCTTTATTGAATGGTACATTGAGATGGTAAGAACTTACTTTTAAATAAGGTTTATACATTTCTCTAAATGAAGACCACATTAAGTGTAAATATTTATTTGTTTTATTATAATTCTGCAAATTAACTAAGTGTACTTATCCAAGACCACAATATGTCTGAATATCCAATAAGCAAACTTTAGTATCTAAACCTGAAAAAAAAAAATCACACTCTTACTTGATCTGGAAAGGTATCATTAATCATTTGAGTTTTCACTTCCTGGATTGCTGTTGTAGCTCAGAAGATCATTCACTGCTTATGACACTCATATGTTGAACTGCATGCTAGTACAGTACTACTCGTACTATTTTAGTCTGTCTTTCTGTGGCAGAAATAATACAAGTGTTATGTAGGTTTGTAGTTCTAAATTCAGCAGCATTACATTTTTTTATAACCTGCCTATGTCTCATCTGATAACAAATGTCTGCTTTACTTTCACTTTGTGCTCAATACATAACAGACAAACATTTCTACGTGATTTTATTGAATCACTTTAACTATGGAGCCTGTTCACAAACTTTTGTGGTGAGTCAAATCTGCAATATTGCAATGTTTGTTAGGGTTTTTTTTTTTTTATTGATGCACATTTATTTAATCATATATCCACCTCACTGAAAACGAATGACAAACATAATTTTGTAGATATACAGTAGTCAACATTTGAAGTGGATCAAAACCTTTCAATAAATTTGTCCTAAAAGCATAAAGAATTATCCTTGTCTTAGAACCACTTTGATGACCTTTTTTGATCCCCTTCAGATGTTGACTACTATATGGTATTTTTTTATGTATGGACTAATAGCACTTCTCTCTCTCTCTCTATATATATATATAAAATTTACAATCTCTGAAAATTGAACCCCATCCAACCTGGACAGTTCACTTTTCTTCTCTGTTATATCTTTATTATTGATAAACACTACATGTGTTTTGCCATGGCGTTGTTGATGGATGCCTGATGCCTGGCTTTTTTCATCTTCCGGCCTTTAGTATTGTGGTATTGGTGCTGAAATTGCTTAAAAGTCCTCATTGGAGTGCTGAAAGGTTGAGAGCATGACATCTAGAAGCTGGCTCTATCTCATGCCTTCCTTCCCAAGTCTCTGGACTATTCAGAAGACCCAGGTTTGGTTTCCAGGTGACCTTAGCTGTCCTCTCAGCCCATTTGATATAGCTGTGACTGAGTACAATTTTCTCTAAAATATTGTGTTAAAACTATTTATTAATGCATTTATTTACTTTTTATTAATTATACACAAAATGAAAACCGAAAACGGAGTGTCTATTCATACTAACTCCGCCCACCAATGTTGGTCAACAGCACAAAAATGGGAGTTGAACGTCAGCTTCTGTGGTCTCGTCTTTTTCAAGTTTTATTAATAGTAGAAAATCCTGCTATTTTAAATAAAAGTGTAAAAAAGATCTATACTTATTTGCAAATTCTGTACAAGCTTAGAGCACGTCTCTATCTCAGCAGCTCGGTCCAAAAACTCTTCCTCTGCATATGCTGTGAGTTTAGAATGCTTAACAATCATCTCGGAAAAAAGTGTGTGTGTGTGTGTGTGTGTGTGTGTGTGTGTTTGTTTTTGTGACATATCAGGACACAAATTGGTGTAATAACATGGGTATGACATAGGTATTACAAGGAGAGGGTGACTTATGAGGACATTGCCCATGTCCCCACTTTTCAAAAGGCTTATAAATCATACAGAATACGTTTTTTTGAGAATGTAAAGATATGCACAGTCTCCTGTGAGGGCTAGGTTTAGGTGTAGGGAAGGTGTAGGGTGATAGCAAATATCGTTTGTACAGTATAAAAACCATTACGTCTATGGAATGTCCCCACAATTCACAAAAACAAACATATGTGTGTGTGTGTGTGTGTGTAATCTCAAGATTTGTTACGTAAATCATCTATGCCATGCCAACATAGAAGAATACTTCAAAATATGCATCGCGATTTCAAAATAAAAATAAAAGTCACCCTGAATTTGCTGTAATTTGTTTAAATGTCATGAATCGCAGGCCATTTCAGGAATATAATACATAATAAAGTCAACTTATATTTTTCAGGTTAATGATTCATAAGAAAAGAAAAAGTTTTAATATGGAACCCCTCAAATGCAACTCACTGAGAAAGAATGACAAACAAGTTTTGTAGATAAATTACTTTAAAATTTATTTGCTTATAGCACTTGCAATGTTTTTCAAAAACATGTCATTTGCCTCATCAGACAGATGAACCCCATCCCACCTGAACAGTCCACCTCTCTTCCATGTTATAATGTGGTGGTCAATGAATCCACCACCAGTCTCAGCCATGAACTTTTTCATGGCACTGTTTACAAACTCCCTCGCTTTATTAATACTCCGGCCTTTTCCCCACCGCCAGACACACCTCTCGGTGATGCCGGAGAAAATCACCTTGGCCCCGGTGATTTTCTGCAGTGCAGAAATGTCCTTCCTCATGGAACTTAGGAGATCCAGACTCCTTAGTACACCCAAGTCATTCCCCCCAGCATGGATCACCAGGACGTCTGGTCTCTGGCTTGTTGAGAGGACGGCAGGCAGTAGCTGGCTCCATCTCATCCCTCCTTTTCCATGCCACTTTACACTGGTGCTCCGCAGACCCAAGTTAGGCTCCCAGGCGGCCTCAGCTCTCCTTTCAGCCCACTTTACAAAACTGTGGCCAACAATCAGTACTACTTTCTCTAAAATATTTAAAGAAAACTATTAATATATTGACAATAAACTGACAAATATGTGATGAACTGATGATCAAGACAACAACTTACCTCGTGTCATGATCCCAGCAAGTGCTCAATCAGTAATGAAGCAAAAATGTATGAGAGGCTTTTTTTTCTGTCTGGTAAACCCTTAAAGAACGTTGCTAAGCAACAAAAATAACAATGCACTTTTCAAGGCAAAACAAATCTTGATTACCACAGTTACCTTTGCATTCCTGTGGACCAGAGATTTATATAGGAGAAATATCCGGATTTCTAAATATTTTTTACATTTAAAACTATTTATTTATTTATTCATTCATTCATTTATTCTTTCATTCTTTCATTCATTCATTTATTTATTGACAGCTAAATGAAAATCACTGAAAATATAAGCAGTTTAGCTTAAAGTTTGGCTCAGAAAAGTCATAGTTAAAGTTTGCCTTTCTAAGTGATCGGGTGTACAATTATCGTACAGCGGAGAAAAAAGCAGGCTAAAAAATGCCATTGATTTACTATGGCAGAATGTCTGTGAATTTGAATCTCAACTGTCACTTTCTCACACACACACACACACACACACACACACACACACACACACACACACAGGCCCATAGGAACTTCGGTGCATGATTTGTCCGGCACCGTTTGCCGTAGACCCATGAATGAGGTGTCAAATGTTGCGGCTTATTGAGGAGAGGTGTGCTATGAGTTTTCGGAGCAATTGGAGATACGATGTTCAAACAGCGCACGAAAAAGTGGGCAAAAATATCCCATAGACTTTCATTGGCAGAATGTTCACGCAGGCCCAAAGGTACTTCGGCGTGTAACTCGTCCTACACCGTTTGTCATAGACCCATGAATAGGGTGACCAGACGTCCCGAAAAATTCGGGACAGTCCCGAAATCTAAGCTGCTGTCCCGAATCCCGCTCTAATTGTCCCGAAAATTATACTGAAGCAAAATCTTAAATAGTTATTGTCTGATAAAACATAAAAAACTGTCCGTGGAGCGAGGTTGAGGCTGCTCATTGGCTGCAGCATCTTGTTTTTTTTTTTAGATATACCCAGAGCCATAGAGAAAGAGAGTTACGACCACTGATCTATATAATGTTCTCTATTATAGATCAGTGGTTACGACACGCTTTGATCTCGGCACCGCGCGGTCACGTGGTTCGTGGAGCGCCCAATAGTTCCAAACAACTCCGCGCTGTCAATGTGTTTGAATGGGTTTAAGTAGGATAGACAGCAGTTTTACTATATTTGCAGCAATTTCGAGTAATTATTAACACATAATGTGCATTGATGGTGTATTGATAACTTCTCTGAATACACTTTACAATCGCATTTTATTCTGGGCAGTGATAAAGAGACATAATTAATATATTCCCATACTTTTTGGCAGTCAAATGTGACCAAACACGTAACTTTTATTCAATTAAATAATTGTAATATATAGTTCAGTTCTATTTAGTTAATATTTGAGGAGGCTTTTTTTTAACCCTCTGGGGTCTGAGGGTGTTTTGGGGCCCTGAAAAAGTTTTGACATGCCTTGACATTTGTGCTTTTTTCAGTATGTTAAAAACATATTAATATCCTAAATCTAAATACATTGTATTTAGCACAAATTGGACTACAAAAATATGTAAGCAACATGAATGTACACTTTTAAGTTTTTGAGAAAACAATGTTTATGCGTGCATATTGAAAAACTAAATTTTTGGAGTCACTGAAATAAGGTCATCTAACACATACAGAATATTTGTTCTCGGGACTTTCGAGAATTGGATGTGGTAGGCTTGGTTTTTTTCTACCAAATGATGTGAAAATCATCTAGTTCACTTGTTTTCACAAAACAGTATATAGATTTACATTTTTGAAGACACTTTTTGTTTCGAATGGCTGTATGCGAGAAGGCGTGAATGATCATGAATAATGCTGTGATTTACACCTGAGAAGACAAAGACCTGCATAATGAGCCGCATAATGAGCCATTCAGTCGGATGTTGACTAAGAGGAAACAACAGAAAGAATAAAGGAAAAATGAAAGGACAAAATAAATATATATTTTGTTTGAAGCGTATTTTGAATATATTTAACTATCACGTAAAATAACTTGAGATTCACTTGTGAGTGCAGTTAAACTTTTTATTAGGAACAAAAGTAATAAACACAGAAGTCAAGATGTCGTGGGTGCAATATCCAAATCACTCGCAGGAAACTTGAACACAGGAAAACGGGGAACAGCAGAAACTGCAAAGAAAACAAGTAGATGTGAGCAACACAATGATCTGACAAAGACAGAGCTAACATGGAGAAAACACATACACTACCAGCCAAACTTTTTTATTAAAAGGTTTTTTTTTTAAGTGAGCAGTTTTTTTTACATAGTAAACCTATTTCACAAAGTTAGATAATTATTTTTCTTTAAAAAAGTACCTTTGACTGGTAGTGTATAGCATAGGTGTATAACAGTTAGGTGCAAATAAAAACAGTGCAAGATAAATACAGGTGTGAGGTTTGTAATGAAGTGATACAGGAGAAACCACACATCTTCTACCTTTCATACAGATTACTTAAAAAGAGAATATTAGTTTTTTATTTGAATTGGTTTATGTAAAAGTAAACATTTCAAGCTTTCTACACGTATATGTATTATGTTTGTGAGGCACGTAATCACTGAGATTTAGGTTGTTTCATTTATGTGTCTGTGAAAAGATATAACAGAGACAGTGAAGGCAGAGCGCGTGCCCTGTCTGTTTTCTTATTTTCATAAAAGCACAGTGTATACAAATAAAAATATACCCTCTACAGTTTCGAATGATGTATTGGTTGTATTTGTACGATCAAAACTGACGGAGAATTTTACATTCTTTTCGGCGTTATTACAAAAGCGTGCCTCAAAACGCGCCGGCGCGTTTTTCGACCAAAGTTGAAACATCCTGTCATCATGAGACATTTAGATGCAGTGAAATGAAACATACTTTATAATGTTTCACTTGCTGTAGTCAAGAAATAAAGTTGGCAAAAAGTCTTAACTGGTAAAATGTGTGCACATTCTGTCACAGTAACAACTTACAAATATAAAAGAAAAAAACTTACTGGTGTAAATATCTCATCTGCTGGTTCACGCCATGTCTCATTTAATGTTCATCTTCTGAAGTAAGTTTTATTCCTGACAGCCCGTCTTCTTCCAGAAAGGACTAACTTGAAAGAAAAGAAACTGCTTTCTCCTTTGTTTACTGTGATGTGGGCGTCTACTTTTGGCGCGGCGCCCTCACGTGGACGATTTGAATATGAAAAGATTGAATTGCTCTTGGGCGTGATCTAATTAAAACTAATGAAGCAGACAAGAGAGAATGGACATCGTGTTGGTTTCATACGGATTACTTTATCATAGAATATTTGATTTCGATAAACATTACTTCATTTGAAAGTATAGATATCAAGCTTTCTCTAGATATATTGCTCATGTCTCTGTGTTGTATATTAACTGAGTTATAGTCTATTTTAATGACGCGTTTCTGAATGAAGATCACGGAGATCAACGCGGCAGACAGCACACCCTTTTTGTTTTCTTTATTTTGTAAAATCACAATATTTTTTTGGTTTTGTGAGTATATACAAATAAAAGTAGACCCTTTACAGATTCGATTGGTGTACTGCTTTTATCTGTACAATCAGAAATGACCGAGTAATTGAAGTTCCTTTTGGGAAACTGCCACAAAACGCGTATACGCGTGTTTGGACCCCAGGGGGTTAACCCCCTTGACACAGAATGCAAATCAGTAAATATACGGTGCTCAAGGAACACTCTTGATGTTGGACTTTATACTCAGGAGATCAACAACAGATTGTCTGACCTCAAGGTGATTTGGAGCCAGACACTCTACCGTTGCACTACAAGATAGCGGAAAAATTATTTAGTGTTTCATGCTAAAGCACTTTGATAAACTATGCAAATCCGCTAGTCTTTACACTCACAAAGTCAAGAACAGTTCGCTTGACCTCATCATAATTGGAACACGCAACCTCCCGATCCGGGGTCAGGCGCACTCTGTCGCGGCCACGAGGTCGAGAAAACAAGCTTAATTGCTTTGATTCAATTTGCAAATCAGTCACGGTAAAGGGCTGTAGACTTTATACTATGGATGTCAAGAAGAGATCAACTGATGTGATTGGAACATGCAACCGTCTGATCTGGATTCAGCCAAGCTACCGTTGTACCCCAAGACACCACAAACCTATCTGGTGTTTCCTGCTTAAGCCACCTTTGGTCATCCTGCCTTCGATAGCTCAGCTGGTAGAGCGGAGGACTGTAGATAATACATTAGCTATCCTTAGGTCGCTGGTTCGATTCCGGCTCGAAAGAGCTGGCTTTTGAATTCGGCAAGTAGATGTTTCCACGATTTCTTCAGAGATTGCAGGGCAAGATATGCAAAAGTAACACGTCAAGAGGCAGATCTGTCACAGTACACAATGACAGGAATGGTTATTACATGAGATCTCAGGCTTAATAAAAATAACAGGTCAAGATACAAATCTATCACAGTACACTGGTGATTTTCAATCCTGATCCTGGGGACCCCCTGCTCTGGGCTGTGTTTCCCAAAAGCGTTGCAATCCTTAATACAACGTAGACGCATTGAAACCAATAGAGTTGCAATCAACTTAGGCTTACGATGACTCTGGAAGACGTGGCCCTGCATTTTTGTCTGTCTCCTTTTTCTGACACACCCAGATGAGCTCATGGAGCTCTCTCCTAACTAGCTAATGATCTTAATCAGGTGTGTTTAATAAGGGAGACATACAGAGCGGTGGAATTGGAAACCACTGCAGCACACAACGACAGGACTTCTTTTCACATTAGAAGTCAACAATAAATCACGTGACCCCGACGTGATTTGAACACGCAACCTTCTGATCTGGAGTCAGACGCGCTACCGTTGCGCCACGAGGTCCTGAACCCAGAGATGATGTATTTTGCTTAACCCCCTTGACACAGAATGCAAATTAGTAAATATACGGTGCTCAAGGAACACTCTTGATGTTGGACTTTATACTCAGGAGATCAAAAACAGATCGTCTGACCTCAAGGTGATTTGGATGTAAGGATTTAATTAGCTCAAATTTATAATGATTCAAATAACGAATCGAATCGAAAGATTCGGAACTTGATTAAATTGATTCAGAGTTAATAGATTACACTTCTTAACCATTCGTCCAGCAAAGTGGTCAATTCAGCATACTGTATTAACTCAAAAAAGGTTTATATTATGTTCCTGGCCAAGATCACAAATAAACCAAAATATTACGTTAGGAAATTTTAAAGCTGAGGTAGCTTGATCTAAACACAGATAGAACTTTGTGAACATAAAATTCAAGACACTTCTTTTAATGAAACAACGATTTATTGACTACTCTAAGACACAAAACTAATCTCTACTAAACACAAATGAACACACACACACACACACACACACACACACATTCACACTCACACTCATACAGTTCCGGGGATGAGAAATTACTGAGTTGAAGAGAACCCCAAATGTTCTAGTATCTTAACTAGTTCTTAGATCGCAACCTTAGAAAATCACAAAAGCAGAGACTTAGCTTTTAACTACTTAGGGAGTATTTTGCACCAGTTTCAGCGAAGTAAAGAGAGATCTTGTTACTTGCGTTAGTGCCGGGAACGGGGGTTCCGGGGGCTCGTCTGAGCGAAAGTTCTGGTTGGTTGCTGGTCGATGAAGTACTTTGGGAATCCCTCGACGTGGAGGAGTGGGTTGGCTGGAGCCGATCTTTCGGTTGCCTGGTTACGCAGGTTGATGCGTTCGGAGCTCTTCTGTATCAGAGTTGCGAGACTTTGAAGAGTCTGGCAGTCACGAAGTTTCAGTTTGTTCTGTAGAGTTTTGATGGCACCGTCGCGTGCTTGGTCGAGTGGTCGAGCGGTCGAGCGCAGATGGAAAAGCACTCAAACCACAAGAGGCGAAAGGCGTGAGGCAAGAGCTGGGAGCTCTGAGTTCGCTGAGTTTTTGCTGAGTTCGCTTGGTTCTGTTAGGAACATGAAGTTTTAAACGGGCCGCTAGGGCACGTCCCATGATGCTGGGATCCAATCGAATATTGCTGCGGGGTGGAGCCACGCCCCCTGGGCTGTACCTTCTGGTGCGTAACTTAAGATAATAAAATCTCTGCACATTCGTTATTAACTTAAACTATTGCAATGCATACAGTATACACAATATCATTTTCTCATTCATTTTGCTGTGCATCATTCATTCAGACAATTTATTACATATCAAATAAAGCTATATTGCTTGCATGCTAATACATTTGATAACTTCCTTTCCCAAAGGCATATAATGCATAGATTAAACTCCAATCATCACATAAAACAAAGCAGACATATGAAAGAAAACATACTGTTGCTCTAACAGCAATAGTTATAAGTTGATTGTCTCTTAAAGTTTGTCTTTGCAGTGTACGTATCTCTATTGAGAGACGGGGTGTTTTGGAATGTCAGAGGAGAGGGGGACTGGAAGTCCGAAAAACCATGTGAGTCACGCTGGACGCATCATGTGCCATGCCAGCTTTATTTCAGAAGACTGGAGGTTTGTTTCTTAGGTGCTCTGAGACAGAGAGCGTTTTCTTCTCTCTGGATGCGTAAGACGCAGATCTCGACAAAAGCGGTCCATACAATTAGCGTCTGGTGATCATCATGTGATGGTCATGTGTCAATTTTGTGACTGAGAAAGAGGGTCCTTTTGTTTCTTTGGAATATGGCCATTTCTGTTTTGTACGTTGTTCGCCCAAGATTCCTACATGGAGCCAGACACTCTACCGTTGCACTAGAAGATAGCGGAAAATTATTTAGTGTTTCATGCTAAAGCACTTTGATAAACTATGCAAATCCGCTAGTCTTTACACTCACAAAGTCAAGAACAGTTCGCTTGACCTCAACATAATTGGAACACGCAACCTCCCGATCCGGGGTCAGGCGCACTCTGTCGCGGCCACGAGGTCGAGAAAACAAGTCGGCGTTCCTTGCTTAATTGCTTTGATTCAATTTGCAAATCAGTCACGGTAAAGGGCTGTAGACTTTATACTATGGATGTCAAGAAGAGATCAACTGATGTGATTGGAACATGCAACCGTCTGACCTGGATTCAGCCAAGCTACCGTTGTACCCCAAGACACCACAAACCTATCTGGTGTTTCCTGCTTAAGCCACCTTTTGTCATCCTGCCTTCGATAGCTCAGCTGGTAGAGCGGAGGACTGTAGATAATACATTGGCTATCCTTAGGTCGCTGGTTAGATTCCGGCTCGAAGGAGCTGGCTTTTGAATTCGGCAAGTAGATGTTTCCACGATTTCTTCAGAGATTGCAGGGCAAGATATGCAAAAGTAACACGTCAAGAGGCAGATCTGTCACAGTACACAATGACAGGAATGGTTATTACATGAGATCTCAGGCTTAATAAAAATAACAGGTCAAGATACAAATCTATCACAGTACACTGGTGATTTTCAATCCTGATCCTGGGGACCCCCTGCTCTGGGCTGTGTTTCCCAAAAGCGTTGCAATCCTTAATACAACGTAGACGCATTGAAACCAATAGAGTTGCAATCAACTTAGGCTTACGATGACTCTGGAAGACGCGGCCTTGCATTTTTGTCTGTCTCCTTTTTCTGACACACCCAAATGAGCTCATGGAGCTCTCTCCTAACTAGCTAATGATCTTAATCAGGTGTGTTTAATAAGGGAGACATACAGAGCGGTGGGATTGGAAACCACTGCAGCACACAACGACAGGACTTCTTTTCACATTAGAAGTCAACAAGAAATCACGTGACCCCGACGTGATTTGAACACGCAACCTTCTGATCTGGAGTCAGACGCACTACCGTTGCGCCACGAGGTCCTGAACCCAGAGGTGATGTATTTTGCTTAACCCCCTTGACACAGAATGCAAATCAGTAAATATACGGTGCTCAAGGAACACTCTTGATGTTGGACTTTATACTCAGGAGATCAAAAACAGATCTTCTGACCTCAAGGTGATTTGGAGCCAGACACTCTACCGTTGCACTACAAGATAGCGGAAAAATTATTTAGTGTTTCATGCTAAAGCACTTTGATAAACTATGCAAATCCGCTAGTCTTTACACTCACAAAGTCAAGAACAGTTCGCTTGACCTCAACATAATTGGAACACGCAACCTCCCGATCCGGGGTCAGGCGCACTCTGTCGCGGCCACGAGGTCGAGAAAACAAGCTTAATTGCTTTGATTCAATTTGCAAATCAGTCACGGTAAAGGGCTGTAGACTTTATACTATGGATGTCAAGAAGAGATCAACTGATGTGATTGGAACATGCAACCGTCTGATCTGGATTCAGCCAAGCTACCGTTGTACCCCAAGACACCACAAACCTATCTGGTGTTTCCTGCTTAAGCCACCTTTGGTCATCCTGCCTTCGATAGCTCAGCTGGTAGAGCGGAGGACTGTAGATAATACATTGGCTATTCTTAGGTCGCTGGTTCGATTCCGGCTCGAAAGAGCTGGCTTTTGAATTCGGCAAGTAGATGTTTCCACGATTTCTTCAGAGATTGCAGGGCAAGATATGCAAAAGTAACACGTCAAGAGGCAGATCTGTCACAGTACACAATGACAGGAATGGTTATTACATGAGATCTCAGGCTTAATAAAAATAACAGGTCAAGATACAAATCTATCACAGTACACTGGTGATTTTCAATCCTGATCCTGGGGACCCCCTGCTCTGGGCTGTGTTTCCCAAAAGCGTTGCAATCCTTAATACAACGTAGACGCATTGAAACCAATAGAGTTGCAATCAACTTAGGCTTACGATGACTCTGGAAGACGCGGCCCTGCATTTTTGTCTGTCTCCTTTTTCTGACACACCCAGATGAGCTCATGGAGCTCTCTCCTAACTAGCTAATGATCTTAATCAGGTGTGTTTAATAAGGGAGACATACAGAGCGGTGGGATTGGAAACCACTGCAGCACACAACGACAGGACTTCTTTTCACATTAGAAGTCAACAAGAAATCACGTGACCCCGACGTGATTTGAACACGCAACCTTCTGATCTGGAGTCAGACGCGCTACCGTTGCGCCACGAGGTCCTGAACCCAGAGGTGATGTATTTTGCTTAACCCCCTTGACACAGAATGCAAATCAGTAAATATACGGTGCTCAAGGAACACTCTTGATGTTGGACTTTATACTCAGGAGATCAAAAACAGATCGTCTGACCTCAAGGTGATTTGGAGCCAGACACTCTACCGTTGCACTACAAGATAGCGGAAAAATTATTTAGTGTTTCATGCTAAAGCACTTTGATAAACTATGCAAATCCGCTAGTCTTTACACTCACAAAGTCAAGAACAGTTCGCTTGACCTCAACATAATTGGAACACGCAACCTCCCGATCCGGGGTCAGGCGCACTCTGTCGCGGCCACGAGGTCGAGAAAACAAGCTTAATTGCTTTGATTCAATTTGCAAATCAGTCACGGTAAAGGGCTGTAGACTTTATACTATGGATGTCAAGAAGAGATCAACTGATGTGATTGGAACATGCAACCGTCTGATCTGGATTCAGCCAAGCTACCGTTGTACCCCAAGACACCACAAACCTATCTGGTGTTTCCTGCTTAAGCCACCTTTGGTCATCCTGCCTTCGATAGCTCAGCTGGTAGAGCGGAGGACTGTAGATAATACATTGGCTATCCTTAGGTCGCTGGTTCGATTCCGGCTCGAAAGAGCTGGCTTTTGAATTCGGCAAGTAGATGTTTCCACGATTTCTTCAGAGATTGCAGGGCAAGATATGCAAAAGTAACACGTCAAGAGGCAGATCTGTCACAGTACACAATGACAGGAATGGTTATTACATGAGATCTCAGGCTTAATAAAAATAACAGGTCAAGATACAAATCTATCACAGTACACTGGTGATTTTCAATCCTGATCCTGGGGACCCCCTGCTCTGGGCTGTGTTTCCCAAAAGCGTTGCAATCCTTAATACAACGTAGACGCATTGAAACCAATAGAGTTGCAATCAACTTAGGCTTACGATGACTCTGGAAGACGCGGCCCTGCATTTTTGTCTGTCTCCTTTTTCTGACACACCCAGATGAGCTCATGGAGCTCTCTCCTAACTAGCTAATGATCTTAATCAGGTGTGTTTAATAAGGGAGACATACAGAGCGGTGGGATTGGAAACCACTGCAGCACACAACGACAGGACTTCTTTTCACATTAGAAGTCAACAAGAAATCACGTGACCCCGACGTGATTTGAACACGCAACCTTCTGATCTGGAGTCAGACGCGCTACCCTTGCGCCACGAGGTCCTGAACCCAGAGGTTATGTATTTTGCTTAACCCCCTTGACACAGAATGCAAATCAGTAAATATACGGTGCTCAAGGAACACTCTTGATGTTGGACTTTATACTCAGGAGATCAAAAACAGATCGTCTGACCTCAAGGTGATTGGAGCCAGACACTCTACCGTTGCACTACAAGATAGCGGAAAAATTATTTAGTGCTTCATGCTTAAGCACTTTGATAAACTATGCAAATCAGCTAGTCTTTAAACTCACAAAGTCAAGAACAGATCGCTTGACCTCAACATAATTGGAACACGCAACCTCCCGATCCGGGGTCAGGCGCACTCTGTCGCGGCCACGAGGTCGAGAAAACAAGTCGGCATTCCTTGCTTAATTGCTTTGATTCAATTTGCAAATCAGTCACGGTAAAGGGCTGTAGACTTTATACTATGGATGTCAAGAAGAGATCAGCTGATGTGATTGGAACATGCAACCGTCTGATCTGGATTCAGCCAAGCTACCGTTGTACCCCAAGACACCACAAACCTATCTGGTGTTTCCTGCTTAAGCCACCTTTTGTCATCCTGCCTTCGATAGCTCAGCTGGTAGAGCGGAGGACTGTAGATGATACGTTGACTATCCTTAGGTCGCTGGTTCGATTCCGTCTCGAAGGAGCTGGCTTTTGAGTTCGGCACGTAGATGTTTCCACGATTTCTTCAGAGATTGCAGGGCAAGATATGCAAAAGTAACACGTCAAGAGGCAGATCTGTCACAGTACACAATGACAGGAATGGTTATTACATGAGATCTCAGGCTTAATAAAAATAACAGGTCAAGATACAAATCTATCACAGTACACTGGTGATTTTCAGTCCTGATCCTGGGGACCCCCTGCTCTGGGCTGTGTTTCCCAAAAGCGTTGCAATCCTTAATACAACGTAGACGCATTGAAACCAATAGAGTTGCAATCAACTTAGGCTTACGATGACTCTGGAAGACGCGGCCCGCATTTTTGTCTGTCT